>NC_063055.1:21050332-21389498 GCF_018812025.1 Megalobrama amblycephala | reverse complement strand
AATGGTCTGGCATTTAAATGTCTCCTCTTAAGCTAGATAACAAATCTGCAGCCAGGACACAAATTGCATCTTCATATAACATTACCATGGCTATGTTGGTCAAAGAATCCTTTCTCGCAGTCTTTATCTGTTCGACACAGCTTCCCATGTGGTGGGACCTGAAGTAGAACATACAAACATCTGTTGAATGGATTATATTTGGCTTATAAGGACAGTGGAGAGCGAATCATCACTTAATACCATGGGCCACAATGCAAATAAATCTTCAAGACTTAAGATATATTTCATATTTCACTGCAACAGAAATCAAAATAACACTTACCTCTGGGCAGTTACCTTGTTTTTGGTTCTTTGTGACTATGACATTCGTCGCAACAAAGAATGAGTTTTTTCCCTGCCGAAATAAAACAAGAACAACATTTCATAACTTGTCACCTTGTTTTCAAGTGTTATTGGAATACAAGCCCAAATCTGCTTACGAACTAGCTTATTGTTTGTGGTAAGAAAAATAATAATAAATGGTGGTAGTGTTACCTGAGATGGTCCACTGTAATCCACCACATCCCACACAACTTTTCCAATGTCTGGTATAGATATCTCTGCCACTCCCTTAACCTTTGTGGTGACAGAACTGACCACTAGATCATACTCTTGATATTCTTTATTCCATAACATCATGATACTGGAAAGTAAAGACATAAGACTGAATTGGGTCTCTGAATGAAGAATCTAGTTTCATCAGTACATCTAAACACAGCATAACAAGTGTAAATGACACAAACTATCGCATGAATGAGCTCTTGTTAAATGATGCGGGGGCGAAATGCATGAAAAACAGCGGAGACAAACTACTCAGAAACACTTACCAAATAAACATCAAGATCACTGCGTTTAAGGTCCATTTCAGCGACCCAAGTCTGACGCTCTTGATTTTGACGAGTTTTTGTGTATCATATTCACAGAGGTTCAGCAATATGCAAGGCATGGCGGTGATTTAGTAAACACTGGGGAAGAATGACTGCGGAGTGCAGCTATGCTGCTGAGCTCGCGCAGAAGAAGTAGGTCACATGGTCTTCTGGAAGACAGTTATATACACTCTTTCTTAGGACGGAGAAAGAATTTTAACTGAGACAAATGTATTCAACATGATTACATATTAATATCTATTTTCATTTCGGAATATGCCTCAGTCTTTAAAGAAAAAAAGATAATTTAAATACATTCTCAATAAATATTTTTATTTCCTGTTATGCAATTTCATTCTCACATTCAAACATTTTAACTTAAACAAAACATTTATTTTATATTTTAATATATATTTTTTGTTACATTTTCATCTCACTTTACCATTCACAGTGGCCCTAAAAATAAAAATAAAACATTATTGTTACATTATACTGGTCGTATATATATATAAACAGTAATATTGTGAAATTTGAAATTTTCTATTTTTTTCTATTTTAATATATTTTAAAATGCAACTTATTCCTGTAATGACAAAGCTGAATTTTCAGCATCATTACTTCAGTCTTCAGTGTCACATGATCCTTAAGAATCATTCTAATATGATGATTTAATGTTCAAGAAACATTTTTATTATTATCGTCAATGTTGTGCTGCATGATATTTTTATGGAATCCTCCACAGTAATTTTTACAGATTGTTTTATGAATAGAAAGTTTTATTTGAAATAGAAATCTTTCATAACATTATGTTTTTACTGTCACATCAATTTAATGCACCTTTGTTGAATAATTTCTTTAAAAAATCTTTAAAAAAATGAACATAGGCCTATATGAATGTCACTGAACCTCCTATGACATTACAGATCAAATCCAGTTTAGCTTATTTAACACCATACATAGAAAAATCTAAGGTTTCTTTTATGTTGTTACATTACAGCTTTACCAAAATGCTTTTTCTCCTATCGAGCCATTGTCCCATTATCTTGTAAGATATTTGAATAGTAAAATTATACAAAATCCATTATATCCAACATATTCCTAAGTATGTCTAAATAGCAAACAAACAGATATTTGAATAGGCAAATTTTGAACACTAATAACATGAACATTCAATAATGATTGTTGCATATACATGTGAAAACAAATGTAGTCTCAGTGTGAACTTGACATGCATGAGTTGTGTATATTTACCACCAGTGAAGACAATATAATAAATTCTGTTGATTTAATTTTGGTTTGTGTAAGTTGAACTGTAATGATCATGGTGCATTTCTCTCATTTTACCTCATTTGTGTTTTCATCTTTGAACACAGCCTGCTCTGATTCACTCACGCAAAGCCACTTTGCATATGAGATTCATTCCCCATTTCTGTGTAAGACAATGCGCATCTCACCAGATCTCATATCAGTGCAGGACTCTGGTTTGAGTGCTTCCCTCTCTGAACAGAACATCATGACCTTCATTGGGCACGTTGTTTTTTTTGTTGGACTTGTGTTTGTTGGTGTTTCTGGAAACATATTTAACCTGATTTTTACTATACAACAGCAAGTGAAGACCAGGACCATTCAGACTGTGGGTTTGATCCTAAACGTCATCTCCATCAACAACATTATCTTAGTAGTCGCCACCTTCTCATTGGTGATGGATGTTTTTCAGAATCCCCAAATTTGGTGTGTCACACCATATCCTTTATCTATCCGCACTGAAGTATATCTAATGATGACTTGCAGCTTCAACAGCTTCTGGGCCATTGCATGGCTGAGTCTCTTCTACTGTATCAAAGTCGTGAGTTTCTCCTCCGAGTGCTTCCAAACACTGAAGAAGAACATCTCTCCTGTGATCAACGCTGCCGTGCTGCTGAGCTGCTTGTTCTCATCCTTGTTTTTCACTCCTATGTTCTCACTTGAGTTAGCAATTTCAACGGATAAAAATTACAACGTGAATGACAACGCTAACATGACCTGTCCACAGCCCTCTTTTTCTTTACAGATGGACCCAAAGGCATACGCAGCTGCTATCATTTGTCTCCTCTGCCCAATCCCTTTGATGATCATGTTGCCGACCTCTGTCAGAATGGTCGTCCATCTGTGCGCCCACACACTGGCACTCCAGAAGAACGAGACCCATGTGAAGGGTTCTGACTCGTACCTCCTGGTGTGCAAACTCACCATCTCCCTAGTGGGAATTTATCTGTCTACTCTGTGTATTGTGTTTTTGTTCATCATTATAAGATTAATAGGGCAGTTTATCACCTACCACACTTTAGCCAGTGCCTTTAGTTTTTACGGCGGCATGACTTCTTTACTTCTGACAGCTTCAAACAGGCATCTAAAAGACAAGCTCTGGAGTCTGTTCTGTTGTAGGAAGGTGAAGGAACAATCTAGCAAAAGCCAGACAGTTGAGACAGGGGATGTTTAATATGATGAGGGCTGCTTACCAGGTGACTTCATTTATAAACAGCACTTACTGGAATATTTTTCTGATTTAGATGAATACCGAAGTCACTTTGGATAATAGCATATTATTATCTACATTAGCGTCAAAACCAATTCTGTTTATTATAAGCAGACACTGCAGTTTTGTCATCTGCCACTTTAAATGCTCACCCTCTGTAAAGCTAGATGAATTCTGATTGGTTGTCAATGTTTTTTTTATCATTCATCAGCTGGAACTTCATTTTGAAAGTGATTCCAATGATATTGTTCCTCTGTGTCATTATCGTTTTAGTTGTGGAGTGGACTCTGCTATTCTTTTAAACGTAATACAATTTATAGAAAAATGGACAACAAAAAGTAGTATATATCTTTAGCGTTATTGTTATATCATCCTTGGTGTGAATGGACTTTAATTCATTTGAATGTACAACCTCATAAAATATATACATTTTCCCATGAAACTGGGTTGTAATAACTAGAAACAAGTTACAATTTATTTAATATATAAACTGTTCTAGTGATATTGTGTAGACTAGAGTAATGACATTTTTGTCTTGGTGATTTAAATGTAGTTGTGAAAAATATCAATAAATATTTTATGGATTATTCATATGAATACTGTTCCTGAACAGTGGAAAGACTATATATACAGACATGTTCCACTCATATTTCACATATAATGCAACTGCTGTTAGAAGATTGGGATTGCATATGCGCATTGGCTTATTGATTTGAAATGTGTTATTTAAATGTGAGTTTGGCAAGCAGTTTTTTTTCCGGTACTTCCTCATTCAAGTAGATACAAGTTGGCATTGTATGCCCAAAATAGCTTCCTAGAGGTGTTGCAAATATGGCCATAGTGTGAAATGACTTTCCTTGAGAGGGATTTTAGCATGGCACTGTACCAGTGCCAAAGGTCATGGGTTTGACTCCAAGGGAAAACACACTGATAAACGTATAAACGCACTTCAGATTGTATAAATGTATACATGTAGGCATCATTTTAATATAGCATTTTTATTTTGAATACAGTGATTTCATATTTGGTCTGATGGAAAATAAAAGTTTAACCATAAATCTAAACTATTAGACCATCCAAAACAGACTCAGTTAAACATTTTCTGTATCCTTATCTTGAGAAACTCAGGTAAACCCTTGTTTTCAAAGGTTTGTGGCAGCGTATCAACATTCATTATAACATTATGGGCTTCATCGAAGACTTCCACACCGATCTCCTTCTTCACTCTGTCTCTCCAGGCACTCAGAGCAGATCTGCCTTGAAACACATCTAGACCTGTACCGACCGGCTTCAAAACACACAAACAAATTTGGTCAATATGTCATGTTAAGGTGAAGCATTAGGAAATCAAATACAGAATGTACCTGCATCATCTCCACAATGGCCACAAGATCAGCCAGAGATATTTTCTCTCCAATTATAAAAGGTCTGCTCTGCAGAAACTTGTCCTCAAAGGTCTTCAGAGACACATTGAGGTCCTCCACGGCAGCATCCATCTTCTCCTTGGGCACCGGGGCACCTGTGACCGCAGGCAAGACCCCCTAGAATTGTTGTAAAATGTCAGTTACAGCCCAACATCTGATTAGGAAAAGCATTTTGTCAAATATGACATATAGAGACAGTTGCATACTTGATAACTAGATAATGTATGCATTAAAGATAGTAAGTAAACAGCAAAAAAAAGAGGTTACTCAATACACTCAGACACAACCAGTGATCTAATGTTTAAACAGCGAATCTTACCCTGAACCAGAAGACCTTTGACCCATGAGTTCTGATGTTTGTGTGCTGCCAGGAGAGAAACTCATCAACTTGTGCACGCTTCTGCAGTTCAGCTGGATACCAGTGGTCAGGAGTGTGATGTTTTGCTGCCAAGTACTGCAGTATAGCTGTACTATATAGAAAGTATGGTAGCATTTTATTTTACAGTCCTGTTCCCCATGTATATACTATGTACTTATTATAGTAATTACAATAATGGGGTAATATAACTAACCTTAAAATAACTAACCATGAGCCTAACCTTAACCCATGTAGTTACCTTATATTACTAGTACTTTCTTGGGTAAGTACACTGTAAGTGTAAGTGCATTTACTGTAAAATAAAGTGCAACCGAAAGTATATATAGGCTTACTTAGTATTAGGAAATCTAAACATGTATCAAATGTAGTAAAAAAAAAAAAAAAAATCAAGGTAACAGCATACCTCTCTGTGAGAATAAAATCTCCATCTTTGAGAACAGGAACTTTCCTTATGATGCTGACCTTGCCAAATTCATCTCCATACTGTTCACCTTTGTGCACAAAAAAAAAAAAAAAAAAAAAAAAAAAAACAAGATATTGCAGTGATGCCTATATAATGCAGAATATGCTTTATATAAACTATGCTTTTTTTAAAAAAATATTCACTGTATCAACCAAAATACATTTTGTTAAAACAATAAAACTACATTTAAGGGTTAGATAGATCAGGTAAAACAGTTTACATCAAGATTCCTGTGCACAACTCCATAAAACAGCTAGATTAAAACAAAAATAAATCACCTGCAGATAAATCCACGGCTTTGTATTCAAAGGGAATTTTATTTATCTTGGCAAATAGGAAGACTGAGCGGCATGGCTGGGAATGCAGATCGAGATACAGCTCCAGTGGCATTTTGGCTGGGAAGTGTCCAAGATTAGAGCGATTCTCCAACTTCTCATCCTCATATGTTCTGTGTTTATGCTCCGCCTTCCAGGGGTCAGTAGTACAATGTTCTTGCGACACCTACAGTTAGGTTACAATGTTGTGGCTGTCCGCTTTGATTATCTAATTGCGTGCTATTGATGTTATGATCAAAGAAAAATGGCAGGAGCTGAGTAAAACTAGCATGTCATGAGGAATTTGCCTGAGATATGGTGAAGGGATAAGATACTGTACTGTGAAAAACTGCACTGTAAAATATTTAATCAATAAGTCATGACAGCATATATTTTTACATTATTTTATCTATATTTTCAACTTTTTATTAGTTATACAAGTTATACAATTATACAAGATTCAAAGTAAGTTGAAGTTTCAAATATTGCTAACACGTGCACTTTCCCCCCAAATGTAATGGTTAACTCGTTGTGCGTTTGGGGTGTGTGTGTGTGTGTGTGTGTGTGTGTGTGTGTGTGTGTGTGTGTGTGTGTGTGTGTGTGTGTCAAGAAGGATTGCTGTAATAGGCCAAAGTCCAATCACATTCACCCCATCCATAACAACTCTTGTCACTCGTGTGCAGTTTCATAAGTTAATTCTTAATCACTAAAAATATTAGTCATCAAAATAGTACTTTGCGTTTGCATTGGCATTTGCATATTTTAAAAGTATTATTATAGAAGGCTGGAAAATAGATTTAATTAGACTTAATTTTATGAGCAAAACCCGTTTATAGTTTAGATTTCTTTCCTTTTTTGTGCATGAATTCCTAAAGAGCTTGAAGTAATTCAATCATCTTTTTACTCCCACTGCTAGAATTTTCTCCTATTACTGTAATTTCAGCAATGCATATGAAAATCCATATGCAACTCTTTCATGCTTAGTGTTCTTTTTCTTTTTGAGATAGGTCTATCTTCCCAGCATCAAAATCTGCTTCACATAAAAGGAAAATTCAATCTATGTGACTTGATGTTATCTGCTATATAGAGAACATAAACATGTTTCTGTGTAGCTGGACACATTTACTTTTACTAAGTTAAGATTTTTTTCTGTTTTAGAAATTTGTATATTTTATAAAACCCCTCTTGGTTTAAAGTGTCATGACTCATGTGCACCTTTAATGCCAGGTCAGAAAGAAATGAAAACGTATTAAAAGTTTCATTTTTAATTGAAAAATGTTGCCACATGATGGCGCAAAAACACTTCTAAAAATGGACCCAAAAGAATGAATTAATATATTGTTCTAAACCTGTAGGCTTTCTTTCTTTCTTTCTTTCTTCTTGGACAGAGAGTTATGATGAATATTTAGTCTATTTAAATTTCTCAATCTCTAGCACAGGACCGGTTCCAGAATCAAATCACTGAGGGTGCTTCAGAAATTAAGGCTGCTCTTGTACGTGTCATGTGTAAGCAAACGGCTCCACCATAGCAAGAATTGCAATGCATATAGTGAAACATTTCAGATTATTTGTAAGTCATTACTTATATTTATAATTAAATTCACAAATGTTCGTTATAATCAATCAAGTTGTCTACACTGCACAATGAATCTCGTATTTACAGCGTACAGAACTCACTGCTGAACAAGAACTCCAGCGTTGAGCGGTGAGTGAATTTTGACTAAATTAAACACCTCTGATTGGCCATTGCGTTCCAGAGATCAACAAACATGTCTGTGATTGGCTACATTGCACACCGCTGCAAAAACACGCTGTAACTTGACTTGACGTGCTCCAGAGTGCAAACACAAATACGCGCTGGCGTTTGTCAGATCTGTTTGGTCAATATGATATTATTACAGTATCAGCAGAGGGTAGCCTACTCTTGCATTAGTTTGATGGTGCTTAGAGCACCCTCAAGCACCCCTGTAGAACCGGGTCTGCTCTATCATCAAAGGAGGATGTTAGGCTACTTGTTGGGGACTATAGGGGATTCTTACTTATCAGATACAAATTAAATCACAAACCGGGTGTCCCAGACAAACTTATCAGAAATGATAAACATATCCAAGCAGCTTCCTAAAATCATTATGGAGATTCATCTGAAATGACTTTGTGTTGCACGTCCTTTCCTCAAACATAAAAGAGTGCTTGGAGTTGACCTTCAGTGAGGTCATGGTTTGAGTGTGCAGTCTGAATTTTACAAGGGTGGGTTCTTGTTGGTTCTGTGTTGTATTTCAGAGGAAAAGTACAATAATGAGATGCATACACCGGGCTTTGATGATACACTCACTGACACACCTTTACATCATATTACACCGCCTAGATTTATTCTTAGCTAAATCACAAACTCAAATCTCAGATAGCCTATTATTACCGTATTTAACTTGTCTTTGTATCGCAATCTGTTTAAGTGTTAGATCATCCACCACAGCCCCATCAAACTCCAAAGAGAAGTAAACAAAGAACGGTTGTGGTTTGGAATAACCAATATAATGGTTCTAGTGAGGCCAGTGGGTTTTTCCTGCTGAGGCTCCCAGCAAGACTTCACTCAAAAGTCTGGTTTGAATTTAAAGAGGCATGTGGTTTCGGATTATAGCAGCTACATAGATAAGAACCAAAAGGTCTGTGGCTGAGATTGTTCTCCATGTTCTACTATTAATGGAATACTTCATATTCACTTCTTTCTTTTTAAGAGACAAGCAATGTTTGTGATAGATTTGGTAACAATAAATATGTTTTTTCTAACAAAACACAAAGAAAATCACATTTTATATCTCTACCTTGATGGATTGTAATTTTTGTTTGTTAGAATTCTTAATAGGAGATAGCAAGAAAAGAAATATAATTCGAAAAGAAGTAGCATATTGCTTCTTTATTTTGATATAATTTTATAATTTGATGAAACTTGAATGAAAAATTATGATTTGATTATAGTGCATTCATCTTAATGAGCCTCAGAATTTTTCTAAATATGAATAAAAAATAAACCCTCCCATGAGACATAAGTAGGTATACTTCACAATAAGGTCCTATCAGTTATTGTTAGTTAATGAATCAACTAATGAGTTGTTTAGCCTATAGAATTAAATGAACAATACATTTGTTACAGTATTTGTTAATCTTTGTTAATGTTATATACTGTTTGTATTTAAACTAAACAACTGATATTAATCTAATTGGCAAAAAATTCCAGCATCATCCCATTGGTTTTTATATTAACTTGTTGTCAGATTTTGATCAGGTGAGGTAATGGGATGCAAGTTGAGACCTTCTGTTTTCCTCTCCTAGGCTCATTGGGGAAATTCTCTGCTATGAGCTCATCTCCATCTATGCAGGTGAACCTTCTTGGAGTTAACCCATACACCCATGACCTTTGCATCTAAAATAACCATATCATATATCTATGTGCGTGCAGGACGTATCATTCATGTGGGCATATGAGTAAGTGAATACATTTTCCAGCTTTCTTTAACAAAGATGATAATGTTGTGCTTAAATAAACATTGTAGGTTGACGCAGTGACAAAGCTATGAACCCTCCATGAGGCTTAGCAGGGGAGGGAAAAACAACATCTGAAGCTCATGGTGGGGCTTCAAAAGTAAGTGAAGCCTCATTAGTTTTTGTGCTCTCCTGCACCTGCATCTTTGGTACAGCCACATGCAGAGTTAAAAAGGCAATTGAAACACTAACTTGGATATACATAAGTGCACTTCATAATGAAACAAATTAGTCTATAATGACTGATTTGAAAGATTGACTGAAAATGTTCTTTATCATATCATATGTGTTTATTGCATTGTGCTGCAACCTGATCATAGAAGCACAATAAGTGTGGTATTTTAGTCAGTACAGACAAAGACAAAAACCATATGTAGAATTTGCAAAGATCTGTGGTGCTTTCAATGTTTCTGTAAACAGAATTCAAAAAGCCAGAGTTGACTAAAAGAAGAGCTTAATTGTTTTTGTAGTTAGTAGTTAGATGTAAAATTAAGTATGTTAGAAAAAAAATGAATGGAAGCAGAGTTTGATTTTGCCTGCAGCTAAGAGTGGGTTTTTCAAAGTCAGAGCGACATCTCCCCATTATCTTTTGAAAGTTCCCTTTCGACTCAGTCTCTCAACATTGCATGCTAACGATATGGGGTTGCCTGGTTGCATCACACCAGTAAAAATGACTAGGCAATGGTGTTTGAGCACATAAGTGAGGGGCGGAGTTATTCACTATATAGCTCAGTGTTATCTTTCTTCTTCAAGAAGCAAGCATTACAAGCATTGGATTATTTCTCACTGTTGAAGATGCTTTAAGAGGCTACGCCTCTCAAGGAGTGTCAGGCGTGCATTTGATCAATTGAGCTCCCTGATGCACATGATGCATGTATCTTCTGCTTGGGCTGTGCTCATGCAGAGGCCATGTTGGATAGGTCTGACTGTTCTTTCTGTGAGGAAATGACGGTCAGCACCCTCCGTGCCAGGATTTCTACCATCTTGAACTGTGCACCTCCCATTGCCATTGAGCCACGGAAGGACAGGCTGAGGCAGCCACGTGCAGTAGGCCTCTTAGATGTCCGCACCCCGAAGCAGTCCAGTGTACTCTTATTTTGGGGTCTCTTATATTGTACGCCAAAAGAGCAGATTTTGCCCTTCTGATGAAGCCAGCGACCTGGTCTCTTTTGGCACCACTGGTGAGGATGACGTCGATGATGAAGATGTCATGTTGACTGCAACCTCAGACTCCAGTGATTGGTTCTGTCAGGAGTCTTCACTTCATAATGAAGTGACTGAAAAGCCTCCAGTGGCTATTGATGAGGAGCTGTTGGGGACTTGGGCCTTGACTGGTCACCTCCAGAGGAACAAGATGGATATGTGGTTTCTGGAGAAGGGTTGCCATGTCGTCACCTCCCAGAGACACGCTCCATTCTTTCCAAATGCCCACGATGAGATAGCTCTCCCCTTACTTGGCCCAAGCCCAGACCGCAGGATCGCATCTCCTCGCTTCTGTTGACAGAGCCGACTGCTTGGGATACACCAAACCGCTGTCCGTCGAGGAGGCTGTTGCAGCTCACCTGTACCCAACCACTCGTATGTGGAAGCCGTTGTCATTGTTTTCATCGAAGCCATGCCATGCATTCATACTATGTCACTTCAGCAGAGATTCATTCTCTCCTAGCAAAATAGGCAATAGAAGTGGTGCCGCCACACAAAACACAGGTCGCTATTTTCTAGTGCCCAAGAAGGACGAGGGTCTTCACCCCATTTTGGATCTAAGACAGCTGAATCATATGCTGGCAAAGCACCCGTTCAAAATTATTGGTGTATAGCGATCCTTGTACATATTCAACCTGGGGACTGGTTTGGGTCTGTGGATTTGAAAGACATGTATTTTCATATCCAGTTAGGCCCTCGTCACAGGCGCTTTCTGAGGACACCGCATATCAGTTCAAAGTTCTTCCTTTCGGGCTAGCTTTGTCTCCAAGAACTTTTACAAAGTGTGTGAATGCAGTTCTTTCTCCTCTCAGGCAGAGTGGAATGCACATTCTGAAGTACTTGGATGATAGCCCAGTCTCAAGATGTGCTAGAAAGCCACAGGAAACAGCTTCTGGATCATTTGCAGTGCCTAGGGCTGTCTATCAACATGCGGAAGAGGATGCTCCATCCCTCCTTCAGCTTTGGCTGAAAAGCCTGTGTGCCATGCTCTGTGTTTTAGTGACTCGTGGCTGTATGGGCACGATGACCCCTTGGCTCAACAGAACTATGTAAAGTCGTAATGACGGATGCGTCATTGATGGGCTGTGGAGCCCTTAGCAATGGCAGGCTGGCTTGTGGCATTTGGATGAGTGCGCAGTCAAAATGGCATATAACTGCCTAGAGCTGAAGGTAGTATCTTTAGCTTTGCAGCACTTCCTTCTGTTTGTGAAGGACAGTCATGTCCCAGTTCACATGGACAACACTTCAAAGGTTTGTGGAACATTTCCTTTTGGGAGTGGACAGGAACCTCCTATCAATACAGGCAGTCCATGTTCCTGGCTGTCTGAATTGCGGTGCATACATGCTGTCCAGAGGTGGCACAGTTCACTGAGAATGGAGGCTACATCCTTAGACAGCCAGATGATTTGTTACTCCCATAAAAGGGGATGCATTATCAAGTCGCTGGCCAAAGAAGCGTAAATATGCCTTTCCACCAGTCAATATCATGCTGCTGGTGCTGCACAAGATCAGGGAGGAACAGGAGGCCATGTTGCTGGTTGCGCAGAACTGGCCCAATCAGCTGTGGTTTCCAGAACTGGTGGAACTTCTAGTGGCTCCCCATGGTCGATTCTGTTACGGAGGGACCTGCTGTCTCAAGCGATGGGCACTATATGGCACCCCAGGCCAGAGCTATGGGACCTACATGTCTGGCAGCTCAGTGCGAGGGGCAGGCAGTGAATGTGCCGTAAAGTGTATTGGATATGATTGTGGAAGCGAGAGCGTGTGGGAAGAGAGTGGGTGATTTACATGCTATGTCTACTGATATGACTTGTATGGAGTTTGGTAGAAATGACTGTATGGTCAGACTGACACCCAGACATGGATATGTGCCCAAAGTGTTCTTTACACCATTTGGAGCACAGGTTATAACGCTGCAAGTGCTCCTCAGGAGACCACGTCTGCACCACATATTTTATGCCCTATTTGTGCTTTGCGCATTTTAGACTGTCAAAGCAGCTTTTTGTCTGTTTCAGAGGTTGCGATTCTAAAAATGAGATGTGTCCCGTTGGGGTTTGTGCTCATTCTACTAGGAGTATGGCTTTTTTGTGGGCTTTGAATAAAGGGATGTTGATTCAGGACATTTGTTTGGTGGCAGGTTGGTGTTCTCAGAACACCTGTGCTAGATTTACACAGCATGAGATTCCCTCTTTTGCACCTCATGTTTTGACTATTTGCAACTCCCTTCTCTGTGAGTTGAGTGGTTTCAACTAAGTCCAGTACCGAGCTCTGTTCTGATGCAGTAGCTCAGTTGCTTTGATTGGAGCATTTATTCTGGTCCTCAGCAAAGGGCTTGAGCTGTTCTCGACTGTAACTTGTGCCTGATTTGTCACTTTATATTAGCAACAGATGTCATTTGTTTATTCATCAGTTTGGTGCTTGCACGCGTTAACACTTGCAGGTGTGTATATTGTAATAAGTACCAGTGATGCTGTTACTAGTTCATCTGTGGTTTCTCGTTATGAGTGTGTTACCCTTGAGTCAGCTCCTTGCCCTGTTATAGGTCAGATACTTAACCTATGTGGTTGGAGTGTGTGACCATCATGGGTTTTGATGTAAAGGATGCCACACGCTGAATTGCCCTTCACAGTTTAATTCCCTTATCATCATTTTATTCTGCAGAAACACTTACAATTATGAAATAAGGCTCACTGACACATCACCGACATCTCACTGTCGCCAGACAAATATCTAGTGTGCTAAAAATTTGGAGCTGTTGGCCAACTCGATATCCTGTGGTGTCACGTGTCGCGGCGAGACATCCAATGAAATATACACTGATGTCTATAGAAGCAGCAATAACAATCCATTCAAATAGCCTATAATTTCTGCCACACAGAGTTTCTGCCAATCTCATGTTAATCTTGAGTACATCTAGAGTAACAATGCATCCTTCATATATCCGAAAGGTCTTTAGTTTTGTCATATTTATAAAAGATAGATACGCTAAACCAAGTCTTTCCGAAAAAAGCCGAGATCCTGGAGGCGTTTCTTCCGGCTGAACTAAAGAGTCATGATTGCCAACAAACATAGACATCTAATGCAGCTTTACTCACTGACCCCAATCTGCAAATCCAGTGCCGAACTGGGACTTGTTTACAAAGTATTCGTCACCGAATTCCTGGGAAAAAACAAACATACATGCACAACTGTTGTTGCCCCAGAAAAACAAATTTCATCCACTGTTCCCTTAATGCTGGGTTATTTGGCAAGCTGAAAAGGGTAATCTTTCCCTCACAACCAAAAACACACTCCTTTGTGACAGGAGCTGCGTCTCATTTTGGAGGCTGCATCCTCCGGGGGTCGCATTTGAAGGCGACCCCTGGAGGATGCATAGTAATTACTAATAAAAGTAAGTGTAATAAAATTGACTAATATTCATTGTGAGGTGTAAAATACTGTAATTACCACCCAGCCTGTAAAATACTGTAACCACCACCCAGCCATAAATATTGTAGAACCATCACGTCTACCACTAAAGATTGCTTTATAAATAATCTCCCCGAGCAGTTTCATCGCCTTAGTATACCTGACAACTTAGAAGAACTCGATGCTGCAACAGAAACTATTGGCTCTCTCTTTTCCAGCACATTAGATGCAGTCGCTCCTTTACGTCTAAAGAAGATTAAGGAAACTAATCCAACGCCGTGGTATGATGAGCACACTCGGGCTCTAAAACGAGCTGTTAGAAAAGCTGAACGTAGTTGGAAGAAAACAAAACTAGAAGTTTTTCGCCTTTCGTGGAAAGAAAAAATTATTGAGTACAGAACGGCTATAAGAAATGCTAGATCTACTTATTTTTCAAATCTCTTAATAGAAAACAAACATAATCCTAGGTATTTATTTGACACAGTGGCTAAATTAACTAGAAACAGAGATTCAACTGCTGACGTTTCCATAGAGCACAGCAGTAATGACTTTATGAACTTCTTTACTTGCAAGATTGATAATATTAGAGAGAAAATTAAAAACATGCAACCGTCTACAGTTTCGCTTCAGACAGTGCACTGTAGTGTCCCTGAGGTAAAACTAGAATCATTCGCCGCTATAGGAGAGGAAGAATTATCTAAACTTATCAAATCATCAAAATCAACGACATGTATGTTAGCCCCAATGCCGACTAAACTACTGAAAGAAATGCTTCCAGAGGTCATAGGTCCACTTCTTGATATAATTAATTCATCTTTAACACTAGGATACGTGCCAAAAACCTTTAAGCAGGCTATTATTAAACCTCTTATTAAAAAACCTCAACTAGATCCGAGAGATTTAGTAAATTACAGGCCAATCTCGAATCTACCTTTTCTGTCAAAGATACTAGAAAAGGCAGTTTCAACACAACTGTGCTCCTTTTTAGAAAGAAATGGAATCTGTGAGGATTTCCAGTCAGGATTTAGACCATACCATAGTACTGAGACTGCTCTCGTTAGAGTTACAAACGATCTACTCCTATCATCCGATCGTGGCTGTATTTCTCTATTAGTGTTATTAGATCTCAGTGCTGCTTTTGACACTATCGATCACAACATTCTTTTAAAAAGACTTGAAAACTATATTGGCATTAGTGGAATTGCTTTGGCATGGTTCAAATCGTACTTATCTGACCGTTATCAGTCTGTAGTAGTTAATGAAGAGATGTCGTATCGATCACAGGTTCAATATGGAGTACCACAAGGCTCAGTACTAGGACCGTTGCTTTTCACTCTGTACATGCTGCCCTTAGGAGAGATAATTAGGAAGCATGGTGTTAGTTTTCACTGCTACGCTGACGATACTCAGCTCTATATTTCCTCGCGCCCTGACGAAACCTACAAATTCACAAAACTAACAGAATGCATAGCTGACATTAAAAACTGGATGACAAGAAATTTCTTATTATTAAATTCAGAAAAAAACTGATATTCTAATCTTTGGACCAAAAACTTCCTCACGAAAAAACCTTGAATACTCTCTAACACTTGACGGGTGCTACATTAAACCTTCGTCCTCAGTTAAGAACTTGGGTGTGCTCTTCGATACCAATCTTTCATTTGAAAGTCATGTTTCTAGTATCTGTAAAACCGCCTTCTTCCATCTAAAAAATATATCTAAATTACGACATATGCTCTCAATGACAAATGCGGAACAGTTGGTTCATGCATTCATGACCTCAAGACTAGATTATTGTAACGCTCTACTGGGTGGTTGTTCTGCTCGGCTTTTAAACAGACTACAGTTGGTCCAAAATGCAGCAGCTAGAGTTCTTACTAGAACCAGAAAGTATGACCATATTAGCCCAGTTCTGTCAACATTACATTGGCTCCCTATTAAACATCGTATAGATTTTAAAATCTTGCTACTTACTTATAAAGCTCTAAATGGTTTAGCTCCCCAGTACCTAAGTGAGCTCTTAATGCATTATAGTCCTTCACGTTTATTGTGATCTCAGAATTCAGGCCAGTTGATAATACCCAGAATATCAAAATCAACTGAAGGCGGCAGATCCTTTTCCTATTTAGCACCTAAACTCTGGAACAATCTTCCTAGCATTTTCGGGAAGCAGACACACTCTGTCAGTTTAAATCTAGACTAAAAACACATCTCTTTGCTCTTGCATACACATAACACATTATCAATACATTTACATTTTTCAAATCCGTTAAAGGATTGTTACGCTGCAATAATTAGGTCGGCCGGAACCGAGAACATTTCCTATAACACTAGATATACCTGTACATCAGAATAAGAATGGCATCTACGCTAATATCTGTCTCTCTGCTTATCCTGAGGTTTTCCGGGTGCTGGATCCAGGCCGTATCCAGATCAGATGGAGAACCTGTGTCTGGACCTGACTACAACGTAGCCCAGGAGACAATGGGCCTACAGATCCAGTTCTGGCTGCATCTATAATTCAGATTTTTAATCCCTGTATCCGCTAACATATATTTATATATCATCTATTTTTAATCTCTATAATAAAAATGTATAATTCAGATTTTGATCTCCATATCCATTTACATATATTATATATATCTTCCAAGGGGTTTTTTCCCTCCTAGGACTTTTTTCCCAGTGTTAGCACGCTGGGTTTTTCTCCTAGGGTTTTTTTCCACCCCTGGGAGTCAGCCGACATTGGCTTAATGTAGCACCATCTTGTATATGTTACATATTACCACGCTTGTTTGTACAGCTCATTTTTAACCACTTCCCTTTTTTCTGTGCTTCTAATATGTAAAGCTGCTTTGAAACAATTACCAATTGTAAAAGCGCTATATAAATAAATTTGACTTGACTTGACTTGACTAATTTCTTTCTTACGTTGCAATCTAACGGGTAATTTTCTTAAATGAGAATGCCTCAATGATGTATGCAGCCTTTAAAGGGTGCAGCCCCTGAATTGGGACACAGCCATTGTTGAAAAATCTCTCAGCTTCTGTATCCCTAATGAAACGCATTCATGGGCATGCTCTTGCTCTTGCTCTGGGTGATGTGTTATCAGGGAGAAGTGCCTATACAAGAATTTCGCTCTCTTTTGACGTCATACAGGACACATTAAAAAAAAAATAACTCTCAGAATCCTGTACCGAAACCGGAAGAAGTAGTGGATTTGACTCAGAAATACTCCGTCATACGTCCAGCTGGTGTTTTGAAACTTTGGCCATGTTTAGCATGAGAATGCAACTCTTTAACAGTGTAAATAAGTCAGAATGCATGAAATAGCCCTGTAGTGTAAACTTGGCATTAGCTCTGTACCCTGTGTAGGCTATTTATAAAAATATATAATATATAAATATATAAATATTCTTTAAAATATAGCCTACTAACCAAATATTATTCTGCAGTTTCTTCCCCTGTAGATATCTACCTAAAAATATTAGGCTTGACCTAAAATGTTAAACATTTAGAGAACATGCAAATTAGTGATTAAATAAGGTCTAGTGGAAATTACATTTAGAAGTTTTCCAAATCTGACAAAATTAGGGCGTTTTGTATGCACTAGATTAGGCTATGTATAATGAGTGGCACATAAAGCTCAGTTGATCAGCTCTTTTCAGAGGCTGAAGAGTTAAAATCACGTGGTGAGACAGGGCAATATTGTCACTCCGGCCCATAAGAAAAAAAAAAAAAAAAAAAAGCCGGTGTATTTGAGGAAAGAGAACAAAGAAATCATTGCACATAAATTGCTGCAGTCTCCGCAGCAGCAGTCGCACAGGCATTGCGCGAGGTGTTTGCACCGCTATTCTCACGCATTTCCACTTCCAGCAGCGGTGCTCGAGGATACAGGAGGAGGATGCGGGTCTCCGGGCTTCTGTCAGGCGCTTTCGCTCTGCATGTGTTCCTGACCGTGAGATGCATGCCTTTGCATGGGGGGCGAGGAGTGATGAAGCACAAAGAGCCCCCGGTGAGTTTATTAATACCAGTACTCTTATTTCATACATTTGAATGCATTGTTTCGTTCCAGCTCTTAAAAACCGGTAGGCTGCTGTTTAGTTCTTATACATTTTTTTTTTTTTCAAAAGTTTAAAATTTGAGATTTATTTTAAAAGGTTTAATAAAATGCTTTTTATTTTACTTTCATGCAACATGACAAATAGAGCAATATGAACAAAGCTAGATTTGTTGAGTTTTGGCTTGTTACCAGACTCACATTATACTGGGTCATACATAATCATCATCAATCATTGTAAAACGGCGTCTGAATCCTCTACATTACGAGCCAGAACCTGTCAGTTTCATCTGGGTTTGTTAACGTTTTATGATTAGGATTAGTAAAGAATGCTTATGAGAGCAAGTTTATCTCATTTAACTTTTTAACTGCCATTAAATGCTTTAGAAGTATTTTTCATCAATTTAAAATATACTCAGAAGCTTACAGCTTTCTTTATGGCTTTCTGTTTATGCCCCATATTTGATGTATTTGTTTGCTTATTAAAATGACATAGTCGTCAAACTGTGATCATAATATGAGTACTGAAGAATGGCTTTTTAGTGTTGTGTCTGTAATGACTCAGGTGTAAAACTTATATATAATGCTGTCAGTTTGTTCCCCCAGCAATGACAAAAGAGCGAGGGATTGTGCAGGCATGGGCAAGTTTGTGTTTCTGTGCCATCTGGAGGGACACACACTCCCTCTCTCACGCACACACGGATGCATAGCCTACTGTAGAGAGAATTTAGGGAATGTGATAGTCTGCTCACAGAAACCGCACTGTCCTTGTTCCTGTTACGATTATTTTGGCCCCATGCTCCCATGCACGTCGCCTGCTGAAAGAGAATAGAGTGTAGTGTAGTTTGTCAGCCGTGGCATTCAAAATGCTTTGTTTATTATTATTATTTTCACATCCCAGTCCTATTCAGTCCTATTTGCAAAAATAAAGCCCTAATTTGGGGCAACTTATTATTACATTTAAAAATTGTATGTATGATCAAATTATGTGTGCTTAAGATACTGTGTAATACAGAAATGTAACTCAGAACCTTATCTGTTTGGTAATCTTGAGATGATCTCTTTTAGATTGTTGCATCTTAACTTAAGACTACATGGGAAATTGTATACTTAGGCAATTTGCCTTTTTTAATTTAAGATTTAAGAAAAGATTTGACTGGTCCGGGTCCTATAATGCTTTTCAATTTCCTATACTTTTTTCCCGTTTTTTTCCTTATATTTATTTATTTATTTGAGGAAAGAGGGAGTTTTGATGTCACAATATGACTTTCGCTCTCATAAAATGATCATCTGTAACAAAGGGTACACCACAAACCATCATCCGCATAGAATAGCAGAGCCAAAGCGAAACTCAAAAAATTACATAAAAAAACCTGTAGAGGGCAAAAAGTTACATATTGTACATTTAAAAGTTTCTGTAACACAGCCTCTGATGTATAAGTTAATTCGCCTGCAAATCAAACAGCATTTCAAAAGCAACATTGTGGTTTACGTATATTAGTCAAGGTCAGGTGTCTCACTCATCTTAACTTATTGGGAAAATGCCCCTGCTGTGATTTTGACAGGGTCATTCAAGGAAAGTATGATATCAGTTTCATGACTTCCTGAATGTGCCACAGGAGGAATATGTGTGTGTGGGAGAGGGAGAAAGTAGGTTTATGTGAATAAGCCAGGTGCCAAAATCCTTCAAGGATTGATCCAAACTTTGAAACATTTACTACAGCTGGTAGATAGAGGACTGAGCTGCTGTGGATAAAGTTTAACATGAGCACTGGTGCATAAACACTATCTGGGAGCTTATCACTGAAAGCTACTTGAAAGTCTTCTTTAGTCCTGCACTGGAACACTCATCACTCCCAAAGTCAGTTGCAGCTTCTAGGGGATTTACCTGTGAATATTTTTTCAAATGGTAATCCTTTAAAGCTTCATTTATCTTGCCATGAAAAGTTGTGATATGTTGGTGTAAGGATTAGCTTTTCTTTTTTCTCTCCCTGTCTGATGTCTGTAAACCAGATTGGACAGTGACCCTGATCTTTCATCCTGCACTCTAACCATCCAAAAGGTATTTATATGGTCAAAAGACTCATTTAAGTACTCTTGATAAATGTGTAAAGAGGAGGGGCTGACAACTATCATACTAAATCATACAATATTCCAACATACACCATGATCCTTTTACCTTAATTTTTTACTTAAAGTAGTAACCTTTTAAGGAGAGCTTGACTCCGTTGGCCCTGAAATAATCTTGCTTAATGAGTTATGATTTAGATGTTTGTTTCTTAAAGGTGCATTGTGATTTCTGCATCACTATTCATCAAACTGAGAAAAATAATGATTGTTTCCAAACATGTCTCCCACGTTTTCCAGTGGTTGGATAAACAGATAGCTCCAGCCCCACCCCCAAACTCACACCATTGGTTGATCCAGTGTTGCTGTGTTGGACTAGATTGGATGCTTATGGGTTCAGATCAAGTTGAACTCTATTATCAGCATTTGTGACATAATGGTGATTAAAATGATTTCTCCTAAAACCTGTTTGAACTGTAAAGTTCTTAATTTTACGGTCATTTGAGGGCTTTCCACCGTTATGTTTGTCATGAAACAAAATTGAAAACTGAGTTATGTATGTACACTGTAAAGGTTAGTCAGCAATTTCTTTTCACTAAAACAGTCTTTTGAAACAGTGGCTGTATACAAATATGCATACTACTCTATAGTAGGCGAAAAACATTTTGTGAAAAGAGTTGTGTCTAAACTCATATATATATAAAACAATGTGCAAAAAGTATCCGGATGACTTACCACTGCTGGCGAGATTCTAAAGTGCACATCCAGTCACATTACAAGACAAAATGACGAATGCAGTAAGTCTGGGTTGCATTCATGCTTCACACATTCATACTATATATAGAGCATACTTTTTAACAGTCGCAGTAATTACTCATTAAAAAAAGCACCTATTCAGATGTCAGGATCACCAGTCACCATGCCTGTTTCCTCTTGTGCACTACATTTCCCACAATCCTCCCTGATAATCACCTGCATGCACTACCCAATCACACACCTGTCTGCCATCATCCTCATCAGCTCTCCATAAAAGCCAGCACCACACACACAGGCCTTGTCTGGTCTCGCTCTCACTAACTTGGACTATGTATATTGTTGCCCACTACTCACCTGGATTTACTTACCTCTATTCTCTCCCTGTGCTCCATTCATTCATTTGTTCTGGATTCCCATCTCCTCCATTATTGTCTGCTCAACTCCTACAAAGATAAGAGACATTATCATCAGCAGCAATCATCAAGGTGTGTGTGGTGCCCTTACCTGTCTGGAAAGTTTCTATCTTCATCCACTTTGGTTGTTGTGATTTTTGCTTTATAATTTCACCCTGTTGGATAATAAACTGTTTCATCATTGTACTTACCGTTCTCCTGAGTCTGTTCTGTCACAGAAGACCAGACAATAACAGGGCACAACAACCATGAGCTCCATTTCATTTGATCCTGTCACTCTCCTTCTCTCCATAACCCAAGATGGCTGCCTGATCGAGTTCTGTTAAAGAGTTCCTTCAGCTTGCACCAGGCACCTTGGAATAATGAAACAATGAAAACAGTCTTCTAGAGTGGTCTAGATGACCAGCTGTTTCTCCAAGTACCAGCATGTGCTACCCCAAGTACTTTAGCACGATACATAGATCATGTGCTTGAGTGGTTCATCCTCTTACTGTTGCCGCCAGCAAAACTCAGTTGCTGCCACCCCAACCCACTCCAGCCCTTCTGGCACAGGCGGTTTATTCCATCAAGCCCACTCCAGTCCCAAAGTCCAATCCTAACCATAAAATCTCCAAACCAAAGTCTCCAGTATTCCCTAGAGCCCGTAAGATGGCCGGCATGCCTGAGCCTCGTCCCAAGATGGCCGGCATGCCTGAGCCTCGTCCCAAGATGGCCGCCATGCCTGAGCCTCGTCCCATCATGGCCACCATGCCTGAGCCTCGTCCCATCATGGCAAACATGCATGTGCCCTTAGGAGTTTTGGTGGAGTATGAGGGGATGTCTTTGGGGCCCAGATAAGGCTCCAGCCCCTGAGTCCACTCCAGTGTCTGCTCCAGCCCTGGAGTCTTCTCCATAGTCTGCTCTAGCCTAGGGCTGACCGATATATCGCATGCGATTGTCACATGCAATATCGCGTTCATTATCGAAGGCGATTCATCTGCGATATGACCGCGATATTGCGTAGCTTGTCAGTGATCTACGGTTCTGTCTATTAAATGGCACTCCATTTGAAAGCAGGTGATGGCGATTTCGCGGTAATCAGGGAACCGGCTTTACTGACGAAATGCACGTGACAATCGCATGTGATATATCGGTCAGCCCTACTCTAGCCCCTGAGTCCAGTATCAAGCCCGTACTAACCCCTGAGCCTGCTCTTACACACGTCTGCTCCAGAGGCCACACCCACCTTTGAGTCCGCTCTAAATTCCCCTTCAGTCCTTGATCTGGCCCCGCGGCGGAGTTGCCGGCCCCGTGGCGGAGTTGCCGGCCCCGTGGCGGAGTTGCCGGCCCCGTGGCGGAGTTGCCGGCCCCGTGGCGGAGTTGCCGGCCCCGCGGCGGAGTTGCCGGCCCCGCCCTGTCAAGCCTCCAGGATGCCCGCCCCCCTCCCCGGTTGTTCCATCTATGGCGTGAGGACATGCCTACCGGGAGTATGCTACTCACCTGGATCTACTTACCTGTATTCTCTGCCTGTGCTCCATTCATCTGTTCCTGCTTCCCTGGATTCCCATTTCCTCCATTATTGTCTGCTCAACTCCTACAAAGATATGAGACATTATTATTATCATCAGCAGCAATGATCAAGGTGTGTGTGGTGCCCTTACCTGTCTGGAAGGTTTTTATCCTCATCCACTCTGGTTGCTGTGATTTGCTTCATTTGCTTTATAATTTCACCCTGTTTCATCATTGTACTTACCGTTCTCCTGAGTCTGTGTTCTGTGACATCAGAGAGAATGCAATTTCGCTCGAGACAGTGAGTGAATATTTTAATGTTTACATATTGGTCTCATTCACTTCCATTGTAATATTTATTTATTTATTTTTTTAAAAAAGAAAAGGAGGGAAATGTAAATTTGTGGTAATCAACAGTAAGCCACAATTGCTGTCCATTGAGCATAACATGTACTGAACCCAGAATATTCCTTGGAGAAAACTGATAAATGCTTTAAGAAATGCTTTAACACCACAGAATTACCGTTTATATTTTTATGAAAAATCAACCTGCAAATTGGTTTACTTGCAGCCGACTCTGTATTGTCATATAGGATAGAAAGTAAACTTACACATGTAAGCTTTAAAGGGTTAGTTCACCCAAAAATGAAATTTGTCAACTACTCACCCTCATGTCGTTCCAAACCCGTAAGACCTTCGTTCATCTTCAGAACACAAATTAAGATTTTTTTTTTTTTTTTTGATGAAATCCGAGCGGTATCGGCTCGTCCAAAGACAGCGGTATAATCAACACTTTCAAGGTCCAGAAAGTTACTAAAGACATCATTAAAACGGTAAATGTGGCTGCAGTGGTTCAACTTTAATTTTATGAAGCGACGAGAATACTTTTTGTGCGCCAAAACAACTTTATTCAACAATCTCTTTTATTCCCCGTCATTATCCTTACACAGTTGACACAGTAAGCACCGTGAAGGCTTACATCTGAATACTGGCTCAGTATTGGGAGACGCTGTTCATGTGATCATGATGACGCAGGAGCAAGCCGATAATGAGTTGGCATTCTGACGTAGAACCTGAGAGCGCTGGACGTAAACAACATATGAGAATGACACAGAAGAGAAGGAATTGTTGAATAAATTTATTTTTGTTTTGGTTTTGTGCACAAAAAGTATTCTCGTCGCTTCATAACATTAAGGTTGAACCACTGCAGTCACGTCAACTGTTTTAACAATGTCTTTAGTACCTTTCTGGACTTTGAAAGTGTTGATTATATTGCTGTCTATGGATGAGTCATATACCTCTCGTATTTCATCAAAAATATCTTAATTTGTGTTCCGAAGATGAACTAAGGTTTTACGGGTGTGGAATGACATGAGGGTGAGTAATTAATGACAGAATTTTCATTTTTGCTTGAACTAACCCTTTAAATCACTGTTTTGCTACTGAAAGTGGCTTGTACTCTCATCTGAGTTAGTTGAAAGCAATGAGAAAAATCCTATCAATTCATCCATTATGCTACACGAGTACCTGACATTTTTTGCAACATAATGGTCCCATATTCACACAATATCAAGCTTTATCAATCTTCCTCCGGTTTCTGTACAGTTCAGATGTGATTAACCTGAATTTTGTGATTCTGGATCTCTGCTGGTGTTTTGCAGAAATCTAGGACATAGGGGCAAACAAACCCCTCAGATGCACCATGCCAGGACCTCTTATCAGGATTTCCTCTCTGCTGAAAGCCTGTGTGAACACAAGAGTGAGGCAGGGGGATGTGGGAGCTTTAGGCATAGACAGTCAGTGTTCTATGGGAGTAAGGCTCTAGCATAGACCTCCACTGGCATATTTAACCACACATGAAAGGACACAGCAGCATTTATAGCTTGGCTTTATCTGAAACATAAATTAAGTCAAACTATACGGGAAAAACGCTGACTCAATATCTCCAGCATTGAAAAAATGAATCAGAAAGCATTGTTGGCTAGCTTTCAAACTCTGAGACAATTTTTTCTCTCCCTGTCTGATGTCTGTGAACCTATTAACCACTGACCCAGAATTTTGATCCCACTCTAAAAGGTATTTTCAGTAGCTCTAGTCTAGTGTCAGACGGTTCATTTACACAATGTTGAAAAAAGTGAACAGCTACATTCTCACACATATTTCAAAATTCAGTCTGATCTTACTTCCAGTAACTGCAGTAAACCCATAGCATTCCTGTCTCATGCCACTACCTTGGTTTCCATTTTAGTGTGATTTTGTTGCTTTAATCTTCTCAGACATTTAATGGAATAAACTGCTTAAACTTTGGGGATTGCGTCTTGGCAGAACATCAGGGCACCTTGGGCAATGCTTTCTCTTTAGATTACACACACGAAAAAGCGACCTATTGTGTTGACTTCATTCCCCCCTGCATAGTATAGCCAAATGGGTCGTAACTTGCCCTCGATTTTTGAGAAATGGGTCATACACAAATACACTTTGAACTGGAGTTCTAAAAACTTTTTCATTGTAAATGAACAATGCAAAAAGCACCTCATCTTTGTATATGCCAGATGTGGAATGTGTGTGTTATTCCATGGTAATGGCCGATCTCTCCCACTGATAGGTCAGGAGTCATAATACAGTTAGATGTTATGATGAGATAAACAAATGAGAAAATACAAAATTTAATCAAGCATCTGGTTTGAATTTCACTTTGTAATCAGTTTGGACCATGACATTTGATTGAGCTCTATAGTGTAAGTGCTTAGTGTAAATATTTTAAATGAACAAAAGATGATGCCATACACTTTTAATGAATATTTCTGTGAATATAAATGGTCCTGAAATGCAATATATATAGAACTTTCTTTATTGTGGACTCCGTTATTTGTCATTGAATGAATTAACTATCAAGTATACAGTAAGCAATACCTGTAACTTAATTCAAAACACAAATAGGATAATGAATGTGTTGAAATCAGCATGCTGGTAGAAAGTCTCTCTCAGAGAACAGGGCACATTCCATAGTTCCTGCTGGGCATTGTCTCCAATATAGCAGCTCTGCCTCACGCATGAGGAGTCACCGCTGAGCCTCCGTCCCTGGTAGAGAGACACGGGGTCACAGAGGGGAAAACGTTTAGCCTGTTTGCTGTTTCTTTGCAAAAGTCCTAAACATTTTATAATACATTTGTAAACCAGTAAGGAAAAAAACAAGGGTATCAATAGTCTTGTCATAACTGTGCTTTTCTCCTAGTCCCAACATAAAAATTAGCATTGTAAAAACTTAAATTCTTTAAATTGTAACATTTCACTTTTTGAAATAAATTTTGGTTCTGATGATGATTCATGTAAATTAAGTATTTAGACATCTGGGGTTGGTAAAAGTGGGTAAAAGGTAAGACTTTACATGAAAGCTGAAGCATCCTGAAGTTTAAAGCCTCTATAAATGGCTCAAAATTCTGCCTAAAAGCACCACAGTGCTGCCCACGGCATTTTTCTCTGTCTTTAACGCCCATGTTAATGAACAGCCATTTCCTCCAAAGAATGTTTAGAGACACTAAGCAGTCCATCCGCAATTATATCTCACAGTAAGTAAACAGCATCAACCACGGAAAATACATGATTTGGCTTTTTGTATCAGATTATGTCGGTTTGGCTTGTTTGTTTTTATTTAATGTTCCTGAACATATTTATGTTCATTATCATGAACTGTTGCCTTGCCAAAGGGGTCATTATATCAAACCTTTTTTTTTAATCTAATGCCAGTTGATCATATTTGAGACAACAGACTTCAGATAAATAAATATGTCATGAACAATTACTCTGTTTACTTTGATATACAGTACAATACCGTTCAACGGATTAGGGTCGGTAAGATTTTTCAATGTTTTTGAAAATAGTCTCTTATGTTTATGAAGGCTGCATTTTGAAATATTATTACAATTTTTTTCTATTTTAATATATTTTACTATGTAATTTATTCCTGTGAATGATTGTCACATGATTCTTAAGAAATAATCTGTTCTTTTGTAACATTTTAAGGGCCCTATTTTAACGATCTAAACGCAAAGTGTAAAGCGCACGGCGCAGGTGCACTCAGGGCGTGTCCAAATCCACTTTTGCTATTTTAACGACGGAAAAACGGTCCGTGCGCCGGGGCGCATTTTTGAAATGGGTTGTCCCTATTCTCTTAATGAGTAATGGGCGTAACATTCAATAAACCAATCAGAGTGTCATCTCCCATTCCCTTTAAGAGCGAGATGCGCTCGCGCCATGGCGGATTGCTATTTACATGGCGTACACGCGATAAATCAGTTAATATATATATGTGTGTATTGGCACGATTGTTCAATTAATTAGCCAATTTCGTTCATCATTATAAGTAGTAATAGGCTGAATTGAAAATAGATAGCCTAATTCTAATACACTTAATGACTATTCATCATTACTTTTTTATATTTATGTAGCCTACACAATAATATTCTTTTACACTGTAATCCTTTTGTTTTTAATGTTTGGCATGTTTGTGTGATGCGCATCCCTGTGTGTAATAAGCAAAGTCAACGCGCACTGTGGACGCGCCCAGAGGCGCAGTTTCTACCAACGCGCTCTAACAAAAAAATATTGCGCCATTGAATTTAGACTTTAGACCAGGTTTGAGTTGGTCTATGGCGCAGTCTATTTTCAGCTCCTTAAAATAGCAATGCGCCGGCAATGCGCCTGAACACACCTCTTTTTTAGACCAGCACGCCCATGGGCGCACTAACTGGCGCAAATGCATTTACTAATTTAAGGACGTGGCGCTGAACGGGAAAACGCGAACGGCGCCGGACGCACACTAGCAAACACACTTGCGCTGCGCCTTGCGTCGCATTGCGCCGGGTGTATTATAGGGCCCTAAATGTTTTTAATGTTACTTTTGATCAATTTAATGCATCCTTGCTGAATGAAAGTATTCATTTCTTAAAAGAAAAAAAAAATCTTACTTTAACCCCAAACTTTTGAATGCCAGTGTCCAGTTTATGGAGCTTGCATTAAACTTCACTTACACTCACAAGAGCATAACAACATACTGTAAGCGATTCATCCAATGGGAGGCAATGACATGAAAGTGACACAATGAAGTTTCAAAACTGTTAAATATGGACAAACCTAGCAGGTTGGGTTAAAAGGCACCTATTATGCCCTCTTTCACAAGATGTATTATAAGTCTCTGGTCTGGTCAAGTTTCAGCTTATAATACCCCACAAATTTGCCCCTATTTGGGGGTGAGCAAAAACATGCCTTTTACTATATTACTATTTTGCTGGCTAAAAAAATAAATCCAAAATTGGTTGAAAAAAATGGCTGGGTGAAAACAACCCAATCCCTGGGTTTGTCCATATTTAACCCAGCAGTTTTTAGAGTGTAACAGGCTAGAGCAGAGATGAAAGTCACAGAGTGAAACAATAGTAAAATTAGATGTTTTTTTCCCCCCATTAAAAGTTATGAGTCAAATGCCTCACGGAAGGAATTTCTTGATTTCTCCAATACACAACTACTTTTAAATGCCTTGTAATTATGGCATCTACCAGCAGTGCTAACTAGCTAACCATCATTAAGTTCATGCAGGTCTTCCATCTTTCCATGACAGGGTTTGTCACAGATTCCTCATTTGCACTCTGAGAAGAGGAGAGACAGGGTCCTCCACCCTCAGGACACCTTTAAACCTCAAGCAAAGGGTGAGCCACAGCTCAACACCCAACTCAGGAACAGCTCCGGGGGTGCAGGTCCACTGCGCTGTGGCGTCCCAGACTACCCCGACCAGAGAGAGGTGCATCTCAGCAAGCACCCCCGACAGAAACGCTTTGTGATTTTTGGAGGACGCTGGCCAAAAACTGACCTCACTTACAAGTAAGTACAAAAAAAAAAAGTATATTATAAAAATACTATAAAATTATAAGTAATACATAATATATTAATTATATTAGCATATAAATCCACTAAAAACTGGAGGGGGTGGGGGGAACAATTATAAAACATCATGAATATTAATTGTATGATTTCATTAGTATTCAGTAGGTGCTTTTGTCCTGCCTCATGTTATTCCATTCACACTAAGCAAAATAGTAACAAATGATCAGAAGTGAACTAAAACAAGGCCCAGATCTTTTCAGTGATTCAAAGCCTTTTTGTTTTCAACAAAATGGTCCTTTCCCCCATTGTTTTTCTATATCTGAATGAATGGTAATGTTTGTGTGCTGATAGTACTTTCTATCTCTGTTATGATCATACTTTAGCAGGCAGTTTATGTGGAGGAATGCAGGGGCATTATAGTCAGACCTGTGAGGGAGAAAAGGCCCGTCTTTGAAAAAGAAAGCAATCAGCAACATTTGTACAAGAATCTATTCACAGGCAGCACATGTGTATGCATCCGGTGGAAGATGAAGGATACACTCTTTTCTTTGTATGGTCGTGTTGCTCTGGATTTTTCTTTGTGTAGCATTTTTATGGCTGAATAGTAGAGGGGTATTTACAATGTGGATTAGAATGGGACATTATAAGAAAAACTAGATGCTTACATTATATATACCTATATGGTAACACTTTACTTGAAGGGGTGTGCATAAGACTGACATGACACATTCATAATCTTGACATGACACTTGTCATGAATATGAAGGAGGTTTTATGCATTTTTATGACAACTGTCATTAAATGTCATTCGCTCAATTATGTCATTTTTAATGCAAAGATGACATTGTTTGAGATGTCTTTGTTACGACAACTTGACATAAACCAACACATCATAACCTGTCAGTGTCTTTGTCATGACAACTTGACATTAGCAAAACATCATAACCTGTCATAAACATGACATAGCAGATTAATTATCAAACTTAAAAAAACTACTTAGCTTTATGGGTTAACATTACATTACATTATTTTGGTAACATTTCAGTATAGGGAACACATTTATAAACGATTAACTATGACTTTTCCCTCAATGAACTCTTAATTTACTGCTTATTATAGTTAATTGTTAGGTTTAGGTATTGGGTAGGATTAAGAATGTAGAATAAGATCATGCAGAATAAGGCATTAATATGTGCTTTATAAGTATTAATAAATAGCCAATATTTTAGCCATATGAATGCTAATAGTAATAAGCAATTAGTTAAAAGACCCTAAAATAAAGTGTTACCATTATTTTATAACAGTGTCATCTTTTTTACGAAATTTGAAATTGTCTATTATCTGACCTTCTGTTGGTGGAAACTTAAAAAAAAAAAATAGTCATGATGCTGTTATAAAATTATTTGTCAGAGTATTGTCACTTAATGACAATTTAATGACAAGTTCAATTTGTACCACTGTACTTGAGCTCAAGATACATATTTATGACACTATTATAATGGCCTCATGACAGCCAATGTCAAAACCAACTACATGACAGTTTAATGCAATGTTAACCCATAAAGCTAAATGATGTCAAGTTGTCATGACAAAGACACTGACAGGTTATGATGTGTTGGTTTATGTCAAGTTGTCGTAACAAAGACATCTCAAACAAAGTCATCTTTGCATTAAAAATGACATAATTGAGCGAATGACACTTAATGACAGTTGTCATAAACATGCATAAAACCTCCTTCATATTCATGACATGTGTCATGTCATGATTATGAAGGTGTCATGTCAGTCTTATGCACACCCCTTCAAGTAAAGTGTTACCATATATATATATATATATATATATATATACATACATACACACACACACACACACACACACACACAAATGCAATGCTAAGCATGCACCAAATCTGGAGAAGCAAAGACATCAATCTCAACCAAATGCAGGTTAGTCCAGGCAATTGTATCAATATATGGACGTGAAAGCTGGACTCTGAAAAAAACTGACCGTAGAAGGATTGACGCCTTTGAATTATGGTGTTGGAGAAGGCTCCTAAGGATACCATGGACAGAGAGGGTTTCCAACAGAGGTCCTGAAGCACATCAAACCAGAGATGTCACTTGAGGGAAAAATACCAAACTGCGGCTCACCTACTTTGGCCATGTGATGCGAACGGCTTCACTAGAAAATGCAATGATGCTCAGCATGGTTAGCAGAAAAAATAAAAGAGGCCACCAAAAAACACGTTGGCTTGACACCATCAAAAGTGGCTGGCTTAGGCATAGAACAGCTGAAAAAGAAAGCGGAAGACCGGAAAGTATGGCGAGAGCTGGATCGGATCGCCAAGAGAGCCCGTCCACTCTAAGTGGGACTCAAACCCAGGTCCGCCGGCATAGGAGTCAGGTGCTCTAACAAGGAAGCTAAAGTTCAGGGGAGTGAGGTTTACACTCACAGCTCTTACCGGCCTACGTCCGTTACACAAGCATTAAAAATTGTATCAGAAAAGCTAAGCTGGAGGGGCTGAATCGAGACACATTCCATGACACAGACAGGTGTGTGCGCCCTCTGATAAAGCTTGGCTTCCTTTATTAAAATGTGCATTTTTAAATCATTTCTGATACAAGTAGAAACAGCTTTTATAAGTTGTTTTTAACTTGAGATACACTGCTGTTCAACAAAAAAAATTTGAAGAATGCTTAAGTGCTCATATTTGTGTAAATGACTATAATAAAAAGATAATTATGCCCAAGCTGTAAGTGAAGATTTAGAACATATGATACAGTGTTTGTTTGAGGTTACATGATTCCTCTTGAGTTCTGCTCCTGTCAGAGAACTGGGTTATAAAGCTGCTCAAATAATACCACCACAAACACAGTTTCATTATGCTCATAAAATAACCAATCAGAACACATTATGAGATCATGTGACATGCTCCCCAGACAGATGCCTATGGTGATGAATAGTAAAAATGAATCACTGGTGGCCTCTGATGTGGGTTTGTGTCGGTTGGTGGTCCAGCACTGAAAGGCTGGTGGTCTGTAACACAATGTGTTTATGCAGGAGCAAAAGTGATCACATGTTTTTGTTGATAAACTTTGAGCATGACGGTTTCTTTCTGTGTTCAGAATCCAGCGCTTCCCGTGGCAAATGAGCGAGGATAAAGTGAGGCGAGTTTTAAAGGAAGCTCTGAAGGTCTGGAGTGATGTCACACCCCTCACCTTTACTGAGATTATCAACCAAGAGGCTGACATAGTCATTGACTTCACAAGGTAACAATAATAAAAAAAAAAAATGTTTCACTATGCTTAGGTGTAACAAAGTGAAGGATTGGGGATTTTGTAATTTTTAGGCCTTCAGCTCATCTTCATCTTCCTAAACAACTAATAAGACTTCATCCTGACATCTGTTGGCATAAATGCCAAGCTCTCAAATCGTGTTCTTGGTTGAACTTATTTCTGAAATACCCTCATCACAGGTTTATTTGTCATCCTTGATTAATTCATCCTGCAAAGTGTCCATAATACAATATGGTTGCAAGGTAAAGTGAGTATTAGTATGGTATTCAGTATAGCTATAATATTGCATGATATTATTGAACAGAAAAGTATAGTACATACAATACAATATAGTACAGTGCAGTACAATATGCTACAATAGAGTACTATGTACACTACTGTTTAAAAGTTTGGGAACTGTAATAATTTTTATATTTTTTAAAGAAGTCCATTATGCTCACCAAGTAGGGCTGGACGATTATGGCCTAAAATCAAAACCTCGATTAATTGAACATTTTACCTCGATTACGATTAATGAACGATTATTTTATTTCTGATTTTTTTTTTTTTTTTTTTTGCCCTCATAGTTCACTGACAAGGTTTGTACTGTAAATAGCCTATGATTGACTATTAAGGTGGGATATTTTTTTTCCTGTTGAAAGAGTGATCTGACATCATAGCTCACTATCAGCAGTTATTTTATCTATGGTTTGTAACATTTCTTACAGATTTCTGCTCGTTGTAAATCAGATAAAGATAAATTAGCACAGTACCAGTAGTGATTGCGTGTGTGAGTTAGTCATACCGTCTCTCTATTAATTGTGAAGCTGTGGGTTGTAAATAGTTCCTTCAAAAGTAGAAAAAATAGATGCTATAACTTTTGAGTTTCTAAGCTATTTTAGTGATAAATGAATAAACTGACAACAAGTTTCTGCGTTCCTCTGTGTGCGCGCGATCTTCACGTTTTGCGCAGCTGTTTGTATGAGTGTTCGTGCCACATGCAGCTGCGCGAGCGCGGCATAGATATATGTATATATCTATGCGAGCGCGGTAGATCGATATAATAATACACATCCGATCGTCTAATCGCTTGAATGTCCAAACCATAAAACAAATACAACTGACAAAGTTTAGTCAAGACGCAAGGCTCACCGCTCGCGCGCCATCACTATGTGTTGAACCGGCGTTCACCTCCGTGTTTTGCTTTTATGCCACTGACTGGACTGGGCGGAGTCACGTGGCTACACACGCAGTTATGTTTTTAAGGGGGAAGTATTAACAGGATTAAAAAACCGAAATAACCGACATGGGAAAATTACGCTTTTCAGGCTGCATTTATTTGATCAAAAATACAGACAAACAGTATTATTTTGAAAAAGTCTCATTCTCTATCTGTTTTCTATTTAAATATATGTTATATTATATTAAATATAATATTAAATATATGTTATAATAATAATAATAATACATATGTTATAATATATAAAATGCCATTCCTGTATTTATGTCACATGATCCTTCAGAAATCAGTCTAATATGCTGATTTGCTGCTCAAGAAAAATGTCTTATTATTATGAATGTTGCAAACAGTTGTGCTGCATATTTTTTTGTGTGGAAACTGTGATAGTTTTTTTTTTTAGAATTCTATGATGAATAGAAAGTTTAAAAGAAATACAAAGTTCTGGCATGAAACTCTAGATGGTGCTGGCTGATAGGTCCTTAAATCATTGGTAGTGATCACATCATTATCTACATAGCACAACTGATTGGTTGCTGTGGTGTCAGTGGCCAATGAGCTTGCTGCTCAATCATTCAAATACTTGGTATTGTTTGCTGTTAGCAGTCTGCAGCGCACTTTCAGAAACCCTTCACCTTCCCCAGCTCCACCTGTATAGATCTGCTACTGGGTTAATTTCATGTATGTTACATGTGCAGCAGCAGCAGCATGTCTTACATGCTCACAGCAATGTCTGTGAATGTATTGGCAGTAGCAAGTCTCTGTACATGCTCTGCAGAAGCAGCAGCAATAATCGACAGCAGCAGCAGCGTAGCAGATCTATTCCGCCAAGATTAAATACATTACATTGCCATATCCATTACCATGAAAATCTCTCCAAGAGTTGTCATGACAGAACAGCATTAATTTGAAATAGAAAACTTTTGTAAAATTATAAATGCCTTTATTGTCAACTTCTGATAATGCATTCTTGCTGAATAAATCACTGACCCAAATGGTGGAGTGGTATACTACAGTACAATATAGTATAGTATAGTAGCATTCTGCTAGACATGTGATCTCAAGATAGCAGTGATAATGAGGGGTGACCATCCTCATCTAGAATAAAATAGCTTTTTCTTGACCACTGATATTAATTTTTAATATCTTATTTATGTCTTTAGTTATAAAACTAAATAAATTAATATATGGAAAAACTTTAAAGTATTGCTACATGTCCTATATTAGGTACTGGCATGGTGATAATTTGCCCTTTGATGGCCCTGGTGGGATCCTGGCTCATGCTTTTTTCCCAAGGACGCATCGAGAGGGAGATATTCATTTTGACTATGATGAGTCCTGGACAGTGGGCAATGACCTCGGTAAGTTGTAAAGATAGAATCCTCATCTTACTGCTTCACTGCCTGCTACTCACTTAAATATAATAAATATAATAACAAATCCCTGATACAAATAACACACCTTCTTGGTAACGAATCAGTAAATGTATCATAGATTCTGTTTTCAGTAAAAAAGTTCCTGATAATTTCTGATACGTTCTTTCTTTCTTTTTTTTTTTCTTTTTTTTTTTTGCATATCTGACACATCTCAAACACGATCCACATCCATATGGGATTTGATTTGATGGGATCTGATTAAAATCTGATATTTTTTTTAATCATTTGAGGTGTGACTTGTGTGTGACATCATACAAGTTTGTGTTATTGTGTAACATTTTTAGTGAGATGTCATGACACATGAGCAGAAGCAAAATTTCTAGTTTTACATCTCTCATTCCACACTGACAGCAACACTCAGCTGTTGTAAAAGTAAGTCTCTTGGCATCCTGTTAACACTTGCATCATTACTACAGAAACCGATGCAGAAGCACCAGATATTGACGGATCAGAAAAGATAAGAAAAACAAAATGACAATCATTCCTTAAGATCACATTTGAAAACCAAATTATTTTTCTGTGGAAATTATAATTATAATTTCATTTATCATCCTACAGGAACAGATCTTCTTCAGGTGGCAGCACATGAGTTTGGCCATGTCCTGGGTCTACAGCATTCTCTGGAGCCTGGAGCCATAATGTCCCCATTTTACAGCTTCTCCTATCCCCTCCAGCTCAGTGAGGATGACAAGAAAGGGATCCAATACCTCTATGGCCCCCGTCCGCAAGCCCCGCCCCAAATTCCTGTGGAAACCAATGATATTATCACCAGTGCAGTGAGTCGCTGAACACATCATCCCACTTCACAGTTCATCTGCGATCAATTACACTTGAGATATTATTATTATTATTAACATTGAAGGAATGTCAGCAGCAACATCAACAGTATAAAGTTTATTTATATATATATATATATATATATATATATATATATATATATATATATATATATATATATATATATATATATATATATATATATATGAGCTTACGGTGAGGCACTTAAAATAGAAGTGAATGGGGCCAATCTGTTAACATTGAAATACTTACTGTTTCAATAGTATAGGCGTATAACATTTTAGTGTAAAAAAACACTTACTAACCTTTTATTTATGAAATTATATCCAGTTTTACAAATTAAAACCTTAAACCCTAAAATGACCTAAACAAGACGATTTAAACCGCTTTACAGCTCAAATAATACTAGAATATAATACAACAATTATACAAGTGGTTACTCACTTATACAAGAGGTTATTCACTTTAACCTCTTTTTTTTTAAAGAAAACCAGGGACAGTTCATAAATATTTTTTGTTAAATATTTTCAATGTTATTATTATTATTATTGTATTACAATGATTATTGTATTAAACCAAGTGGCTTTTTTCACTCCCGTTATTCCATCTCCTCTTCTCCCACTGTCACTGCCTGTAGCCTAACGCTTGTCACACAGATTTTGACGCTGTGTCTATAATCCGTGGGGAATTGTTCTTCTTCAAGGCCAGCTATGCCTGGCGCATCAGGGAGGGCCGTCTGCAGGCGGGATACCCTGCCCTGGCCTCCCGACACTGGAGGGGCATTCCAGAGAAAATAGACGCCGCCTATGAAGACAAAAAGGGCAATATCTGGTTCTTTGAAGGTGGGTGAGTTCAGCACTGGTAGCTGACTGTGGTGATTTGTGGTTGGAAGACAGGATCAGACAGGCCTGGTTATATTCATATCTACACATGGTGACGGGTGGTGCGGTACTTCCCCTTGACCCATATATGAAGCATCCTGAATTGTGCCTCTAATACAGGGCATGATAAAACATGACCATGTTGAACATGTGCTACTAACAACAGATAAATACACAAGTGTTGTGCTGTACAGTATCTGAACAGAATTGTACACTTATATGTGGTTGCTGTAGCTGAGATGGTACTTTATCTGAATTAATTTTCAGTGAATGAAATTAAATGTAATTTTTCAAGATTGAAAATTTGGTTGAAATTCAGTTCATTTAGACTAGCATAGGTTCAAACATGGGGTACATTGTATTGCTGTAAATGTACTTCATCACCACTAGAGGGAGCACCTGTGATAGTGACTCAAGACAATTTTATAGACAAAAGGTGTTTGTGGATCCCATTTAAAGTCCCAAATTCACTTTTTCATAAATTAAGGTCAATAAAAAATCTAATCTATTGAGATTCTGTACTTTTAGAGCTTTAGAGGGCTATAGAGTACATTTTTATACTGATTTATCTAACCACAGTTGAAAGAACATCTTCTTAAGCCATCATAGAATATTGAATATCATTCAAAAGGCTAAAAATAATCAGGATTATCACCTAGCCCTTATTTTTTTTTTTTTTTTTTTCGAGCAATTACAAAAAAAAAAAAAAAATCAGCCCTAATCACATACTGAACATATAGATGCATTGTTTAATCCTCACTATTTTGATATTTTTGAAAAAAATATAAAAATATAGATTTAGAAAATGGATAGTGAATTTCCATTTCATTCCGAATTTCAACATGCAGATAGCCTAATACATATCATATTATTATTATTTATTTATTTATTTTTTACAGTAGACAAATATTTAATACTGTATATTATTAAATTGTGTAATTGGAGAAAAATTCTGTAGTTCTTTAAATTATTGAGTCTTATCATTTGCCTTTGCCATTATCAAAGTGCAGTGAATTTGCAGATAAGCAAACATATAATGCTAAAATGAAATATAGTTACACTGAATTAAAATCATTCATTAATGCAGTCATATTTATAACACACCATTTCTCTTGTGTCCTCTGTAAGGTTCCAACTACTGGGTGTTTGATGCAGAGCACAAGATAATAGGACCGAAACCTCTGGAGACTCTAGGCCTCCCTGTCACACACATTCAGGCTGCACTGCGCTTAAAGGAGCACTACGGCCACCATACGTACTTCTTCAAGTCAGGAAACTACTGGCGTTTGGATCCCCAAGAGAACAGAGTGGACACGGCCTTCGCACGCAGAATTCAGCAGGACTGGTGGGGCATCCCTGATGAGATTGATGCTGCCTTCCAGGATGCCAATGGTACTTCCAGCTCAGCCTTTTTTAATACATATCAGTGAATGTTAATATTAACATGAAAGAAATCAGGTCACATAATTAAGTTAAGAAAGTTTGCTGAATTGCGTTTTTGAATGAATCGAGTGACTTATTCAATGACCCATTTATAAATCACTTGCTTCATTTCTGAATGAATCAGCTGTTTTGAACCAACCGTTTGAATGAATGATTCAATGACTTGCCCCCACCTACTGGCAGTTTTCGGTTCATATTAAAAGTATAATTTCAGTTTTCAAATAATTTCATATTTAAATATTCTAAATGTCTTAAAACATTAATAAAACAGTATATGCTGTAGTAACTACATGAGCTGCATTAAACAGTCTGTGTAAATACATCTAAATGCCATTTCAGATGCAGAGTCTGTGCCACCTCTGTAATTCAGAGATGGATTTTGTTGATACTGAATTAATTTGATTGGTTACAGCCTGACTGTGTCTTATTGATTTGATTGAATTTGTTAATTAAATGGAAGAATGGACATAAAAGAAAATGGATACATCTACTAAGGTTAGAAAAAAATGGTCTTATAAAGGTAACAGTTAATTTACCTTTATACGTAAAAGTTAACCCCGCTCAATGGAAAAATTAATTCTGTCACTGCTGCAAACTAACCACTGGACAGAATACGAAGAACTTGAAAATGTTGGCATATATGAGAGTATGAATGTTATTGTGAAGGACTAGACATGGAGGTGAAGGTAGAACCCAAACGCAAGTTTACCCAAGTTTAACCCAAGTTTAATAAACTCAGTAAACAATTCCAAAACAGAGATGTATTCAATGAAGTAGGCAAGGTAATCAGTGACAAGTAATCAATCCAACCAAGCAAACAGAGCAAAAACAGTAATCCAATAAGAAAGGTACAATGGTCATAACGACAAAACAACGAAACAGGCAATAGAAAACTGCTCAATAAGGCAGTGAAATGACAGGCAATACTTTGTCTGTTGGTAAGGCATGGCTATAATAACAGGAAGTAACCATATAAGGAACAGTTCATGGCTACAGGAGAGGGCTCCCTCTGGTGGTCTGCTGAATGGAGACCAGCCTCATTCCTTACAGTAATCATTAACACAATACTTTTTTTTTTTAAATTTTAAAAAATCTTTTTTTTTTTTTTGTCACTATTGGACATCCTTAATCTCAGAACAGTCATATGGAATCTAAATCTATTTGTAACTGCTGCACATGAACATGTGTGACATATGAACAAAATTACTTAAATGACTTCATCATTTTGAGTCACTTTGACCCAGAAATAAACAAACATTTTCTACATTATACTAAACAGACTTTTAGTGGATAAAACTGGAGTAAAGTGACTCATAAATACCTTCTTAATTCAGTATAATATGATTGTGTACAATTGTACTGTGGTCATTTTCTTATTTTGGTGAGCTTCACATTGATTTGCTGCCAAATTATAGTGCTTCAAGTTTAATCCAGGAGTGGGAATTGGAGAGAAATGTCATAAGCAGTCATTTGATTTGTTACTTCTCTGCCAGTTTTAAAGGTGCCCTAGAATTAAAAATTGAATTTATCTTGGCATAGTTAAATAACAAGAGTTCAGTACATGGAAATGACATACAGTGAGTCTCAAACTCCATTGTTTCCTCCTTCTTATATAAATCTCATTTGTTTAAAAGACCTGCGAAAAACAGGCGAATTTCAACATAACACCGACTGTTACGTAACTGTCGGGATCATTAATATGTATGACCCCAATATTTGCATATGCCAGCCCATGTTCAAGACATTAGACAAGCCAGTATTAACGTCTGGATGTGCACAGCTGAATCATCAGACTAGGTAAGCAAGCAAGAACAATAGCGAAAAATGGCAGATGGAGCAATATTAACTGACATGATCCATGATCATGATATTTTTAGTGATATTTGTAAATTGCCTTTCTAAATGTTTTGTTAGCATGTTGCTAATGTACTGTTAAATGTGGTTAAAGTTACCATCGTTTCTTACTGTATTCACGGAGACAAGACTGTCGTTATTTTCATTTTTTAAACACTTGCAGTCTATATAATTCATAAACACAACTTCATTCTTTATAAATCTCTCCAACAGTGTGTAATGTTAGCTTTATCCACGGAGCACTATCAAACTCATTCAGAATCAAATGTAAACATCCAAGTAAATACCATACTTACGCAATTAGACATGCTGCATGACGAACACTTTGTAAAGATCCATTTTGAGGGTTATATTAGCTGTGTGAACTTTGTTTATGCTGGTTAAGGCAAGCGCGAGCTCCGGGGGAGGGGAGCACGAGATTTAAAGGGGTCGCGCAGCCTGAATCGGCATATATTTAATGATGCCCCAAAATAGACAATTAAAAAAATGAATAAAAAAAAATCTATGGGGTATTTTGGGCTGAAGCTTCACAGATGCATTCAGGGGACACCATAGACTTATATTACATTTTTTAAAAAGACGTTCTACAGCACCTTTAATTGGTAAGGGTGATAGACATCTGACAGAAGAGGGCGATGTTTCAGCAGCAACAGTCGGTGTCAGTTGTTTTGTTCTATCACATACTACTTGTGCACCCTCATGTTTACAATTTATAAATGCAAAGTATAAATACATTGGTTTATAAATGCAAAAAAAGTTTCTCATTAATACTTTTTCTTACATGAGATCATGTAAAATTGTTGTATACCCCACAGGCTTTGCCGTCTTCATCAGTCGCCGACAGTACTGGAAGTTTGACCCAGAGCATCGTAAGGTTTTGGAAGGTTTCCCGCGCTACATTGGTGCAGACTTCTTTGGATGTAGCATGCCATAAACCCTCAGGAATCTTTTCTGTCTCTTTCACCGTGTTCTCACACTCTGGTTTGAAGCATACAGTGTAAATTTCCAAGCATTTTCATGATGACGAATTGTACTATGTAACCTAAGTACTTGTTCGCCTGGGCATTTCTCTTCCCTTCACCTCAAAAATGTCTGATTAATCTAATTTCTTCTCAGGAAATCTTGCACATCTGAGCTTTATGAACCACGAGCAGCTATGTCTGTATTTGTTGTATATCAAGCAACCACTGTGTAAGAAGACATAAATACCCTGTTGGTGAGGTGCTAAATAAGGTGCTAAAACATTTGTCAGGGATCTTTGCACCAGTTGCAATGTCCATAACTCTTATCTCGAAGTTTTTACAATTCTTTGCAAGTTTTACTGTATCTTAAACTGTGCAGTTTGTATTGATTAAATAACACAAGTAAAACTTAATTAGACATAAAGTTTCTCTCATTCAAAATGATTTTTAAATGAGAGAAAAGGTGAAAGATGAACAGTGTTTTGTGTTTGGTAATATTTTGGTAAGAACACAAAATCTTGACACAAGCATTTGTTTATGATGTTGAGACTGTATGCAAATATATCAACAGACAAACTAGCACTCTTCAGTGCAGGACACTGACAATGTTTTAAATCTTTTTTTTATATATAAATATATACTAGCCTGGAATTTTTTTTTTTTCATCATCTGTGTACATTTTTTCCCTATATTTTCTCTAGCCTTTTTTTTTTTTTTTTTTAATTGTAGCTTTTACACTATTTTCTTCTGCTTTTCATATTTACTGTGTAAATACTTTTATATAAAATGTGTGTTGTATTTTGGTACAATTAAAATATTCCCAGACCACTTATTTGTCCGAAATTTGATCCAATCATTTATAATTGTAGTATTATTCATAATTGTACTTATAGTTTTATTTGCAATTATATTTATCCAAAAAAAAAAAAAAAAAACCTTTCTCTCAGGCAGGTGCTTGACCCCTTTTATGACCATATGTGCACATGCCTGGTCCTGTTCACTGCCATTATAAAGCTTAGTATGGCAAGCCGTTTTAACATTTAACAGCTAGACTGGATATGTGTTGCGGATATCTGTATTTCAGTTTTGCCTCGCCGAAAAGAACATTTCGGATCTCCGCAACTACATTCTTCCTATCCATAATTGTCATTTCAGATATCCACAAAGACATTCTTCCTAGGACAAATGACGTCACTTTTGCCATTCATTTGTATGGGGTTTATCATTAAAGATATCTACAATTCAGTTGCAGATATCCACTATGTGAATTACGGATATCTGTAACTGAATTGTAGATATCTGTAATTCCAATTTGAGATATCTACAATTTGATTCTGACTAGTCACAACTCCAGTTCAAGATATCTTTAATTCAACTCAATTCAAGATATCTACTTGTTCCTTTTCAGATATCTCAAATTAAGTTTTGACTAGGCGAAATGACGTTGTAAATATCTGTAACCGGAATTATGACTAGTCAAAATGGCGTTGTAGATATCTCAAACTGGAGTTAGGGATAGTCATAATTTAATTGTAGATATCTATTATCAAGTTATGGATATCTTGAAATGAATTTTGATTAGAGATATCTGAAATTTGAGATATCTGTAACTTTCATTCCGCCTAGTCAAAATGTAATTGCAGATATCTCGAATTAGAGTTTTGACTAGGCGAAATGACGTTGCAGATATCTTTATGCAAATTAGGCCGGCACATTAAGGCGGGAGCAGAGCGTGTTGTTGTTCTAATCATTCAAATCGCACCTGTTAACTCGTAATTAGCACTGATTGGCACCATGCCATAATCACTAGTCATAACATGGGTGTCGGAAGCAAAAAAAATGTGGGTGGGTCCTCCCTTCAAAATTTTTTTTATGCAATTATATATATATATATATATAGAGAGAGAGATAGATAGATAGATAGATAGATAGATAAAATGCCAAGATCAATTTTTTTTAATAGAACGAGACACAAACCTTTACATTCAATCGCGTTTTTGCTCCCATTTATTTTCACACATTGATCACACAGTGCATACAAAGTTTAGTCCCAAAGTGCGCACAACTGCTGGACAAATACACGATTACCTTTGATTTCGTTAGATAGAAAAGAAGCAGGGCTGTACGCAGGGTTTTATATTTATCGAGGTCACAAAATGTATTATGCTAGGGGAAAATTTTTGATTTCCTTGGTGTACATATATGCATTTTAAGACGTTTTAAGTCCAACAAATTGGATAACAATAGCTTTAAAACCATGTCAACAAATACATACATGCATGCACAGTTTTGAGGCAGCTTTAATCGCATGTTTGGTAATTTCATGACTTTATTTACAACAGAATAACGACAGTGCATGCCCGTAGTTTCTTTTGCGCTTTAGTTAAGCAATCATAAAGTAATATGCAGTGCGCGCCGGCGCATTTGCTCGAGCAATTCGTGAGTTCACGCTTTGAGCACAGTAGGCTATAGCCTAACGGCTGATTGGAGATTTACTGACAAAGCCTGACAACATCTCATCTGACCAAAGTTCACTGTTGTTCAGCTGAAGCTACCTCGTCGTCATCTAGGCTACCTTTTCCACGCTCGTTTGACTTGCGCCTGGCGCTGAAGCGAAGTCGGAATGCGCGTCTGAAAAGTGTCCCGTTTGTTGTGGTCGTAAAGAGACCGTTCTATATAAACGCAGCGTTTTACTTGGCGATGTTTTAAAAAATATTTTTATTTTTGGTATTTTTTATGCTCTGTTGGTGGTTTGTGGAGTAGCATCACCTGGGGGGGATTAGACAAATGCTGAATTAGAGACGGTAAAAGTGAGTGGGTCCAATATCAATGGTCTTAAAAAGTGGGTGGGTCTTGTCCCACCCACATACAATGGTTCCGACGCCCATGAGTCATAATGACATTTGAGATATCTTTAACCTTCATTCTGCCTAGGCAAAACTGAATTACAGATATCTGCAATTGTCATTTAAGATGTGTGATGAGTTGAATGTCGTTTTCAATGACGTCATTGCAGATATCTGTAATTCAGTTTTGCCTAGTCAAAACTGCATTACAGATATCTCTATCTGTCGTTTCGACTAGTCACAATTACATTACAGATATCTCGAATGACAATTCCAACTATCCAAAATGTAATTACGACTAGTCAGAAAGACGTTGGTGATATCTACAACGTTAATTCCGGATAGTCGAACTTAACTTTTAAATGTTAAAACGGCTTGCCATAGCTTAGATGCCTCAGGATATTTATTAATATAACTCCGATTGTGTTCATCTGAAAGAAGAAAGTCATATACACCTAGGATGGCTTGAGGGTGAGTAAAGCCTGAGGTAACTTTCATTTGAAGTGAACTATAATCCTATAAGCCAATATCCATTGCATGGCGTCAGTGAAACCGTGCAATCTCATTGGTCCACGGAAGAACAAGAGAGTTTTGCTTATAAACACGTGGAGGTGCTGAAGCCTGGATGTCTCACTCCGCCCCTGTTAAAACACTCATATCCAAACGCAAACATTATGAACCATTTAAAAACAAACAGGTAAAGCAAACACTAAACGAGGACATGGATCTATCGAGGCATATAGCCTATCCACACTGAGCCGATCTATTGTTTGTTAGCGTCAGTGTATTGAAATGTGATGCGAGATAGCTGACCATACGGATACACGGTGAAAGTGTGCAGAGGAGTATAGATACGCCGGAGAAACATTATGGCAAACAGCGTCACTCAAGAGTACATGCAGATCCCGGCCGTGACGCGAGCATATACCACTGCATGCGTCCTGACAACTGCAGCTGTGGTAAGTAACCACATTTCTGTACAACTGTAGCATCACATACTGATGACAGTAAGTCAATATGTCTTCAAAATCGTTGTCTTCCCCACATAAAGATTCAGTGTCAGTGTAAATGCTTAAAGAACCAACACACTTATGAAAAATATTTTGTTTGTGTGTGCGGTTTATATATATATATATATATATATATATATATATATGCATTTATTTTAATATATAATGTAAATAAATATTTATATTTTGTTTGTATTACACTTTATATAATTATTTTTTGTGTGTGTGCTGTGTATTTTAGGTGCAGTAACTTCACTTGTGTAATATTGTTTTTGTATTATGCATTATATCCAATAATTATAAATGTGTGTTTTTATGTGAAGGATAGCTTGTCACACTGTCAACTACCCAAAAATCACACAAATTAAGAGTCATATGAACAGTCCAAAATTAATTTTTCATGGCCACTAACATGCTTGACATTATTTTGTGTATTACAGCAACTGGAGTTCATCACACCATTTCAACTCTATTTTAACCCTGACCTGATATTAAAGAAATACCAGGTTAGTTCCCAAATATCATTGAAATATTGCTGCATTTATGACGACACCTGTTTTTTGTTTTGATATTCATGTATCTTTCCTTTCTTCCCTTGTGTAGATATGGCGACTGATCACAAACTTCTTGTTTTTTGGACCTCTTGGATTCAGTTTCTTGTTCAACATGATTTTTCTGTATCCTTTTTGATCCATATGAACATTTCTCTCTGTTGGTTGTCTGTGAAATGTTCAGGAAGTGTGTACACAAAAACACATATTCACAGTTTCACAGTATGTTTGCTTTGCATAACAGCCGTTTGGCTCCTGTGCAGCTGTGCTGTAGGTCTTCTGAGTTTACGTCCTTGACTGAGCAGATATCGTTACTGCCGAATGCTGGAAGAAGGCTCCTTCCGTGGACGAACGGCAGACTTTGTCTACATGTTCCTGTTCGGTGGTGTTCTTATGACCGTATCCTTTAACATTTATCTCATTAAGAACAGCCAAGCATGCATCTCTTTACCAAATCATATGTCATGTAGGTTGAATGAAGTTCAATGATTATTACCTCATTTCTTTTGAAAGTTATATGTACACTGCCATTCAAAAGTTTGGGTTCGGTGAGATTTTTAAAATATTTTTGAAAGAAGTTTGGTCACACTTTAGGGGTCCAATTCTCAGTATTAACTAACTATTAACTATGACGTTTTCCTCAATAAACTCATAATTACTGCTTATTAATAGTTAAAGGGTTATTTCACCCAAAAATTACTCACCCTCATGTCGTTCTACACCTGTAAGACCTGCATTCATCTTCGAAACACAAATTAAGATATTTTTGATAAAATCCGATGACTCAGTGAGGCCTGCATTGACAGCAAGTTAATTTAGACTTTCAAACGCCCAGAAGGGTACTAAAGATATGTTCATGTGACTACAGTGGTTCAACCTTAATGTTATGAAGCGAGAATACTTTTTGTTGCTCCAAAAAAACAAAGTAACATTCAACAATATCTACTGAAGGTTTTAAAACACCGCTTCACAAAGCTTTGAAGCTTTATGAATCTTTTGTTTCAAATCAGTGGTTCGGAGCGTGTATCAAACGATCTCAAACTGCCAAAGTCACATGATTTCAGTAAACGAGGCTTTGTTACGTCATAAGTGTTTCGAAATTTCAATTGGTCACATGACTTTGCCACTTTTTGTGGAAGCCATGATACATTTTCTTGAGGATTTTTTGATGAATAGAAAGTTCAAAAGAACAGCATTTATTTGAAATAGAAATGTTATAAATGTATTTACTGTCAATTTAATATCCTTGCTGAATAAAAGTATAATTTCTTAAAAAAAAAAATCTTACTGACCCAAACATTAGAACTGAAGTGTATTTCTTTCCTCTTTTGAAACACAAAAGTAGATTAATTGCATGGACCACTTTTGTGATGCTTTATGGTGCTTTGTGTTATTTATTTTTTAAAAAGTCATAACTGTCACAAATAGTCATGAAAAAATACATTTGATCTCATAATTGACTCAATTACGAATTTTTATAACTGAATTTTTATCTTATAAATTTGACTTTTTGTCAATTGACTCATAATTATGACTCATAATTTCAACTTTTGTCATAATTAAAAAATTTTATTTCATAATTGTAACTTTTTTTGTAAATTATGACTCTTTTTTTGTGTGATTATGATTTTTTTATGTCATAAATGTGACCATTTTTTTCTTATTTTGGAGAAACGTTGAAGACATGTAAATATAAAGTTTATTCTTAAGGAACATTTTATATTTTCGTGTTATTTATTTGTAGTAATGAATGAAGTTTAGTCTTTCATCGTTCTAATTTCTTTAACTTCAGTATCTGTAGCTCTTTGGCCTTTTTGCTAACCTGTTCTTTTTAGGACAGGCTTTCACTATCATGCTGGTTTATGTCTGGAGTAGAAGAAACCCTTACATCCGCATGAACTTCTTTGGCCTTCTCAACTTCCAGGCCCCATTCCTTCCTTGGGTGCTCATGGGATTCTCATTGTTATTGGGCAACTCCATTGTTATTGATCTCCTGGGTATGTTAACTTTTGTCCTGAAATGCTGAAATGACTTTTCATGTGAAATAATGCACTTTAAATCTCTTCCAAAAAATGCTCACCAAGACATGTTGTAAAATGTTCTTACAATTTAAAATAACTGATTTTAATTTGAATATATTTTAAATGTAATGTATTTCTGTGACGGCAAAGCTAAAATTTCAACATCATTACTCCAATCTTCAGTGTCACATGTTAACATTTTTTGGAAACTATGATACTGTTGTCAGGATTCTTTGATGAATAGAAAGTTCAAAAGAGCAGCATTTATTTGAAATAGAAATCTTGTGTAACATTATAAACGTACATATTTACTTTTGTATACTGGCCGAGCATAATGTGTTTGTGTGTAGGGATTGGTGTAGGACACATCTACTATTTCCTGGAGGATGTATTTCCTAACCAGCCTGGAGGCAGAAAGCTTCTTGCCACTCCTGGAATTTTGTAAGTATGACTATAAATATTCTAATTTTTTTCTTTTTATCAATTATTTGGCTTCAACACAAGAAACAAACTAAATCGGAAATATTCATTCATGTTTTGCAGTCGAGTTCTGTTTGACACACCTCAAGAAGATCCGAATTACGCCCCCCTTCCAGAAGATCAGAGTGAGATATCCCGGAATGGACAAGGTGCAGAAGATACTGGCCAAGGTCAAAATGAGGAGGATCCAGAAAGAGAAGACGACTGAAGGATTCAGTACCACTATGACAGCAATAAATGTTGTCATGCTTTTTAAGTCCTACTTGTTTTAGTTAGGAAAATTTGTCTAAGTTCTGTAAGTCAGAATATTTTGAAAACACTCCTTGTGAAAGGGACGACACGATCCAGGAAAGACGGAGTCTGCGGTCACCGTAGTGCCTTTGTGTACAAAATAAATGGATCCAAATTTTGCATTCAGTGCCATGCACATCACAAAACAAGTTTTCCTTTGTTATTTTGTTCCGGAAGAACAATGCCTTTCTGTTTTACTTCACACCACACGGTTTGAAACAATTGCCGTTTTCTCGTCAAATTCTGTTTCATGAATATTACAAAGTAGTGGTGGCTGGCAACATTGGAGTTTAAAGAGAAGCCATTCAACCTCCCGAACTATAATCCATCATTTTGGAGGGAGAGCGGATGCCACAAGAGGGTATTTTCTTGGGTACAATACTGTGGCATCTCTCTTTTCCCACAACACAGTGAGCAGTGATGCAGGTGGACACATTCACAAATGTGCCGACTATCTGAAATGCCAAATTGAACTGCAGACTATGCATTTTCAAGCCTTTGGTCTTTGTGAGCACAGCACCATTGCAAAATACAAAAGGCTTTGTGTGGTGAAACAAACTGTCCAGAAGAGTTTGTGCTTCAGAAAACAATTATACTTCTTAAAAACCATGTGTAGATGTGCAAGAAGACTTTTGTTTATTTAAATATGAATACAAACACTTGTTTGTGTGAAGGCTGATGAATAAAGTTTTCATATTTGCCATCTGTTTGTTGGATTTTCTGCTTTAAAAAGAAAGAATATGGCTCATATTATTTCTATATCCATATCTAAAGCACTTGAGTAACTAGTTTGCTAGTTCAGAAGATTTTTTATCTTAATTTTATTTAAAATCACATTATGTTTACAAAATGGCATCTATACACAAACACAAAACAAGACAAATAAAGATACCATAAAATACTTTCAACATTTCAAGACAGAGACCGTCTGTCTCTGAGCAGACAGATATTGGGTTTAGGGGAAGGTGACGACATGGGCTTTGACAAGGCCAGACTGGAGCAGATGTTGCTTTAGTTTACATTAAGTTACTCTGATCTGGAGGGACTGGATCTGGACTGGCCAATGGAATGTCTCTATGTTTTTATGTCAGTAATGCTGGGTTGTAGTTCTATTGGTATTTCCTCTTCAGATTTACATAGTTGTGGGAGAGGGTTGCTATCTTCACCATGCTGGGGCTGTGTTTGCGAGTCGTCTCATTCGCCTGAAATACACAGAAAAAGTTTGATATGAGTTCTGGAGTGGTCACAAACATCTCCCATATCTCCAAATTATGACTACTTTATACTTATTTCTGTGCTGAAATATTACACAGAAAATATTATTGGTCTTAGAGCAATAATAGTTTGTCATTGATATATGGCTTGCCTCTGTAGTTGGTACACATCTACTATGGGGCAAAAATGGTATCTTAAGTGAGGCAGTTAATTTACTTACCTTGTGTTTCTGTCCTGGTCTCTGATCTTTTTCTCCATCTCAGCATCTGTCAGCGTCTCCAGCAGTGGACACCACTGGTCAGCATCGCCTGTGTTTCGGATGGCAATCTCCACCGTGGGGAGAGGGTTCTCACTATAAAAAGACCAAACACAGCAGCTTAAATCCAAAGTTCAGAGCCAACTTGTACTTTTGAGTCGGATATTTTCCAATTAAATAGGTTCACAAAACTGGGCCGAGCGATCTTATAATTTAAATGAATCATCCTCCCATCACTGGATCAGAACCTTAAAATTATTAGTACAAAACATTATGTCTTCCACCCAAAGGAAAAACATGACCCTTCTAATGAGTTTTGTAATGTCACAGACATGAGACAGTCTGAAAACATGTCCAACTTGGGAAAAAGTTCACATTGGCAAATTGTGAAAACTCTCCTATGCTCTTTATCATATAAATGGAGCAACATTTTAAAGTCAAACTTAAAGGTCCCATTCTTCGTGATCCCATGTTTCAAACTTTAGTTAGTGTGTAATGTTGTTGTTAGAGTATAAATAAAATCTGTAAAATTTTAAAGCTCAAAGTTCAATGCCAAGCGAGATATTTTATTTAACAGAAGTCGCCTACATCGAACGGCCAGTTTGGACTACATCCCTCTACTTCCTTCTTTAATGACGTCACTAAAACTGTTTTTTGACTAACCTCCGCCCACAGGAATACACAAGAGTTGCGTTTGTAGAGTGTGTTTGTCGCCATGTCGCCGAAACGCTGTTATTTTCATCCCGCAGTCCAATCACCGGGTCTGATTCCGGCTCAAATTGATAGGGTAAAATTAAAGACGTTTACAATAACACTGAGCGCGTGCATCTCCACGTTATGGTAAGAGGCGTGACCTTTCCGGTCAAGGTGCGCTAAGCTGCTGTCGAATCACAACACAGGAACCGCTGGCACAATCAGAACTCGTTACGTATTTCTGAAGGAGGGACTTCATAGAACAAGGAAGTCATCAGCCCGTTTTTATGACAGTGGAAACAGCGGTATACAGATAAGTAAATTATGTGAAAAATACTGTGTTTTTTTACACGCGAAACATGAACACATGTTATATTGCACACTATAAACACAATCAAAGCTTCAAAAAACCACGAAAAACGGGACCTTTAAAATTCTCTGTAATAATGTGGGGATGTTACTTTGTATTTTATCAACATACTAACACTTTACTTTTTACCACATTTTATCATATGCAGTGATTCATACATAGCCAGGAATGTGATAAAGTAGATTTGTGTGCCAGTCTGTACCTGAAAGCGTAGGTCCTCTGATGCCAGCTGAGCTGGCCACGTATGCTGTATGCAATAGTGGTGACAAACTCTCCGCCCAGGCCCAGTTCAGAGCACAGCTTCAGAGCAAACTTCTCAGGAGAGTTCTCCTTCTCAGACATGTCCCATTCAAACTGGTCCACCAGAGATATGTTCCCAACATGGATGTTTAACTACAGAAAACAACAGCAATCAAAAACCAAGTACATAACCTGTTTTTATGCAAATCGAAATATATAATACTTATATATACACCACTTAAAGATTTGGGGTTTGTAACATTTTTAATAATACTTATATATACACCACTTAAAAGTTTGGGGTTTGTAACATTTTTTTTTCCATTTATTAAAAATAAAGACATTCATAATGAAATTTCTATTTCAAAAAATACTGTTCTTTTGAATTTTGTATTCATCAAGAATCACAATGTCCAAAAAAATATTAAACACCTACTAAAACAGTTATTAAACCATTTTCAACACTGATAATAATAATAAATGTTTCTTGAGCACCAAATCAGCATATTGGAATATTTCCGAAGGATCAAGAATGAATTACATTTTACACACACAAATAACACACATACAATTATTTTTTTTTCTAAAAGTACACTATGTAACTTTTGGCACTCTAGTGGTTAAAAAACAAAACTGCATGCATTTTGCAGAGTAACATTGTTTTGGTTGTGCTTTGACTCTGTGGATGAATGAATACTTGCTTCAAAGTAGCCAAAGCAACTCCATCGACAGATATGATGAGACACGCATGGGCGAGTGACGCAAGTACGCAATTTCCACCCTTATAAGAGGGTGAATCAGGGTAAGACAAAAACACAATTTGGAAGAATGATTAATGGTGTAACAACTTTAACAACAAAAAACAACAACAAAAAAGTTACATAGTGCACCTTTAAATAAATATATCACATTTATCTATGCATGAACCAAAGAATCACATAAATAAGAATATTTTTATTAAAATAATTTTTATTTTCAATCTTATATTTCCATGAAACACCAGATTCGCCAAAATAATAGAATAATGAGATCTGACATTATAAGATGGGATTACAGAAATCAAGGTGACTGGACAGAATGACGCATGTACCTTGATGATGACTCTCTGGTCCATCTGCTCATCCAGTATGCTGTCTGTGGGGTAGGACTCTATCTGCTGTCTGATGGCCGAGGCAATGGCTGGAACAAAGGTCAGTGGGCTCAGGTCCAGATCGTCACAAAGGATTTCAGCAAACATCTCTGGAGTCATTAGCTTTTCTATCGGGCCAGGAAAAAACATGAGAGTTCAGGATATTGTGTAATGCGTGAAAAACAAAACAAAACACATTAACTTGACAACTAATGCTGCTCAGGAACTGTGCAAAGGACAATCTACCATTCATGTTCCATGTGAAAGCATCACGCAGTTTCTGCCCGTCAATTTCCATGTCCAGTCGGATGGGCACCAGGATCTCAGGCTGGGTGGCATTCTCATGAATGACAGCAGGGTCGTGATCATCAAAGCTGTAATAGCACATATCCAGAGGTCAAACACAGTAAGAAAATGAAACCAGCTAAATTATATAAATGAGTAAGCAAACCCTATGAAATCTGTTTTTATTTTTTTCCCAGATATCATTTTCATGCTGACTTTAAATTAAAACATGGATGAAAAATTGAGTTACTTAATGAACTGTGAAGCACTGCTCAACAATGTGAGATTGAAAGATTTTTTTTTTTTTTTTTTTTAAATGAAGTCTCACCAGAGAGGGAATGTCCTCTTTTTGTCACGGCCCAGTCGGTTGCGGTTAATCGTAGTGGAGCAAGGCACAGCATCTAAGTGATGGGAACTGTTGGGAAGAGTGGGAACCCACTGACTGTTTCTCTTGGCTTTCTGCTCCCTGTGAAGAAAACCGTAGGTTAAAAAAAGCAGATGTGCTGTCATGCAACAACTAGGGCTGGACAAAACAAATATTAATAATGAATTTGTGGGTGACAAAATTACCATGATGATTTAATGCACTTTTTATTTGGTCACTAAGTCTACAATCATTAGACTAATTTCATCATCACACAAAAATATTCACAGGTCTCTGTGGCATTTTCTTATTAAAATGTTTTAGTTAAAAACGTATAAGGCTAATATTTATGTTTATGCATTGAAATACTGGTGCATAAACATGATTAAATACGATTCTCATTTTGGGCTGTTTGTTGAAATGAAAAAACAACAACAACAAAAAAACTCATCCATAAATTGAGATATTTATATAAATATAATTTATATCTCCAGCAACAATGCAGGAAGGAAGAAGCTAAAGTTCTTGGCATAGTTCACCCAAAAATGAAAAGTCTGTCCATTGAAATTCTATTCACCCAAAACTCTGATGTTCACAAAAAATAGAAGTTTTGGGTGAAAATACATTTTCAACGGAGGGACAGAAATCAGATTTCAATAAAAATATCTTCATTTGTGTTTCAAATAAACACAAAAGTCTTATGGGTTTGGAACAACATGAGAGTGAGGAATTGATGACAGAATTTTCATTTTTGGGTGAACTAACCCTTTAATAAATGATTGGTTCCACCTATATAATGCAATAAGAGTATAAAAATGATCAATTATGACAAATGTAATTGTTGTAAATTGTATTATGAAGAAGAAACCTCTGAAATGAGCAAGTTCGAACATGAAGCAAGTGCAACTGCCATTGCATTATCAAAGGCGAGGAATGGTTTACCTGAGATAGGCTGGAGGTTCAGTGCTGATTGACACAGCCTTGTACTTCTCGTCATGTCCCTCAAATATCTCTTCTACTTCTGAGGCCTTCAGCAGCGTCACACTGGTGGCTAAAGTGGTGTAACCGTGATCTAACACAACAAAACATTGCTTATACTGTAAGATAGAAAGTGCCATTTCCAGCTTACTTTTAACCTAGCCCTCAGATCTCTTATCAAATGTTAACAGTGATTTCAACACTTACCGTGAGATGATGCTACTATCTTCTTTCTCTCCTCTACTGTCGCTAGTCTTCTTGAGAGTGACGGGTAGCGCTTATATAAAGACCCTCTGAACATACGCAGGTAATTTCCCACCTAAATACAGACACATATCGGTAAATAATTTAAGATTGACTAAATAAATAACCATAACCAGTTCTGTCAGTGACTGCAGCGTTACTGTTCATCTCTGGGCTCTGGTAATCTAGTATTGTGTATAACGTTAAAACTACACCGCAAAGAATACATCAGTATTTGATGTGTAAAATCTCTGGGACTGATTCAGTTCAAGGAATCACCAACTATTTAACCAGTTATCGATCTTATTACAAACGAAAACAACCTTAGCCAGCTAGCTAACGTATTAGCGCCCAATGCAAAACAATATACGGTTCACATACTTAAATCCTTGTTAAAATGATTAGTGCGTTTAATTACAAACCTCTGATCCAATCATGTAAAATTCTCCATCCTCTTCCAGTTGGAATTTAATAGGTTTTTGTCCGTATGTTTTGCTTAGAGCCATGTTGAACCATAGAACATTAGCGCGACTCGTTCCGCTAAACATGAGTATAGCGAGCGCCGACCTGTGTGGCGCAGGAAAATGACGTATGCGACTCAGTGTGGAAATACAGGAATTTATCTATTAAAAATTTACAGGTCTGCAAGAAATAATTTGGGTATTTTCTTTGACAAACAAATGCTTAAACATATTAGAATCTCCTATTTAAAATTTTTAAATTCACCCCAGTTCACCCCAAAATTAAAGAAACTCACTTTAAAATCTTATATGATATGGAGAGTTTCTAAGGGTTAGATTTAATTCTGAAATAATATTATGTTAATTTTTTTTAACTCATCTCCAGATAATACAGAGCATTTTTTTGTTGTTGTTGTTGCTTGCAAATATTCTAGTGTCTTCTGGGAAAAAGTGCAATTATGGTTAAAAGAGGGAAATGTGGTTGAACTGAACCTGTCCTTTATAGATACTAAGTATGGAAACTATGAAGAAGATGGCAAAAAAGGTTTTTTGATTAATATTTTACTTTTGTTAGCTAAAAAATGTATTCACACATGTAGATTTTTTAAATCCCCCCTTGTTTACAGTATTTAAGAATTATTTGAGACAATACTCAAAAACTTTGTTAAAAACAAAAAATAAAAATAGTTGGAATTTTGTTAGATTTATTGGATAAATATAATTTATTATAATGTTTTCATTTTATCCCCTGTATTTAATCTACATTTATTAATATGGATGATTTTTTAAAAAAAATGTTTTTGTTTTTTTGTATTCTATGTTAAGTCTACATTGATGTATTTGAATGTAAGTTGTATGCCAATTTGTTTTGTAAATTTGAAATATTTTTGTTAACACTTTTAAAAAAAATATTAAAATATTTAGTGCTCAATACCTCTCATTTTTATTGTAAAATGTACTTTGGCTGCAGTGAATATTCTTAAGTGGATGAAAAGTGCTTTTATTTAATTAATTTAGCTGTATTTTTGACCAATTTTCAGATTCTTGAATGCAAGTTTAGGCTACTGATAAAAAATCCAATTTTATGGTTGTTTACTATGGGGGTAGTAGGATTGTACATAGACTGTAGGCAATTAGATACCCTTTGAATAAAAAGCTATAAAGATTATAAACTATAAAGATATTTTTATACCAAATTGTACATTTATAATAATAATGAATCAAAATAACAGTACTTTTTATTATAGTTTTATTTTTTAACTGTTTTTATTTTTGTATGCATAATCGTATAATGTTCATTATTTGCATTTGAACAAAAGTGCACGTATAATGTTGTTTATTTAATAAAAATGAAACAGCAGATGAATTCTATATGCTTCTCTTGATTCAAATCCTATGAAAATGTCATTTAAAGCTTTTGTTATATTTAAAGATCTAGCAAGACCACAAGCTTTTATGATATTTAAAGGTCTATCAAAAAAAAGATCACAACCTCAGAGAAATGCCAAGCCAAATCCATTGAAACTGTAATTCAAAATATCCATAGCAAAATTCATTTATGACTATTTCCACCTTTCAATCTATTCTGTTTTATTTTATTTATTATGTGATTTACCATTTTGGAGTAACCTGTATTTATTCATAAGTAATTCATATCTTTATTGATATTTAATTTCTTTATTGATCTGACATATTTTCTTTAGTTAAAGAAACTAAATTTCATTGGAAAAGTTTTTTTACAGCAAGGTTGTTTCCTATAATGATTTGCAGTTTGTAGGACACTAATCAAAGAAGCTAATTTGTGATTTTGATCATATAAACTCTTGTATATATATATATATATATATATATATATATATATACACACACACACACACACACACTAGTAATGTATATATATTACATTACTAGTGGTCTCAGACTTTGGATCCCACATATAAGAATGTCTGTATATGAGACGTGGCTTATGTGGGTGAAATAAAAACAAAACATAAACTTCAAGTACTGGGGTCTCAGCGGCCCCACATTTATTTGTAAGTTCTTAAAAAAATGTAGTGCTTTATTGTACATACAAATGTGCATTTATTAATTTATCTTCACAACAGTAAAATTATAAATAAAACAATTATAAACATATAAATAAATAAAAATGGGGCAAAAGCACAAACTGGAATTCAACATTCAAACTTTGACATACAATGATTTAGACATACAAAGAGGGTAAAAAAGGGGACAAAACCAAATACAAAATCAAGTCTGGATATGGCACATGTGTTGAGTGACAAGCCGCAGGCAGTAACATTTTACTTCATGTTCGTAGCTTCCTAACAGCATGTTTGACAAGGAGATATTTATAACAGTGGAATTCACACTATTGGCATATATGTTCTCCATGCATTTTGATCTTTTCATAAATCATATATTAAGCACAATCTATCTTTTGTTCCAGTTATATAGTTGGCATAGTAGCAGAAACACTTGGTGAACTTCTTTCATCATATTACAATATAAATTCCTCTCAAAATGCACACACTCACACTAACATTCACCTCTGGCTGAGTAAACACATCTGAAAATCTCTCCCGATGGGAACAAAATCCCCTCACATTTTCTGCTCATCATACGAGACCACATGGTAAGAAAGCACTCACGGATATTGTTCACAATGCAAAAAAGGCTTAGCAGGGTGAAGCCACTCACAGTGTTTGGTACAAAAAAAGCCTTTCTGTAAAGTTACAGCTTTCTATTATGTGAAACACAGAGAGAGGCCAGCTGCAAATAAAAGAGAACGGCTTTGGCATTGATATATAGACATGGATGACAACATTTGCATTCTATATGCATTAAGCATTAATAATATTATGTATGGTTATTATTAAATAACCATAAATGACATCGTGAATCCTGCACCTCAAATCTGTCATCTCCTCATGCTCAGTTGTGACTATGTGATACCCTCCTCATGAAGGCAACCAAGTCACTTGGCAGTCAATAGAGAATCCTTCAGTCTCGAGTGATGGGAATATTGCCTGAAAGGTTAATTTCGGGCTGTAATCAGCTCTGGGAAAACAGACGAGCTAAACTGGCAGCAGCAACAGTCAAAACTGTTATGTAAAAGAGCAAAAAGCAAAGAAAAAACTATACACTTTACATAGTTTGTACTGTACATGTAATACTGTAGTCATACCATGAGCAGTCCTAATTTCTGAGAGACTGTGATAGCAAATTTTGCTATGGAGTCCGAAGGGAGAGCCTGTTTCAAGAAAACCCATTCTGAATTTGAAAAGGACCAAGGACCACATCAGCTCTCCACAAATCTCTTGCTTTAAGGACCGTTCTAAAGTGCTCGAAATGTTTTGTTTAGTGTGCTCATGCATGAATGACTGCATTTGGTAAATGCTTCTCACACATAGTGTGGCTCTCATGTGCAGTCTTAAGGCAAACCTTGTAAGAACCACAGTGTTCCTCTTGTGCCTGTAGCATAGTCTGTAGGGACAGGAAACACAGGGATAGCTTCCTGTAAGAAACAAGCAGCTCAATAACGCAACAAGTCCATTGGATAAAAGATCCAGATAATACTGTGGGGGGTTAATAAAGTGACTCTTGATAATATCCAACAGTTTCAGGCTTTCAGAAGAAGCCCTTGGGTATTTTGAACCCCTTCTGCTTCATGCGTGGTAGAGTCAGGCTCGGGGAGCTCTTCGAGCGGCAGGTTTTGGGGGCACCGCGCTTCCTCAGCAAGAAGTCGTAGTTGGCAGTTGAGTTCATGGCGTAGAAAACGTTTCCATTATCTGGGATTCTGAGTTCTGTGGGGTAAAAAAAAAGAAAAGATGGTTAGAAATGTCTGCAAGCTTAATTTGGACATTGAAAATCTCATCAGAATCAGAATTGGAGTTTTACAGCTTTTAGTCAATGTGCGTTAGATTTGAGACTATTTAAATGCTAATGTACTCCTAAAAGATGACTAAACCTTTAGCAGATATACACATTTAAAACTACAGGCTTTCTTTTCCGGGAAATTGGACAAAAATATCGACATCTAACATTTTTTGACAATTTTTTGTCAAATAAAATGCTCTTTAGAATGAGAGAAAGTACTGATATTAAAATTCTGTCCAATATGGATTAGCCGATAATTATTTTAATTTTATGGCTGATAACCAATAAATGGCTAATATTCAAATATTAACATTTAATTTTATATAATATAAATAAAAATATAATATAAATAATTTATAATAATTTTATTTTTTAAATATAAAATAATTTTAAATTATTTAAAATAATTTTATTTTAAATAATAAAAGTTAATCATTTTAATAACTACTAGTGAATTTAAAGCATCATAACATTATAATATATAGTGTGAAAAATTGATATTAATTTTGAGATTTGCTAAATCTCAAATTTTACAGTGTTATTAAATTATTGTTGTTTTTAAAAGCCCTATTCGGACGGGACTAGTTTTCCAAACGACGTTTGAGTAACAATTCTTATCAACCTACGTCTGTGATTTTATGTACGGATTCGGACGGGACTAACATCTCCGTGTTTATTACCGAGGTAGGAGTGTCTGTGTTTTACATGTGGGCATTTCAGAAGATCACGTGTTCAGAATGCGTGGATTGCGTATGGTCATATGAACTAAACATACATTTATCATCATGATTTAATAGAACTGGGTTCTTATAATAAACCCACTGGAATAAAAAGTTTTAATTTATATAATTTACACGTTATGTAATTAAGTGCAGAAATGAAAGTAATCTTACCTGAAACTGATATTACAGTAGCCAGTCTTAACAGTTTACGTGATTTGGCTCTTCTTGTTGATTTTTTTTTTTATTTCTTCGCAGTGTACCAAACACATCTACATCCATTATCGGTGCGCAAAAAGCAGAAACTTGAATACCGGCGCGATAGCGAGAGATTGTACGGTAGTTCACGTTGATCAAAACACACAAGAAAAAGCGTTTTGGAAAAAACATTTTCGGAAATCACAGACATTCGCATTCGGACGGGATTAGATTTCTCTGAGGACCGCCGAGTTTGACGAAAAACAGTAGGTAATTTGCTCTGGAATTTTTACAGAGGTCGTGTGAGAAAAAGACAGACATGGCAGATTCGGACGGGATTAAAATCTCAAAGTACGTCTGTGAAACAGAAATTTCTCTAACGTCCCCCTGTGAAACTAGTCCCGTCCGAATAGGGCTAAAGATAACTTTAAGAGAGCGTTAGATGATGGCTAAGGTTATTTAAACATGGGAAATTTGCTTCATCAGATACCAATTCTAACTGATAATGTACTGATATATCCCTAAAAAAACAAGCCCTTCAATATTTCCCACCCCAACTTCCTCTCTCAAGTTTTTACCTTTATGTTTTGAGACCCTCTGTAATAGTTCATAGTCTTCTGACTTGTCATTGTCCAGGTTGTGCTTGGCCATGGCTTTCCTAATGACACCAGGGGTTTTGTCCTGGCTAGTGACCTGAAAAACATGATCATCAAGATTAATTTCACTACTACATCCCCAACATGCCTTAATCACATATCTCTGTCCATCTCCCGTCCATGTCTCTCACTCACCAGGATACTCTTGTACATGTTGCCGTTGTCCGTGTCAAGGCTGACTCTGATGATGCAGCAGTCGTTCACCTGCTGGTTGTACAGCGGCAGGGAGAGAGACGAGTAGTCAGAGACACCAGAGACCGACCGTTTGTGGAAGTGGAAGGCCTGCCCAGAGGAGGAGGACACTGAGGATGAGGAAGAGGAAGAAGAAGATGAGGTGGAGCTGCTGCAGCCAGACTCCAAAGCCAAGCCTGATACAGAAGCCTCCAAAGATGAAGGGGTGGACGACTCCCAGAGCTGGAAAATATACAAATAAGTAAACAAGTTAATAAAATCAAATATAATAATTCAGTTTAAATGATAAAAAATGCTCAGGAAAGTGCAAATACCTTGGAAGAGGAATCAGACGTAAGCTCCCCTGTATCTGAAGTTGATGTAGAATGTTTCACAGTTGGTGTGGATGCCTGGAGAGAGATTCAATAGTCAGGTTAATACTTATATATTAATTAATTAAAATAAGTGTAAAATGTAAAAATAAGGGAAATGAGCATTCGCAATTCAATATCCAACATCGGACGACACCGTTAAATAATAATAATAATAATAAAAAAAAAAAACACTTTAGTTTTGATTGCTAATTGTTTTGGTACTGCTATATTGTGCATTACTGCCAACAATTGTAGAATTTTCTATATCTAAATCTTCATCTAGACTGTAAATAAACAATATGGCCTTACTCTCTGATTCCCTGATTCTGGGGAGTTCAGCAGACTGAGACTCGTCTCCTCTGCGTCTGAGCCGCTGGATCCCACTGAGGTGAGGCTGAGGGAATCTGCTCCATCTTTGAAGCTGTCTTTGAACTGGCTTAATCGTGGTTGCTCAAAGGACTTTGAGTGGGACGTCCCTGCGCTGCTGTAACCCGACTCCTCGCTCATGCGTTTAATGATGCCCCCGTTCTTCTTGCACACTGACTCAGAAGGCGGCTCGATATCACAGGACATAGAGTAGCTGAAACAGAAAAGACACCAAAGATATTAAATATCTAAAATTCTCACTTTCATTGTCTCTCTCAAATCTTTGTTTGTTTTCATATCCTTCATATTTATTTTTTTCTTACTTACCTCTCAGTCTCTGTAAGTTTCTCCACTCTCTTGAACCAGTCAGTAAAGCGCTGGTTTCTGGTGAAGTTGTAATAATTGCAGGTCAGCTGCAACAACTTGATCTGAGCGATCACTTCAAATTCCTAAACAAATAAACAAAAATAATGTACTTTATTTATTTATTTTTATTCATTTTATTTAATGATGAATGCATTTTAGTTATGCATGCATTTATACAGTGTTGAGTAACTCTAAAAAAGTAATTAATTACTAGTAACTAATTACATCTTCAACAATGTAATTAGATTACTGTATTAATTACTCTCTCTAAAAAGTACTGCATTACTTATTACAAATTAACTTCTAAATCCCATATCAACCTCGGCTAGTGGAACAATACAAGGATAGACATGAACTGCTTTTTTAATTCTTTCAAATAAATAATATAAAATTGCATAAAATATTCTTAACTGACCAAAGTATTCAAAGGGAGAAGGTTAAATTAAAATTTTTACATTAAAATTTTAACAAGGATACATTGAAAAGTTACAGTTTTATATATAATTATTCTAAAGTCTATACAGTATTTAATGCAATTACATCAGAAGTAACTGTAATTAAATTACTAAAAAAATTAAAAGTAATCCCTTACTTTTTCAAGGGAAAAGTAATCAAATTACAGTGATTATTTATTTAGTAATGCATTACACCCAACACTGCATGTATGTATTTATTTTTTTATTATTATTGTTTAATAAAACTGTTTCACGTAAGACCCGTTAACACTGACAACATTAAGCATAACTAACTATATTATCATCCACACCAACAGATGATAACATCCTGTTTATTATTAATGTGTGGTGCAGTTATGTTGTCTGCAGCTTTAATTCACCAAGATCATTAAACTTGGGTGGATTCTGATTGGCTGTCAATGTTTTTATCATTCATCAGCTAGCAAAATCGTTCTGAAAGTAATTCCAACAATATAGTTCTTCTGTGTTGTTATCCTTATAGTTGTAGTGTGAACTTCCCTATTCTCATAGAATTAGAATGATTTTTAAAACATTATTGTCATAGTCATTGTTATAGTTATTGTCTTTGGTGTGAATGGGCTTTTAGTCCAGCCTTTGCTTTACCAATAACATTTAAGAGGCTGTAGATATAACAATGACCTTTAGCTATGCCTTTATTTACAATATACTGCTTTAAAAACAATTACTACACATTTAAAATATTGAGGACATACATTTTTATAGAAAATATTATAGCAAATTCATCCTTCCGCAATAAGATATAGTCCTTTATATGTAAACAATAATATGTCTAGGTGTTTCACAGCTATTATTACAGTTATCGTTACAGTTTAGTTAGCATAGCTGGAACACTGTATTGACCAATCAGCACCCAGGGATGGAATTATACATTTTATAAAATATAATTTCTGTGCACAAAGGCTCACCTTTCTTCTCTTCTCAAAGTTGATCAGCCCAACCTGGAAAAAAAAAAAAAAAAAAAAAAAAAAAAAAAAAAACAGAAATTAGAATATTTTCTAATTACAATTATATTACAGAGCTCCATTTCTTGATCTCTGTCCACCTCACCTCAAGTTGGTCTTTCATTGCAGTATCCAACATAACTAGGTCGGTCAGAAAAGTGCCAAGATATGGAATAGTTCCTTGCACGACACCCTAAACATCAGCGAGAAAAAGAGATACGCTAAATAAATCAATAAACATTCCGTTTACATTCTATTCAGAACAGTTTCCCGCGAGCTCTACAAACTAAATATCTGACCAGTTTTAACCATTAGAGGGCGCTGTTGCTTAATAAATATATTTCAACTGACATTATGTGACATTTATACCTGTACATACCATGTCTCTTTGTTGCTGGTGTCTTCTCTGGGTTCCTTTGTGGTTAATCTCGACGATGGCAGATTTGGAGGTGCCTTCCTGTGAAGATATTAGTTTCACATCATCATTTTGAGTTTTCAACTTCAACTTTATTCATTTATATAGCACATTTTACTGCAATTTCAATTGCCCAAAGTGCTTCACAATATCACAAAGACATAAACAATATATATCAACCAATTAATACAAAGGAATTTAAAACAAATAAAGAGATAAAGACAGAATAAAAAGCAAATCAAATGAAAAATCAAATGAAATAGAATATATAAATGTATCAAGAAACTATCTCTAAACATTTTGAGTTTCAAAAGGGAAAGCATATGCACTGACGCAATATTAGCAAGCAGTATAACCTGAAGGCAGATAAGGATGTCAAAGTGGAATCTTAAGACTGCATTGCCAAGATATACCATGACGTAGAATGGACGTGGAGTTTAACTGTATGGCGTTTAGAGATAGTGCAAGTCAACACCCTGGGGAAGACCTTTGGTATTAAGGAGGGGCGTTTATCTGGCCGTACATAAGGACTGTGACCTCATCCCAGGAATTCCCTCATAATGAACGGTAGCAACTGCTAGTTTCTCAGCCCCAGCACACATACCAAGGATGCTTTCGGACGTGCTCTAGTTCTCTAATGTTTGAATGTACGGAAAGGAAAGCTTTCGTCATGCTTGGTTTCTTTCTATTGAGGTCAGCTATTTTCAAGGCAAGTTATGAAAGTTACTTCTGCGGAGGAGATATCGAGATAACATCAGCACAACTCAAACTATTTTTAATCCCCACGCTTTCTTAGTCACATTTGTGTGTCATGGAATGTCAGTCAGGTTGCCACAACAAGGTCTACTTTTGTCTTGTTTGTTCAGTAAAAAATAAAACATCCTTGAAACAAGATACAATTACTTGAGAAGCACAATTGTGCAAGCTAAAACTTTTTTCGGAGAATGTTAACATTTAGAATTTTAGGGTAAGTTTTTGAAAAAAAGTCTCCTATGCTTACCAAGATACCAAATATTATTACAATTTAATACACCTGTTTTTATTTTTCAGCAGCCTTTTTATTTTATTTTATTTTATTTTATGTTGCCTTTACAGTCTTCAGTGTCACACAATCCTTCAGAAAACGGATTGGGTGTCTAATGCATTGTCTTTAGGAGAATACATTATGATACATTTTCTTTCTGAGGACAAAATTACTCTTTTTAAAGTTGCATAATGCTTTTAACACTAATGGATTCTTTTCAAGATGTCTATCAAATGTAGAAGCATGCCCACTAGTGAAAAGTGCAACAAAGGCGTCTCAAAACTCAGCAGGCCATATAGAGCCGAGCGATGAGCAGCAGGCTGCATATATTGTGCAATTGAATATGGCTTTTCTGTTTACCCTGTGGTTGCTATAGAAACATGGTTTTACAGGCGCTGAAAGGACTGGTAAGTCTCTAAGCTTTCATATGGATGACAGTCTGATATAACCACATCCTGTCTTCCCCTAGCAACAGATACAGCAAACGTTGGTGGCTTACAGTGCACTTTTAGAAATTTGAAAAATGCTGTTTGAACATGTGACTGCTAACGTAAAAGGTGACTAGATTTTTAAAAAGAAAACCAGGGACATTTTCTAGTTCAGTGGTCAAAATATCATTGAAATATCAATTGGTATTATCCATAAAAAAAAAAAATGTTGTGTGTTGAGTTCCATGTACTATTATTATAATTATAAATTTATTATAATAATTATGATGTCCCTAACTGGTTTATTATTTCTCACTATGAAAAATAGTAAATAGTAAAATAGATCAAAACAGTATTATATTATAAAAATTATGATTTTACAAAAATGAAAAATTAAATCATTTTCTAATTTACAAACTGTGAATATACTTTATATAGTAATTACAACTTTTTTAAAAAATGTTTTCAAATGTTATTTTATGCTTGTGCTTTTGGATCTATACTATCCCTTATTAGGCTTATTATTTTGAATTTTAGGCTCATTTTGAGCAAATGTAATTGTTTAAAGCATAATTGTTTATTTATTGGCAACACTTTACAATAAGGATCCGTTTTGTTAACATTAATTACATTAATTAACATTCATGAACTATCAATAAAAAAATGAATCTATTAATCTTAGTTAATATTAATTTCAACATTTACTAGTAAATTATTAAAATTAAATGTATCTATTTATATTAATGAACTGAACTAATATGAACTATCAATAAATAATTGTATTTTTATTAACTAATATTTGACATTAATACTGTTTAAAATGTATTTCTCATTGTTAGTTAATTTATTAGCTAATGTTAACTAATAGGACTTTATTGTAAAGCCTTAATTTATTCATATCTGGGTGTTCTAAGATAAGAAGCATGTGTGGGAATCACTGCATTTTGACAGCAGACGTACATGTGCAAAACACATGCAGAACCCTTAAACAAGCTTTTAACTCACCTTAATGAGAAGCTCTCTGCTGAGGGAGTAATTATTGTCATCTGAGAAGATTTCAGACAGCTCTTGGAAAGTGCGATAGCTTTCCCTGTAAGCAGAAGAAAACAGCTTGAGTCATAATCTGTTACATCTATGTGAAATCCAAACACTGTAATTAACTAGCATTAAATCTCCTCTGCTCCTCTGTCTCCAAATGCCCTACTATAAACCGAGTCTTTCATAAAGCTGTTTAACGAGAGGTCTGAATGACTGAACATATAAGAAGCTAGCATAAACTAGAAACGCTACTAATAATCAGTGGCTAATACTAATGCTAATGTATTGTTAACTGTGGCTAATCATTGCTGACAGAAATCCAGAGTCAGATTCTTACCGGGACACATCATCCCAGGTCCTCCTCAGTCTGTGGATGGCATTACTCTGCAAGGCGGACAGGATGGCTTTTAGAGAGGAGAAGCTCTTCAGGATACGACATTTCTGATGGCAAGACAAACAGATGTTGATGAACTACAACACTTGAAGGACTGCTTGAGAATACTAAAATTATGCCCTGTATAAACAACAGCAAGTCTTGTGTTCCTATAATACAGCAAAACTATTGGCCCAAGCCCATGCAAAACTTGTTGCCACAATGCTATGTTGCCATGGGTGGTTGCCACGTTGTTGCTATGCATTCAACGTGTTTTTAGAGCATTTATTCATGCGCTTCACATGGCAAGTGCAATACTGTACCAGGTGAGCTACTAAGCAAGTTTACTATGTCACATACATATGGAGCTGGTTATGTGATAAAACCGTCTATTGTTTTACAAATCATGCATTATAAAAGTGTTTTGAGGTCATAACATTATATATAATCATAACATGAGGTATTGTGCAAGGAACAGGGCAAAAATAATCTTTATTGATCAATAATCTGCCTCCGTAATCATAATTTGGAAAGGAATAAAAGTTGTTTGTGTTTTACTGCCACTAGTGTTCATTTCATCTAAAAACTGCAGTGAATGTATGTATAGGTATGTTTTTGGAAATTTAAATAGAGGCATGTTTTTTTTCAATGAGTCTGTGTTGCATTTTTGCACCTCTGACAATATCACATGACAAACAACAGTAAAAGCAGTGCCTCACCCTAGCCACTTCTATCCAGTGTTCAATGCGCTTCGCTCTTTGAAAGGGTCTGAGAGACCTGTTATCCAAGCAGGTTGCAATCACACAGTTGGTCACGCTGTTGAACTGAGCAACAGTGGCACGGATGGTGGGTGCCAGGTGCTCTTTGCCCTTCTTATCCCGCTGGGACCATATGCCGCCCAAACAATGGTAGGGAACAACCCTCTTAAACAGCTCCTGTGAAAAACATTGAGTTCAGTCGCATTCACCAGTTTAATTCGATTTGAAAATGAAACTTTATTTTCATTTTTGGTATTTCATGACTTATTTCATGGTTTAATTCTCTCAGCTGACCATAATCTTTAAATGCTTCAAATCTACCAAAACCTGCTGACTAGCATATACTTTGTGCACAAATAGGCCCCATAAAACAACATGGGGTTGAGCTCCTTGTTCAAAGGTTGTGGTGCAGGACTGTCCTTGTTCTCTCTTCAGTTTCCCTACTCATTTGCAACCAAATTAGTCTCGAACCTTGTCTCTGCCAGCTCAGATCCTCAACCAATAGATTACTTAGACTTTTTAGACAAAATCTTGATGTCTTACCGCATCCATGACTGTTAACTGCTCAGCGACTAGGGCAGGACTGAAGGACATGAAGTGTGAGGGTGAGAATTCATCCTCCAAGCTGCTCTCCTCTGGTGTGGCAAAGGGGCAGGTACATAGATCACCTGCAAAAAATAAGGGTCAGTTTGAAATGCCATTTTCAGTTGTTCAGAGAGTCAGTTGTTTACATCTTTAGTGAAATTGTACCTTCAAGCTCAACCTCTGACTGCTGCCGATGCTGGAAGTGTTCCAGCAGGTTATGGGCTCGTCTCTCCAAGTCTGATCCAGAGAAGTTAAGTTGCAAGTAGGATATGAGGCTCTGCAGGCATCCGTGGTCTGGAGGGTTCCAGAAATCCTCAGAATACTGATCCAGCCATGCACCCAGGATAGATGAGACAGTACTGCCATGAACATAAAAATAAAGATGCACCGATATTAAATTTATGGGCAATACAGATAAACCGATTATTATTTTCATGTAATGACAGATAACAGTTAAATATCGTAACATACTTTTTAAGTTCCGTGTGGTCCTCTGAGGAGAGTTTTGGCTTGCCTGAGACTGGCTGATCGTGCAGTTTGGCATACCTAAGATAGATGAGAATGCGTTTTAGGTATTTTGTAGTTTCTGATTTAATATTTCCAAAAGCACTAGGGATTGATGATCCGTTTACCTGTTAAGCAGCAGGTCCAGCACTTGTTTGGTGGTGGCGAAAGCTCGGTAAGTGCAGAGGAAAATAGTGACATATGTATAGTCCTTCCCTTTGAAAGCCGAAACCATGTACTCCACCAGTTTCTCCAGCGTGCCAGCCTTAATGGTCCGACCCTTGCAGGTCTCGTACAAACTGAGGGCGGAGTCTGTCTCCACGCCCAGCCATCGCTGCCCCTTACTGGCCGTCTGGTGGAGCTGAACCTTTCGGAGCGTGATGGTATAGATGGCTCCGTCCTCTACCTCTTCTCCGATCTCCTGAACTGAGCTCTACAGACAAAGAGGGAAGAAGGATTGAATATTCTATATTTTCATATATATTTAAGAAACAATGTACAAGTCATTATCACAAAAAATAAAATATCAATGACGAGATCTGATGAGTATCATCCAGACAGAGTCAGTTTTTTGATCATGGCCAGCTTTTTGTACTTTTTCTTACTTATTACACAGCTACTTACAAAATGAATGTAATAAAATAATGAAATTAAATATTGATTTGAGTTGAAATTATTTGATTATGTGATCAAAAGAAAAAGAAAACTGATTATTAATCAAACAAGTACTATTCTTCTGACTGCATTTTTTGGTGAATTTGCAAGGTCATACAGTTCTAGCACAGCAGGGGCTTTAAGGGTGAGTCTGGGATTACTGCTCATTTCCTTACTAATCCACACACAGCCTTAACACCAAGTGCACAAGACCAAGAGTGTGGCTCTTTATCGGGCACTGTCACATGGCTTACCCAGCCCTTTAACTCCACGTCTTAAATGTGCACTAAGCAGTTAAGTTTATCTGCCCAATAAGACAGAGATCTCGGACTTTATATTGACGCCTACTGGCATGGATGAAGCATGATGCAAACGGTTTTGGTCACCAGTGTCATTACAAGAATATATGCCACCTGTGATTGATTTATTCAGCAACAATAGGTCTAAAACTTAAATTCTCTCCACAACCAACAAAGTCTGTCATAAATTATCATAAAAACATATCTAAGAATATAAATGGTTTAAAGGATTAGTTCACCGCAAAATTGAAAATTACACCAAGCTTTACTCATCCTCAAGCCATCCCAGGTGTATATGACTTTCTTCTTTCTGATGAACACAATCGGAGTTATAATAATAAATATCCTGACACATCCAAGCTTTATGATGGCTGTGAATGGGACCAATGAGTATGAAGCTCAAGAAAGTGCATTCATTCATTATTAACGTACTCCAGTACTGAAGTGAAGCGATGCATTTGTGTAAGAAAAATATCCATATTTAACAAGTTATAAACTAACTATCTTCTGCCAGACCGGCTTCTGTATAAGAAAGAGATTTGCACTTGAGTGTGAGTAAAGCTTGGGGCAATTTTCATTTTAAAATCAATTAATCCTTTAATTCAGTAGGTATATCATACATAAAGCTAAGTTAAGAAAGCCTGCAGCCATACTAACTCAAGTACTGCACCTGACGTCATTATGGAAAGTAAGAAGGAACTTCCAGGGAACTGTGGGAAGTGACCGTAAGCTTTGCCTTAGGCAAAGAGCCAATCGTGTGAGGGTGTATCCTGTGTAAGTGTGGGTGTGAGTCAGAGCATGGTCATTAGAACAGCTTTCTCTACAGGAGATTGGTTAAACAGATAACCCAACCCCAGCTCTCTGCCCAGGAGTAGCTATGGTAACAAACACAAACATGCATGCCACACAACAGTTTCTTTGAAATACTGTTTCTGTGATTTATTTGGAAGTGCATCAATGGGCAAAAAAGGAACAAAGTTACTATCGCTTTCAAGCTGAAATGTTGCACAAACTTGTAAAACACACGAGATGCTTGATGTCTGTATGCTGAGACTGATTTCCTTCTGATGATCACAATGATAGTCATGGAGATCTAAGGGTATATATATTATATTATTATATAAAGATGAACTTGGTGTAAGTGAATAAAGAAATGAAGAGAAATGGGGAAGTAGACCACTTCACCAAACAAAATAATCAATGCAGACTCTGGGAAACCCCTCTGACTCATTTTGGGTAGTAGCAGGATTGACCACAGAGACCTGAAAAAAAAAGTCCTGACACAACACAAGAGCACTGTATAGGACCATCTTTGACATGTGACATTTCAAAACAGAAACACCACCTATCTGTACTTTCTAAGGGAAAATTTACCTCAAAACTACCGACCGCCAGAGAAAGCGTATTCTTTCACTTTTGTTTGGTGAAAGAATGTTTAGCACAAATTACAGGCTTGCTTTTTACCTAAATACATTTACTTAAAATGTATAAGGTGATCAAAGTCACAAAAAGCCCAGCCAATGACAAAATGCATTAAACACTCCTCAAACTCTGCTACATGCTGTGAACCCCTCGACTGCCTCTGATCCACTAAAGCCACAGGGTTTCCTGTGAAAAGACAAAGACCACTGAAAAGTTGCTGCGTAACAGCTTCCTTGACAGATGCATCCTTCACAAACAACTCTTAGAACATAAAAACAATGCAGAATTCCTGCTGTCAAAATCAGGGAGGAGTCCAAAGATGTTAGAGGACAAGCCCTATTATGTGTCCTCTTTAACATATTAACATTACAAAACAATGAAGAAAAACAAGATATTTTAAAAATAGACTTTAATATCAACAGGCCGTGTGTTTGCATTCAAAAACATTAATTTGACATGGCAGGACTTTTCACACAAGTCTTTTTAATACACTTGTCAAGTTAAAAGTAGTTCTAAAAGTGCCTATTTTTGAAAGCAAAACTAGCTGTTTTTATGTGAACGTGTTGTGTGACTGCGCTGCTCATGGTGTGAAATGCTAAAAAACCACAGAGACCTGTCGCAATGGACAAAGACTATCTGGTGTGTTTACAGCTGAAATGCAAGAACACTTCATATATGAACAGCCTTGCAGCTGTAAAAACAAAGTGAGAAAGTAAATGAATGAGGTCAGGTGAAAGGAATTTGAAGCAGCAGTGATCAATCTGCTTGTGCTCTGCGTCGGGTGTCCTCCTGTTGATCATTAATAAGCCTGGCTTCAAAAGGCTAACATTCATTCATATTCTTCATAATGTGTCATAACATTGTCTAAATACCTAAGCATGTTTGCTTTTATCGCCTTGGCTGCATATGACGCATAGCTGTGAAAAATACTGTCTCTTAGAATACAATATCTATAAATGCCCTAAACAGATCACTGCTTAAGCCACTGTAAGCCGTGACCAAATCTCTTTTCTGTTAGTAATAGCCAGAAGCAAAACAATGCTTATTTGTTTTGTGTCATGAGAGTTATGGATTTGGGTTACATTTCATATGTTCTCTCGAGATTCATGGTCCTGCACAATTATTAACCTAGAGAGAGATGGGATATGTCGAGCGAAGCTGCAGTCTGTGTATTTTGGCATTGGCCAGTAGGTTTTTCAGCACATTCGGTTATAGCACATTAAAACCTCAGCAAAGAGTGATGGCCAGATTCACTGCTGCAAACATCTACAGTGGAAAAAAAGGCAGAGAAAGGTGAAAAGGTGATTTCTCGTCTTATCCACCTTATTCTGGAAGTTTCCATACTCTTCTTTTTTTTTCTATCATCCACTGACTTCTTTTGACTTCTAACCAGGCTTAGTGTTCAAAGTATGAGAGTGACACAATGACAAGAGTCGGCATAAAAAATGCCATGCAGCTTGGAATACTGATACTCCAGATTTCTTCATCAACTACACTACTGTTTAAAGGTGCCATAGAACGTCTTTCTAAAAGATGTAATATAAGTCTAAGGTGTCCCCTGAGTGTGTCTGTGAAGTTTCAGCTCAAAATACCCCATAGATTTTTTTTAATTCATTTTTTTAACTGCCTATTTTGGGGCATCATTAACTATGCACCGATTCAGCCTGCGGCCCCTTTAAATTCTCGTGCTCCCCGTCCCCGGAGTTCGCGCTTGCCTTAAACAGCATAAACAAAGTTCACACAGCTAATATAACCCTCAAAATGAATCTTTACAAAGTGTTCGTCATGCAGCATGTCTAATTTGCTTAAGTATGGTATTTATTTGGATGTTTACATTTGATTCTGAATGAGTTTGAGGCTGTGCTTCATGGCTAAAGCTAACATTACACACTGTTGGAGAGATTTATGAAGAATGAAGTTGTGTTTATGAATTATACAGACTGCAAGTGTTTAAAAAATGAAAATAATGACAGTCTTGTCTCCGTGAACACAGTAAGAAATGCTGGTAACTTTAACCACATTTAACAGTACATTAGCAACATGCTAACGAAACATTTAGAAAGACAATTTACAAATATCACTAAAAATATCATGATATCATGGATCATGTCAGTTATTATTGCTCCATCTGCCATTTTTCGCTATTGTTCTTGCTTGCTTCCCTAGTCTGATGATTCAGATGTGCACATCCAGACGTTCTGCCCTTGTGTAATGCCTTGAACATAAGCTGGTATATGCAAATGTTGGGGTCATATTAATGATCCCGACTGTTATGTAACAGTCTGTGTCATGTTGAGATTCGCCTGTTCTTCGGAGGTCTTTTAAACAAATGAGATTTATATAAGAAGGAGGAAACAATGGAGTTTGAGACTCACTGTCTGTCTTTTCCATGTACTGAACTCTTGTTATTTAACTATGCCAAGGTAAATTCAATTTTTAATTCTAGGGCATCTTTAAAAGTTTGGGGTCAGTAGGATTGTTTTTTTTTTTGGAAAGAAATTAATACTTTTATTCAGCAAGGATGCATTGAAGTACCTGTAAAGACTTTTACATTGTTTATCAAAATTTCTATTTCAAATAAATGCTGTTCATTTAAACTTTCTATTAATCAAAGAATCCTGAAAAAAATGAATAATAGTTTCTATAAATAGCAACTCTTTTTAGCATTGATAACAAATGTTTCTCAAGCACCAAATCAGCATATCAGAATGATTTCTGAAGGATCATGTGACACTGAAGACTGGATGAATTTTGTAAAATTGGAGTAAATTTTAGATTTGCCACCATGGCAATAAATTACAATATATTAAATTAGAAAATTGTTATTTTAAATTGTAATAATATTTCACATAACTGTTTTACTGAGCATCCACTTTCACCAAAACATTGGGTAAAACATCACCGAGCTGCAATCATTAACCTCTGATAAGCTTTTCTCTATTGTTTGCATACCGTTATTTGATAAATGGCTTTATCAGTATTTTTCTGGCCTGGATGTTATTAATAATAACTGGATGTTTTTTTGCCTGTGTTTTGGTTGTGCCAAGGTTTTCACGAAATCTGCTCCAGCATTTTGGAATGAGATTAGCAGAACCAAGGAAGGAATTCTCCAATATAAGCCATGGAAAAAGATTTATCCGACTCTGCCTGAGTGCAGCTCAGAACTGCTGTGTGTGGTTGCTGTCTGGCTCCAGAATAGAGCAGATGTAGAAATAAGGAATGTATGCATGGTGTAATTCTGCATGAAAGCAGGTCATTTCTGCACATTAGAGAATTGTATTTGTATTTGCCAACATTCTACATGAAAAAACACAATCAATGTATCATTTTGGTCAGAATTATTTTGTGCATGGATCACAAAAACATGATATTTTAAAGTATGTAGTGGCTTCTTTTTTTTTTTTCATGTAACGTACGTAAATGGGGACTGGATCCGTCAATTTTCAGTATGAAAAAATAAAATAAAAGTTGTCCCCACGTGTCTGATGACCAGAATTCATTGATGTTGGCTGTCTTAATAAGTCTTAGAAAATAGCAAATGAGGATGGAAACTTCAATGGTGCTTTTTTCTCATTTTGGAGTTTGACAACCACACTGTAAAAAATTAATGTGATTTTAACGGTAAAATATTGTAAAAACGCTATGGAAAAAAATTGTAAATAGGTTAACAGTAAGTTCCCGTATTATATACAGGGAAAAACTATAAAAGCTCTAACCAGACATTCATTCATCAATTTTCACAGTAAAATGCTGTAAATTTTACGATTTTTATAAGTAAAAAAGACAAAATCAATGTGTAATTTACAGTCAAAATCTGTAAACTGATGTTCCCACAATTCCCTGTGTGACACTCCACATTTGAAAGTATTTTGTTTAAATAATCATGTTTCTTAATAGTTTTTTGTTATCAGTTATGTTCATTAGGGTTTTATGTTACATCTTCTGTTGTTTAATGAAAGTTTATTTCATTATTTAAGTATGATGGTGTTTTGCGTTTGTGTGAATGACTCTTTGCACCTTCTTTATAATAGTAAATACTTCAGCTAGTGGAAAAGCTACTTGTGATGAACTCTGATTCTTCATGTGGCTTTCTCTTTTACCACCTGCATTATTATGGTGGTTGTCAGTATATGTTAAAGGTACAAAACAGATTTTAGTAGTAGCATGCATTGTTGAATTTATTGGTTTACATTCAAATTTTCTTAAATTACAGTTTTATACTGTAAAATTTACAGTTTGTTCTGTAAATGTGTTTACAGTTTTTCTGTATTTTTCACAAAATTATTCTGGCAACCACAGCTGCCAAAAATTATTTTGTAAAAACTACAGAATTTTTTTTTACAGTGCACAGTCACCACTGACTTTCATTTTATAGAAAAGAACAGGGACCCACTTTATATTAAGTGGCCTTAACTACTATGTACTTACAATTAAATTAATCATTTGTTACAATGCACTTATTGTGTACATACATATTTTTACATTGTACTTGTATTTTAAAAACACCTGCATGTAATTACATCTGTAATTCATTTCTGTAATTACATTTATAATTACACTGTTGACCCATCCCTTACACCTTACCCCTACCCCTACCCCTAAACCAACCCATACCACCAAAGCTTCCCCTAACCTTACCCCTATCCCACCTCAATAGCAGCAAAAGTGTTTTGCAATTCAATATGAACCCAATAAGTACATTGTACTTATTTTGTGATGTAAGTACATAGTAGTTAAGGCCACTTTATATAAAGTGGGACCAAGAACAGACTGAATATTGTTTAAAAATTCACTTCATATCATGTCCCATGTAAAGTCATACAGGTTTGAAACTAAATGAGGGTGAATAAATGATGAAAGAATTTTCATTTTTGATGAACCATTCATTTTAAAACTCTAGCAGTATGATATTCTATTATATTTTGTTCAGTCACTTTTACACTGAAATATTCATTTAGCAAACCATTTATTCAAAGTGTTTTACAGTGCATTTTATCAGTATGACCTTGGCATTGATAGCACCCAGGTTCCACTAGCTGCTTTTCTAAATGTAACCTAACAAACCTGATTTAACAGTGGTGTATTGAGTATTTGTTATTATTATATAATTGTTTAATTACATCAACGCTCACCTACATATTCCTGCCTCTTCACTCTGCCACTTTCCCCTTTCCTGCCTCTCACATCCATGTTTTCTCTTCATCACCATCCCACTGTTCCTCCCTCTCACCCCTCTCTTTCCATTCAAGAGATCTTTCACGACAAAAGCGCCTCTGTATGTGTCAATGTAACCCCTGTCTGTTCTCCTCATTATACAAAGCTCAGCTCCGCTGTCCCCATTATGACGTTTCGAGTTCAATCTATCACACAAAAGCCTCTTTAAGAAGAATGGAGAATTTGTAAACACTTTTAACAAACACAGCAGAACAATGACAAAAAGTATTATAGCGATAACCCAGTGTTCCCAGTGCCCAAGTTGGGGCTCAGTGAGATTTATTATTGGTTGAAAGTGACAGTAAATAATGTTAGAAAAGATTTCTATTTCAAATAAATGATGTTTTTTTGAACTTTATATTCATGAAAGTCTCCTGAGAAAAAAGTATCAAGGTTTTCACAAAAATATTAAGCAGTATTGATAATAATAAGAAATTATTCTTGAGCACCAAATCAGCGTATTATAGTGATTTCCGAAGGATCATGTGACACTGAAGACGTAATGATGCTGAAAATTCACCTTTGCTGTCACAGGAATAAATTACATTTTAAATTATATTAAAATAGAAAACATTTATTTTAAATTGTAATAATATTTCAAAAAATTACTGTCATTTTTGTCAAATAAATGCAGCTTTGGTGAGCATAAGAGACTTATTTTTCAAAAAATCTTACTGATCCCAATTGGTTGGTATAAGAAGTCCATTTACGACAATACCACAGCATTAAAGTGCTCTTACACAAGATTTTAAACTGGATCCTTTATGGCAGCTGTTACGTTAAGAGATCAGCTGATTTATGTACTAGGCTTGTAATGAGGGTACTTTTACATCTGGATGATTTGGTTTAGATCTTCAGGGCTGACCAATTCTGAGCTTTTGCCAAGCCATCTGTAGGCTTGAAAAAGCAGAGATAAGTGCCTGCAGTGCCCTTTTTCTTTTACAAGCCATCCCATAAGAGAGGATGAGAGAGCTATAGATAAGAGAGAGGGATTTATAGCAAAGTTACTTGACCATTGCAACTCCATCCATCAATGGTTACCCAAAGGCCAACTTTTTGCAGCAAATCTCCACAAGTTGAAGCAAATGCGGCCACAAAGAAGAAGGGCTCTAGTGCTGTGCTGGGTGGAATGGAAGATTTAACCATCACTAAGTGTGTAATGAGAGCAGATTAGATTTAGTCCAGGGAAGGTTAGCAGCTGGTGACACACTAGAACCTTCTTTTTATGCGTGACCAGAGCAAAGCTGCAACGTCGTAAACAAGTTTTGGTGTGAACTGCTGTTTAAGTCACAACAATGTGCTGTTGGCATTAAAATGCAAGATAAAAAAGGAACATGTTGTTCACACAACACAGACAGATAACTCAAGTTTAGCATAACAACCTAGCAACTGTGAAATGTGTGACCGCCATGGTAATAAAATAATTTAGGCTACTCGTCTTCAAAAACAACCTAGAAAACATTTCGAGCTGGAGAGTTTGAGAAGTCACGAATAGAAAATCAATAATGAAAGTCTTTTATCACATCTGACAAGTAAATTGTGCTGTCATGTAGCCTATTATATAAGAGGTTCTCAAATATAATCATCCATTCTCAGCTGACATATCTGCACTATGTGGGCAAACTCATCATAACAAACAGCCCTTGTTAAACTCTCAAAATAGCATAACATCTGATTGTATTAATCATATTTTAGCATTTCTTTCCGTGTCCTTAGCTTAATCATCTTGAGGGGAGACTGTGTTTTCATTTAATACCTGAAGGGAACGTAAATCTCATTTGACTGCTTTATTTCCATGGCCCTTTTTGGGGAGAGTTTAGAGAAGGGAAAGTTGGAGGAAAAGGGAAACAGAGTAGGCTGCTCTTGCCAAGATTATGGTGAAGATTCAGTTTTGGTTTACTTCATATGTGCCTACAAGCACAAGAGATTTGTGTAAATGCATTTATGCTGTCTTTTTTGTGGAATATATGCCACTTCAGATGCAGCTTCTGTGCTGCCTTTGCAGTTTAAAGATGGCCTAAGACTTTTACAAGACAAAGATCATATAAAGCCAGTATGAATTGTAACTGAGTTAGATGAGTATTTGAAGAAGTTTACTCTAACCTGCTCTAATTCAAAGTTTTCCATAAAAGACAGAAACAAGGACGAAGTAGAACAAAAACACTAGCTCAGCAACACATATATATATATATATATATATATATATATATATATATATATATATATATATATATATATATATACATACAACGACACAATCTGCATAAAAATGCCTAGAAAAATGGGAAGAAACCTAAAATTGACAAAAAACTAATATATCATAGCAAGAATACAGACAAGATGTTACCAATAACAAAGCTAAATGAAATAACATTTTTAACTTTAAACATGTATATGTGTATATATATATATATATATATATACACAGACACACACACACACACACACACACACACATATATATATATATATATATATATATATATATATATATATATATATATATATATATATATATAGTACATACATACAATTTTTAAAACATACATACATACAAGAGTTGTAGCCTATAGAAATGTTAGTTTAAATCTGTGTACTACCTCCAGCATAGGCAGATCAGGGTCCAAATGCGTAAAACTATTTAAGACGACCGGACATCCATCTCCGGCCGCGATCTCCAGCTTCACCCCATCCCAAATGTTTTTAATTCTCCAAGTGCTGGACTCAAACAGCTCATCCAGGGACGTGGGTTTGACACCCAGAGCGTCCGACTGTATCCCAGTAATGTAGACCATTACTAAAAGACTGTCACCTCTGTTTACGATGTATTATTTTACAACGAACTCCATATTCTGTCACTCAGACTTCTGCTGTGCGCTGGTCTGTAAGGGTTCGGGTGAAGTACAGAAGGGAATACCCTGAGCCGCTAGGCCCCGCCCCTCGCGCTTCAGTCATCCGGCCTTCCTCCCCGAGAGCGCATGTTGCCCCGCCCCTTGTATGACTAATTGTGATGTCAGGTTCCGGGAAACTCTGTTGTGAGCTACTAAAAATATCATTTTTAATTGCTTGATTATAAATTCACAGGCCATAAATAGATGGGTGCAACTGAAATAATTATATGGCATTAATTAAGCTATTATATGACTCATTATCAAGCTTAGGTCTAAATATAAAGGGCATTTGTGTATAAATAAGACGATCTGCCCATGTATCAAATTGAATAAATGAAACAAAAAAATAATAATAATAATAATGTGCATTTAACCATTCTATTGACTCTAGATTTCACATAAGTTTTGGAATTGTGACAAAACAATAAAAGCACTTAAAAAACACATATGGGCTTTCAGCATATTGTACAGCTTTGTTTTGATTATTAATCAAATTTGACTAATATATATATATATATATATATATATATATATATATATTTTTTTTTTTTTTTTTTTTTTTTTTTTTTTTTTCTAAAATTTAGTCCCAGTGTACTCTAAGGGTACAAGGAGGGCCCATGTTTAATGCTTATACTGTGCCACTAAAATAAAGATGTGCTTAATAGTTAAATAGGAATGAAGTGGACTTGTCAACCAGGCACACTGTATATAAATAACCTAAACTGTAGGCTATTCATGTTCCAACCTCAAAATATTTGTTGAGCTGTAAGCCTAGTTACCACAACAACACACAACCCCAGCATTATCTTACCAACGCCATGACCCTGACTTTAATACATACTAATAGCGCCCTCTGTTGGAAAATACTGGTAACTTACTCTTCAGGGATGACTGCAACACTGACGCAAAGCTCCAGTGAAAAGGAAACTCAAACCCTCCAGTGGAATAGTGTTTTGCGAGAAAAGCAGCAGCTGTGTGAGGCACCTGCTTTGGATTGATGGTGTTTTCCCATCCAGAATTTTCCCTGAGGTAACCATTATGATGATATAGTGAAATCTGACAAGATAACTGTTTGAAAAGCAGACTTTGTGCTATAAGAGCTGTGGAGATGCTTTAATATTAGGCTACTTCACTCTTAGCTAAGATGCCCTAAAAATTATATATATATAAGCAAATTAAAAAAAATGTATCAAAAAAAAAAAATGTATTAAATGATTTAAACCCACATTAGATTAAGAACCCAGAAAGAAAGACCTCTAGTTCTTCTAGAAAAAGCTGTTTTATTTTATTTACTCCGTCATATTGACCAGCATGCCATGCAATTGTTTACTAGTGATTATAATAACAACAAATTATAATATGTATAGCCAGTACTCTAGGCGCTTTTCAAAGCATAAAAATAAAAGTAGCACCTTACTGAAACAAAGCAAACAATATAACAAACTCCATATCCATATACTGCAACCAGGCCAACAGGTGTCAGTATAAAGTCCAAAATCCCTGGTACTATTGGGATGAATAAGAGCCAGCTAAATGTAAAAAATGTGTGCAACTCTAAACTCAGTAATACATTAATTATACTTAGATTTATTCAGAATTCACATAAGCTTTTGCTAATATTTCTCTGACCACTTCTGCTAATAAATGTGTGGCCATAATTCAAGGCAGCACACACTGAACTGAATGTGAATAACCCTGGACTCTCTGAATTGAAACAGCTGTTAGTTATGCTTGGCTGCCACGCAGAGAGATCACACAGAGTTATTATGCTGTAAGTTATCTGTGAACTCTTCGGTCTAAATCACCACCCAAATAAATCTTGCATCAAGAACACAAAATCCACATAAACTCCCTTTTTTTTTCACACATTGAGGTCACAGCTATTCAAAAAGCATTTTCTTGCATATGCATGGATTTTGATGGCACAGTTGGACATCAACCTTTACATTGGACACTAGTGCATCATCCTATATACTGCAAGCCGTTGTATGTCAATTGTTTTTTTCTCCAAACTAAGATGGCTGACGGCCAGTCAGAAATGCCAAGTTGCTCTGGAATATCCATCCATTCCTTCTATCCTATGAGAGTCTTGCCAGTAAAATAATGTTTTAGCATCAAGCAACATCTAAGTAGTCATATGATTTCCAAGTATTGATATTAGATTGGAAGGAAATTCTGATGAATCATCTGTCCACTAAATTGGTCATCATGCATCACTAGCTATATTTGAGCTACAATTCATACTGTTACTGTTGTTTCTAAAAATTCTTCATCTGCAGTAACTTTTTTGGCTGTAAATAAATGTATTTGTGTTAGAATGTAATTTGCATTTACATCAAAAAAGTAATCTGATTACGTAATGCTTGTTACTTGTAATGCGTTACCCCCAACACTTCTCATTTCTGATGAGATTGCGATTTTGCGTTTAGAATTTTTGTATATATTTTAGTTTTCACATAATTTTATATTATTTAATTTATTGGTTTGGTAAATACACAGTATTGCTGTGTTATTACTGTACTATGTTTAATATAGTATCTCTTCAGTTTAAACCAAAAATGCATACTGTCTGTCCACTCAAGTGGACATCTGAAAATCTCTTTGAAAAATGTGTAAAAAAAAAAAAAAATCAAATCTCATTTTTCATGCCCTAAGAGAAATAAAGACACATAGGGAAAAACCTGATGAGGCTGTCATAATTCATGTATTCATGTGCTCTGTAAACTTGAGCATCAAATCAGCATAAAATGTTTTCTAAAGGATCATGTTACACTGAAGACTGGAGTAATTTATTCTATCACAGGAATAAATTACATTTTAAAATATATTCAAATAGAAAACAGTTTAAATTGTAATATTTCACAATATTACTGTATTGAAATATATAAATATATATTGTATTAATCAATACACACTACCATTCAAAAGTTTGGGGTCGATAAGATTTTTTTTTTTGAAAGAAGTGTCTTATGCTCAACATGGCTGTATTTTTTTGATAAAAAATGCAGTAAAAATAGTAATATTGTGAAATATTATTACAGTTTGAAATAACTGTTTTCTATTTGAATATATTTTATAACTTATTCCTGTGATGGCAAAGCAGAATTTTCAGCATCATTACTGATCATTCTGGTGTCACGTGATCCTTCAGAAATCATTCTAATATGCTGATTTGATTTGATGCTCATTTCTTAATATTATTAATGTTAAAAAAACATAGTAATTTATATATATATATATATATATATATATATATATATATATATATATATATATATATATATATATCTGGGCCTAAATGTCCATGCAGTGTTTTTCTTTAACAGAGATGACCCATGGCACCAAAAGTTTGGGATTGCTGTAACATGTATACTTAGTCTAAGGCTATCTCTGCCGCAGCTGGAACTCAATTGCACAACCTCTGTTTGCGCTGCTCTCTGCTGAGATTGATAGATAACAGCTTGTTGTTCTCTTACAGCACCAGCATGGTTTATAATTCTTTGGAGAAGCTTCATTTTATCTCTTTTGTCCTTTTGCCCAGACACACACAGTCAAAAACCAGGTGATTATAGGATCTAGGAGAATTGTTCTATAATCCTTCCTACCATCGGGAATGAAGGCCATCAGAGCTCGCATATAAATGTTAGCAAACAATGTTCACCCTGAACCCAGTCTCCTCTCCTAACAAGCCAGTGTCAACCTGAGAAAGGACACATGTACTTTGAGAGTACACAACTTCAAATGGGGACAAATGTAATGAGACTGTGAGCAAAGTGATCTTGTATATACTATTTTTTTTTTTTCATTGTTTACTCATCATTTCAATATTACACAACCCAGTTTCATCATTTCAAAGGAAAGGAATCAATTTTTTTTTTTTTTTTTTTTTTTTTTTTAATTTTGAGGTGCACAACTCCAAAAAGATTTAATATCAGATCAATTCTGAGTGATTACTTGAAATGTATTGAAAATTTGACTTCTAGATGTTGTTTTCTTTCTTTCTCCCTTTGTTTACTTCATCCAAATAAAGAAAGACCCAGAAGAGGATAAGGTACACACTTCTCAGGCTGTGGAAAACACCTGAAAGATACTATCACAGCCAAGAATATTTTAAAAGGTGCAGGAAGCAACTTGTCACTCATTGGTATCCATTCACACCCACACACACCTCCGCCTTAGGGAGATGTCAAACTGTAGATTGCACAGATTTGAACAGATTTCTCTAGAAACGGCCCACCATCTTCAAATGAAATCTCTTTGCATGCTCCATCAACTGATTTTGAATATATTTTTTATAATGCCTTTGTGTGTAATCCCAGAAATTATTAACCTGCCAACTCAACGAATAGCACTAGAGGCAACATGAAATATGAATAAACACAGTAATCATAAAACATATAATCATATTTTGACTACATTAATAGGACAATAAGATCAGCTGATAGCTAGACTAACTAGATACATTTGCAGACTATTAGAGAGCAAATAAGTGGTTCTTCTTACCTGTTTTCTTTCCTCTAAACATTCCAAATCACAGAACAGATCATCATTCACGTACATACAACCAAAGCCACACCAGCGTATCAGTTGAACAAGTTGATCAATTCTGTCTTTCCAGCACATCACCTTCTCAATTGAGTCTTTGAAGCATAAAATGCAAGATCTGTCAATCTTGTGACAGATACAAAGTGCAAATTTCTCCTTCCCCATTCGCTGACCCTAAAACACTGTCCCTGTCCGACACGTGTGGACTCAAACAGCTGTATCAATACACAGGGAACACGGTAACACACTAACTCTCTCACACTGAAATCCACAACATCGACTGAAGCTTTTCTTATAAGCTCTACTATTAACACCTTCAGGGTTACTAAGGAATCATTTGTAAAGCACAAGCCTTTCTAAGACTTCCCAGAAATTCCCACACAAAACGGAAAGTGCAAGTGAAGCAATCAAACAAAACTATAACCTGTGTGACTACTTTCTGTTCCATCAAGAGAACATCAAACCATGTGGGGGAGCAAATGTTCACATCATGTCGCTATAAAACACTTTTACTCATGGTTATCCTTCTATACTAGCCCCACCAAACTATGTTTCTTTACCCAGTGACAAAAATACTACTTATTTTAGAGTCAAACTATTTTTTTTTATAGAATGCCCCCACAATCTAGGTAAAAATCAGTTTTTACTATCCTTGTGGGTGTGTTTGGTCTCAACAATCTAGGCAAAACATTCTGTTACCTATAACTGTCTGATGTATAGTTCTGCAAATTTTCCGATGGGCTCAACTTCAAGGAGCAAAAACATAGTCAAACAAAGTCAAGGTACCGGATTGATAAGAAAGAAATAATCACTGGATTTGACACAGTTTGTCAGGTTAGTGACATGAAGTTTTTGGAAGATATTCAGAGTATTTATTCTGCTAATTATGAAATATTCTATACTTATTGTAGCCTATAGTCTTTACACGTTTTTCTGTGTATTTTCTACAATCATTTTCAGATACTGCCACGGCATTATTTAAATGGGCAGTTCTTGGCTAGAATAAGCTGCAGTATGGACCGTCAAAAGTCTGGCTATGTGAGACTAGACAAAACCTGACCCACAAACAGGTGGATACTGATGTTAAAGAGGCCAGACCTTGTCAATGCATGTCTATGGGCACGTACACACTACAGCTAAATTCGGTTGTCAGTTCACCTTTTAGTGCTTAATATAGATAACACACACAGTTCAGTAAAATACGAGAGTGACAACCGCATTCTACAACCGTATTAACTCCCGAAAAATACAGGTAGTGACAACCGCATTTACAGAAATTCTATGCAGTGTGTACGGAACCGAACTGAACAACTAGTTGTTAATGACGTTTACGAGCACCGGCAACGTGTGTCTCTCGTGTATGCGCGGCGAATCACGAAGCACAAGCCTATGCAAATGCTTTATGCTGAAAATCGCGATTCATGTTTGCTCACTTTAAAAACTCCATAAACCCGTTTGCTTTATGAGACGAGCTTAAACAACAAGCCCAAAAACGCTTATAGTGAGTGACCATGGCAACACAGAAAGAGCGCGCGCCGTGTGAAACAGGCTGTCCAAGCATAAAACACGACGCCTCCGTCGACAGTGTTAGTGTGTTTAAATTGCTGAAAATAACTAGTGTTTTGTCACTTTAATATTACTTTGGTCACGATAACGGATACCAAACATGAGAGACGCCAGAACGTCGCTATGGTTTCCAAACTGTCAATCATCGCAGTTTCGAGAGTGAGTCCTGTTCCGTACACACACGTAACGATAATTTAGGGGATTCACTCCCGCATTTAAATGCGGTTGTCACTCTTGAAACTTACAGTGTGTACGTGGCCTATGTGGCTTAAAACAATGATGCTGTTATAACAGGCCAATGTGAAACAGCTCTCAGTATAAGGAAGTGCAATCCAATAACAGCTTTATGTATTGAAGACACCTAACTTCCTTTCAAAAATAGGTCAAAAACTAATATAGTATGTAAATCCCTGATTCTTTTTCACAGAGAGAGCTCACATACTTTCCTTTCTTGAGTGCCACAGAAACACCATTCTGTAGCTCAATTTATTACCCCGCTTTATTCTCTGGAGCTCAATTACAATTCTAAGGCGCTTTGACACTCAGAACTTGGCATTTAAAAGTGCTTTCTCCTCACGACTGGGGCCAAAAGAGAAACTATATCACAAGCCCTGTCCAGTCAATGAATACGGACAGTCACTGGCTGAGACACGGATACACGCCGATCCGATACCAGGGTTGCCAAACTGCTGAAAAGTGTACCAAGTGTATTGATGTGAATGAATCTTTAGTGCAGTGAGTTTATAAAATCAGATACTGATGAAGATTGAAGTTGTTCAATAAAGTATGACTTAAGAATTGAACATCCATGATAAAGAAAAAAAAACTTCAGGTTGAAAACACATGGGCAAAGTTCTTAGAAATATACTTTGTATTCAAGGGTTAGTTCACCCAAAAATGAAACTTCTGTCATTAATTACTCACCCTCATGCTGTTCCACACTCGTAAAACCTTTGTTCATCTTCGGAACACAAATTAAGATATTTTGATGAAATCCGAGAGGAATATGACTCGTCTATATAGACAGCAATATAATCAACACTTTCAAGGCCCAGTAAAGACATTGTTAAAACCATCGATGTGACTGCAGTGGTTCAACCTTAATGTTATGAAGCGACAAGAATACTTTTTGTGTGCAAAAACACAACAAAAATAATGACTTTATTAAACAATATCTTCTCTTCTGTGTCATTCTCATATGTTGTTTACGTCCAGCGCTTCCAGGTTCTACATCAGAACGGCGACTCATTATTGGCCGGCTCCTGCGTCAGCATCACACGCATGCGTCGTGCTGCTCACGTGTGCAACTTTGGCCAATACTGAGCCTGCATTCGAACATAAACATGGAACAGGGCTTACTGTGTTACCTGCGTAAAAATAATGACAGGGAAAGAAGAGATTGTTGAATAAAGTTATTATTTTTGTTTTGTTTTTGCGCACAAAAAGTTTTCTTGTCGATTTCATAAAATTAAGGTTGAACCACTGCAGTCACATCGACGGTTTTAACTATGTATTTTTCTACTTTTCTGGACTTTGAAAGTGTTGATTGCATGCTGTTTGGATGAGTCATATACCTCTCGCATGTCATCAAAAATATCTTAATTTGTGTTCTGAAGATGAACGAAGGTCTTATGGGTTTGGAACGACATGAGGGTGAGTAATTAATGACAGAAATTTCATTTTTGGGTGAACTAACCCTTTCATGTTGGTTTCAGGTGATTCTGAAAAACTTTTATACCATTTGAGAAAAGTTTCAGTTTAATTCAAATGAATTCAATAACAAAAAAAGTGATATTTTCCTTATACTATGAATAGATGTGTGTACACATATAAATATTTTAAAAAACATAAATAATAATTAAAAAATAATAATGTGAGTAAATAGGCTATTTTTACAAGCATCATGGTTTATTAATTCAAAAATGATAAAATTATAAAATACGTTTTGGGGAGTCGCACATATGATATTTTACAACCTGAACTAACCTTGCCTTGTCTTAAAAAAGTATTATGACAAATTATCTCATATTTTAAGAGACTTTTTGACCTTGACACACCTATGAGAGTCTGCAGGGGTCCCCTCTATGACATAATTTCCTTCATTATGTTTTTTTTCCTTGGTTTGGCAAAGTTTTTTAGATATATAAAAATAAGCAGTAAAGCAGTTTTGTGTTTGTATTATATTTTTTATAAGAAATAATAATAAAATATACCTATAACTACTTGATAAGGTTTTGTTTTCAAAAGTTTCAGAAGTATTTCAGAATTTACAGTTGTATCACCCAGACATTTTTTTTTACTTTCTGTCCTCCAACTATCAAATGAATATAAAAAATAAAAATATATAAAAAATGAATATAAAAAAATATCAAAATGAACTTGCCAGAACAGTTGTATTCATATCACCGTAGAATGAACTGCACTTTTAACACATTTTTGAATAAATTAAGAGATGTCAACAACAACAACAACAAAAAATCATAATTTTTTTATTAACCCAATTGCTTTTTATAACTTTTCATTCACATTTATTCAAAAAGATCCAAAACAAAAGCCACAGGACCAGCAGTGGATAACATTCGTTTCAAGATGACTCATAAAACTTGAAGGAGTTGCAGTGCAGTATTGAAGTGGACCATATAATATGCAATAAAGGAAGCCTCGGCAACCTAGACACATACTCACACCTGCAAAAGTGCTGACACACAAAAACATCTGCTACTTAGCAAAAGTAGCACATCAGCCTTGAACATCTCTGGCCAAAAAATGTGCCACCAAAATTTAAAAAAAAAAAAAAAAAAAAAAAAGCCAGATAGCCACGGGCAGCATAGCAACAACATCCTGTTCCGCATGCCAATAGTAGAACTCACTACTGAGCGCAAGACATTCACAACTAACTCCAGACGCCGTTATCGATTAGTTGTAACCCGTTTAACGACAAGGAACAGTGTGAACTGACGTGCTTTTACCATGAAAACCCCGTTCCATAGAGGACTGTCAGTTAAAGTCCTCTGGCTCTAAGCCAACATGCATGAAAACAGCAAAATACAGCCAAAGGGTGAGTACATACTTCGACTAAATAAAAACACATGCACACAGACACCAACTCACACACCAGGTGAATCAGAACGAAATGACTGCAGTCCCTCTCTTACCAGATCATCCAGGATGGAGACAGGAAAATCAAACATGCACATCTTCACAGGCTGAGCCAGGGCTTTTTGCAGGCTGAACAGAGATTTGGGCTCCATCTTACCCGATGGAGAGAGCGCAGGCTGCTGTCCAGGCGCCTGCTTCATATTAGGGGAATGCTGCTCCCCCTTGTCTGCTCTCATTGATACACAACTCCCTCCCTCCCTCCCTCCCTCTCTCACGCTCTCCCTTTCAATCGTTCCCTTTCCAGAGTGAGTGCACAGGCACTCTCGCTCTCTTTCGCCTCTCTCTGTATTTCTCTGTACGAGTTACACACAGCACAAACAGGAACTTGCTGCCGCTGTCACTAACACTCTGTTGCCATCTACTTCGCTCGCCTCAGAAGACGGTAAGAAATCTGAAGAACTCGGCCTCCTCCCAGTGCTTCCTTTCGCACGTTGTCTCTCTCTCTAACAATCTCCTAGCCATGTAAACACCCACACCCATAGATGCGACGTAGGTATGCAGGTACATCACGCTTTAAATTGCAGTGCCTCCCACTCAAGCCAGCTGTGCATCACATTCAGTCCAGTGTTCACACTCCTGTTTTCCAGCTCAAGAAGATATAGGGCCGGGTGTTTTTCTGCCTTCTGCTGTGCTTTTCCCCAGGCGTGCCCCTCAGAGACCTTCTGTTTGTGTATCTGAGAGCGGTTCGGCAGTGGAAAAGTGCTCTCTGGCTCATGTGCTCTGTCCATTTTGCACGAGCACCAAAAAAAGTGTGTTCTCGCTCGCGTGACCAGTCTGCCCAGTGACCTGTGCAGCTGGGAGTCTCGATCCTACCACACACACACAAATGGCAGACATACACTCAGATCCATTAAAGAGTTGAAAAACATTCTATCATTAAATCTAGGTCACAAAGCTTTTCATCCACAAAGAGCTGTCCTATACTCAAACAGTATATGAGACATTTCTCTTCTGCTCTGAGTGAGTTAAGGTATGTGTACAAATGCTGGATCTGTTCAAGCAACAGGATGAAAAAGCATAAACCCGAATAGCACACGGTTCAATATCAGAGGGTTGCATGTGATGATTATCTAACGGCAGACATAGTTGAGGACCAAGGGGAGGTGGTACTCCATTATGAAAGCACAGACTGTGGGAACTGTTTTGAAATGCAGAGGATATCCTACGCAGCCATAGAGCGATGTGGTTGCCATAGAGACAGCAAACGCTCAACCTTTGAAAAGAGATGCCTAGAGGAACTGCAATAAAGCCCACAGAGACTGTATGGCTGACTTATTTGCACAAGAGCACCATACCTCACCACAAAGATGTGTGCACAAAAGCAGTTTCTATTTAAAATATGCCTCCGATTAATACTTATTTCCCCACTTCAGCTGCATTCCGTAGTCTGCGTGACATTTAAAATTCAGTATGAATATGCACTAACATGTCTTGCCTATATTTGCCTCATTCCATTCACGTCCAGACATGTGCAAGTTCTTGAGAACAACTTGGATGCTGAAAAACTACTTTTCTCATATGGTGGCTTCAACGGTTCAAGGACACATTTACTGGATATAGAGACAGAACATGGAAATGTAAAACATTTTAAAATGTTAAAATACAACACTCAATTTTATACAATATTGAAATGATTTTTTTTTAAAGAAATGAATACTTTAATTCAGCAAGGATGCATAAAAGTGCCGATAAAGAATCCTTATCTGTTCTTCTGAACTCTATATTCACCAAATAATCCTGATCAAATCAGCATATTAGAATGATTTCTGAAGGATCATGTGACACTGCAGACTGGAGTAGTAATGCTGAAAATTCAGCTTTGCCATCACATTAATAAATGAATTTTAAAATATTTTACAATAGAAAACAGTTATTATAAACAGTAATAATATTTCACAATATTACTGTATATTTAATCAAATAAATGCAGCCCTGAGCATGAGACTTCTTTCAAAAATATTTTAACATTGTACTTTTGAACGGTACAATACTGTTCAATATGGATGGATTTAAAAAAAAAGCACTTTATTTTACAGTCCTGTTCCCCATGTACATACTAAGTATTTACCGTATTATAGTAATTGCAATAACTGGGTAATAACTAGGTACTAACCCTGAACCTACCCCTAAACTTAAACCATTTACAGTAGTTACCTTATATTACCCAGTACTTTCTTAGGTAAGTACACTGTAAGTACACATAAGTGCATGTACTATATAATAAAGTGCAACCAATTCTCTAATACAGTGTATTATAGTGCATCTCTAATTTATATGATGTTTTATGATGCTAACGGAGCAAATCGATTAAAATAAGTATTACTGAGCCATGCACAGAATCATTTACATTTTAACATAAACTATGAAGCATTTAGCTTAACTGAATATTGCATTTTTGTTTAAGGCATAATTTCACTTTCTCACAAAAATGAGTAAGATCACTAAACAATATCTGGACCCACTGCAGTATAGTTGCAGACCCCCTTTTAAGGACCCCTGCTTTTTTAAAAAACTAAATAAAACAAAAAAACACTGTCTAACTGAAAAGAACTGTGTTGGGCAGATTGAGAGGTAACTGAACGGGCAAGGAAGGAAGCACAGTTTCTGTCTGAATAACCTCAGAGATCCAATTCCACACAAAGGCAGGACAGGGTGGTGTTGGAGAGGAACTGTTGGAACTGTTCACTTTAATGTTCCACTCGGCGTCAGGACACTGGCAATGGAATCCTGAAGAAAAGTTACACGTAGATGGGAAACTTCTCTGTCGAGATAAATTTTCCAAGGGCTGTACCTTAACAACCACATGTTTAAGCAGACTGTTCTAGCAGCATGAACACAGCTCCTCTGCTGTTAAGAAATCTATAATTTCTAGACATCCAAAAGTTACTGCCACAAGTCTTGCAAGATAAATCTGTTATGTGGTACATCAGCAATAACTATTAGACCTATAACTGGAAGACCAGTGAGACATGCAGTGACATGATATACATCCTATTGCTAAAGAGGATGCCACAAGAATTCTGCATCCTCTTTATTGTGTAATGACTCATCGATTATAATATGCCGTAAACAACTGTCTGCACATTCTTAAAAGCTTTTCCTTTGTTTATAACATAAGTTAAACAATGCTGTGTCCCCCCTTTTCTGACGCAGTACATTTTCCTTTTGCCTGTTTCCATTTCATTACAGAACACACACACACACACAGAATGAGGAAACAGAGTTATTGAGAAATAGGAAAAGAAAAAAAAAGACTGAGTGAAAGCTGTGCTGACATGTGACGTATTCTTCAAAATCAATAATTTACACCCTGAAAAGAACTGTTAAAGGTGCCCTTGATTCAAAAATTGAATTTACCTTGGCATAGTTAAATAACAAGAGTTCAGTACATGGAAAAGACATATAGTGAGTCTCAAACCCCATTGTTTCCTCCTTATATAAATCTCATTTGTTTAAACGACCTCCGAAGAACAGGCGAATCTCAACATAACACCGACTGTTACGTAACAGTCGGGGGTGTACGCCCCAATATTTGCATAATGCCAGCCCATGATGTTCCCAACATTATAAAAGGCATTAGACAAGGGCAGCCAGTTAACGTCTGGAGCTGCACACAGCCGAATCATCAGACTAGGTAACCAAGAACAACAGCGAAAAATGGCAGATGGAGCAATAATAACTGACATAATCCATGATAGCATGATATTTTTACTGATATTTGTAAATTGTCTTTCTAAAAGTTTAGTTAGCATGTTGCTAATGTACTGTTAAATGAGGTTAAAGTTACCATCGTTTCTTACTGTATTCACGGAGACAAGAGCCGTCGCTATTTTCATTTTTTAAACACTTGCAGTCTGTATAATGCATAAACACAACTTCATTCTTTATAAATCTCTCCAACAGTGTAGCATTAGCCATTAGCCACGGAGGACAGCCTCAAATTCACTCAGAATAAAACTTTAACATCCAAATAAATACTTTACTCACATAATTCGAAGCATGCATGCAGCATGCATGACGAACATCTTGTAAAGATCCATTTGAGGGTTATATTAGCTGTGTGAACTTTGTAAATGCGCTGTAATATAGTCGACAGCTGGTGTGGCAGGGAGCACGCGATTTAAGGGGGCGGCGCCGAGTGTAAATCTGTGCATTGTTAATGATGCCCCAAAATTAATTTAAAAAAATCTATGGGGTATTTTGAGCTGAAACTTTACAGACACATTCAGGAGACACCTTCGACTTATATTACATTTTGTGAAAGAACGTTCTTGGGCACCTTTAAAATGGTTACTATGCCTGTGGGTCAATGTCTTGGCTGGTTAGCATGGCCTAGTAAGTCCCTGTTGGTAGATACTATAACTACATCAGTGCATGTGTTGACAGCAATTCAAGAATATCTGTATATTCTGGTGAAATATTTTTGAAAGCAAACATATATAGTGCTATCTTTAGTTATATTACAGTAGATGTGTCTGATTCTGGTTAATAGGGTTCTTAATATCGTGAATCGGCTACTTTTCTCTGTCTGTTTTCACATTACAGAATAGTTGCTAGTGAATTCTGTGGGACTGGAACTCAAATAAGTCTCACTATAAGCAAATAGGGCAGATTACAAATTGCATACTTCTGTTGGCCCAAAAAGAGTAAAAAAAAAAATATATATATATATATATATATATATACAGTACTATGCAAAAGTCTTAGGCCACCATCAGCGTTGTTGTTTTAGCATTGTTTTAATGACCATCCATATTTCTTTTTTTAGTCTTTATTACGATACAAACAGAAAATACAGGAAATATATACACAAAATGTAAAAAACAAAAAAATAAATCAGAACAAAATGTTTTCTTTAAGCAAAAATCAGTATTTAGTGCGACCTCCTGGACTTCTTCCATTTTCTCAAAGAAGAAAATCTGAGAAACTTCTCATATTTTCACATTTCTCTTGGCCTTCCAGTCCGTTTCCATTTTGTTTAAGAGAGCCAGTTCCTGCTACTGCTCAAGTGTAAGGGGGGTCACTAAATACTTTGGGTTTTTTGGTTTTTAATAGGCCTACTGCATACACATTTCTTGTATTTTCTCATTATATTCTAATAAAGAGACTGAGAAATAATTATATATATCATTATACCATTGCTAAAACAACATCTAATGTTGGCCTAAGACTTTTGCACAGTAGGCTACTATATATATATGATGAGCCAAAATATTATGACCAGTCACAGATTAAGTGAATATCGTTGATTATCTCTTATCAAGGCCACATATTAAACAAACAATCAGTTCTCACAATCAATGTGTTGGATGCAGGAGAAATAGGCAGGAATTAAGATCTGAGCAACTTTGATAAGGGCCAAATTGTTACGGTGAGGCGACTGGGTCAGAGTATCTCTGAATCAGCAAGGCTTTTGGGTTGCTACCGGTCAGCAGTGGCGATAGAGTGCATGATCCCTGAGATTATTAAAGGAGATTTTTATTTGTATTACAATTAAATGGATATATAAACTCGTATATATTATATAAACAAATATCTCTAAAAAGACAAAAAATGTTCTGAGATTTAATGCCGCTCAATGGGGGATTCTGTTTTTGAGCCCCACGCGCCCCCTGGAGGAAGTAAACTTTAGCTACATTAGCTTGTAGCATTTTCCTATAATGTTCAGCTGTCATTGCGCTTGCCGTAGATTTGTGGGAGTTTATGTAAAACCATGATGGCGGCGGCCTGTGCGAGAACACTTAGTAAGGTCGGTCGGTTAGTTTTAGACACGCCGAAATGCCGTGTATCAAACACCGTAGCATTAGTGCCGAGAATGACCATGAGATGCCAAGGAAGAGCTTACGGTACCGGCGGTGCGGGGTTTAGATCCAGACTTTTGCTCGCTGCGCCGGTGCGTGGCAGTGGAAGAGTCCTGGGATGCGCCTTCTTGCTCGGTGGTGGTTTCGGCTTGTACCAAACCATCAAACTCACGCTTCAGCGTCACCTTGCAGAGGAAAAAGCAAATGTAAATATTCAGCTGTGTGCAATATTCCTGGATGTCCTGCACTTTTTTGACATGCAACTATAGAAAGTGAATGTCATTTTTGGGTTATTTTGCTCACCTTGGTTTTGTTGACTTGTTTTGATTAGGCACCTGAGCTGGGGACAGATCTTAAGTTGACTCTGTATCAGTATAAGACCTGTCCGTTTTGCAGCAAGGTGCGAGCCTTCCTGGATTATCATGGTCTGCCATATGAAATTGTGGAGGTCAATCCCGTTATGCGACAGGAGATCAAGTGGTCCACTTACAGAAAAGTTCCCATCCTGATGGTGAACGAGACGGTGGTATGTAGATACTCGGATATTGTATTTCCTGGTTATTAAGGATAGATGCTTCAGATCATCAAGTCCCTCTCTTTGTTATTTCTTCAACAGCAACTCAATGACTCCTCTGTAATTATTAGTGCATTGAAGACATACCTGGTCAGCAAGTGAGTATCTTCTGCTCTTCTGCTTATGTTTACATGGATGTTGTTGATAGAATTTATTTTATCATGACTATGTATTTAACATTAACATAAATTTCTGTTTTATATTCATTTAAAAAAGGGGTTTTCAAATTGTGACAGTAAACAAAGTTTGATTATTATTGATTTGACATTTGATTTTTAGCTTAAATATGTAGGGGATTGCCATTGTTTGAGGCTGAACCTTTCAGCACTGTTTTCACTTTTGTGCTAGTTGCTTTGCTGATAAATTGTTAGGCAAATACATGTAAATATAAATGCAAATTTTGTCGTCTATTCTCTGCTTCTTTTAGGGAGAAAACAATATCTGAGATTCTCACTTTTTATCCTGAGATGAAGGCAAAGAATGACAGGGGGAAAGACGTGATAGAGTTTGGCAATAAGTACTGGGTAATGGTGCGTGACGCGGATGCTGATCATCTATATCCTGAAAAAGAGACCAGAAAGTAAAGATATTGATTGTGTTATTAGTCTTCTTTTCTTGAATTTACTGCCAAACATGATTTTGTTTGTATTAACCTCAAGAAGCTTGATTCATATCTCACTTACACTTTTTGCTCAGAGAGGAGATTAAATGGCGGCAGTGGGCAGACGATTGGCTGGTGCACCTAATTTCCCCAAACGTTTACCGCACGCCGACCGAAGCCCTCGCTTCCTTTGACTACATTGTACGAGAAGGCAAATTTGGCACCTTTGAGGGCTTCTTTGCTAAGTATTTCGGAGCTGCTGCCATGTGGATCATTTCAAAGAGATTGAAAAATAAGTATGTTTTTGGGGGCAGTGGGTTAGTAAATAATGAAGATATTTGTCAAAAATGTTTTGATATTAAAGTTTTAACATCATCATTACTGCACAGACACCATCTGCAAGATGATGTGAGGAAAGATCTCTACAAGGCCGTCAATGATTGGGTGGCAGCCATTGGAAAAAATAAGAAATTCATGGGAGGTGATCAGCCCAACCTTGCAGATCTGGTATGCATTTCTCTCTCAGTCTAAAACTTTATTAATGATAAATAAAATACACTACCGTTCTAAAGTTTGGGGTTGGTAAGATTTTTTTAAAATGTTTTTGATAGATGTCTTATGCTCACAAGGGCTGCATTTAAATACAGTAAAAACAGTAATATTGTGAAATATTATTATAATTTAACATAACTGTTATCTATTTGAATATATTTTAAAATGTAATTTATTCCTGTGATGGTAAAGCTGAATTTTCAGCATCATTACTCCAGTCTTCAGTCAAATGATCCTTCAAAAAATCACTAATATGCTGATTTGGTGCTCAAGAAACATTTCTTATTATCAATGTTAAAGACAGTTGTGCTGCTTAATATTTCTGTTGACACCATGATATATATTTTTTTTTTCACTTTGATGAATAGAAAGTTTAGCATTTATTTGAAATATAAATATTTTGTAGCATTATAAATGTCTTTACTGTCACAATTTAATGCATTCTTGCTGAATAAAAGTATTAATTTCTTTAAAAAAAAAAGTCTTACTGACCCCAAACGTTAGTGTACAGTAGTGCATATTTTTCCCAGTGTCGCAATTGCAAGGGGAATGTGAATGGGATTGTTTGTGCTTTTTTTTATTATTGGCATTATTTAATTATCTGTGGTGTACCTTGTACCTTGTGTTTTCAGGCCGTGTTTGGTGTTCTGAGGGTTATGGAAGGCCTTCAGTCATTTGATGATATGATGGAACATACCAAGGTGAAGAACTGGTACCGGCGTATGCAGAAGGTCACACAACATGCGTCATAAAATCAAAGCATCTGTCATCACTACAACAACTTGAAGCACTTGATACCTGCACAACTTAAAAAAAAAACAAGCTTGATGCCATCTGTTGGTACCGTAATGGTTATGCAAATCTTAAAAGACTATTTTTTTCAAGTAATTAAACTGGCTTCCATTCTTCCTTTGCTTGGACTATAACCACCAAGCTAATAATTTATTTCATTTGAAGAGATCAACAAAAACATGCCCAAAATAGCATAAAATGCTTTTCCTGTTGTTGTTTTCTCTCCCTCTCTCTCCATGGTTTGCTTTACTACTTGACTGATTTTTTGTATTCCTTTTACTTTGGAAAGCAAAGTGCAACATGAGCCAAAAGTTGTTTAAAGTAAAACAACCTCAAATGATCTACAGACATTGTGAATGGGATATAGAGGGATTGTTCTGAAACCATCCATTTTTCTCCATCTTTATGGGCTTAAATAACAGGTTGTCAACAAATGTATAATATGTTGAAAAATGGACCAGATCACCAGATAACGGTTAATTTTAGCATATGTTGCTCTTTCTTCTTCTTCTGAAGTGCGGTTTTGTTCCTTTTGTAAAGCTGAAGTGCTGCCACTCTCATCAGGTGGTATTTAGGTTACCTAAGCAGATGAGCTCAGCCCTGATAGATCGATGCTTCTGTCTACCTCCGTTTGGCTTACTGTTCTCTGGTTCATAAACATCCAATCTTGAGGTTGCAGTGACCTTCAGATCTATGGTTTACTGAATGTTCATATTAATATTTCTCAACCTTGGGTTCTCAAGGGGTTTAACTTAAAATGTGATCTTACTGATTAATGGTTATGTGAAAGTTATGGACATTTGGAGGGTCCATTTAACCAAGAACATTTGTCTATGCATCATCTTTTGATTTGTCAAAAGTGATAAATATTTGTCAAGGAAATAAATTAAAAATCTCAAGCAGATGGTTGTCAGCTTGCTTGTCTGTAGCCTGTCATGTTTTTAAAATCGAAACAAAGAGAATGCATGTCAGTTAAAAAACGCCTAAAACTTGAAATACACAAACTATTCATTCAAATGTCACCACATCATACTGTTTATGCCGATGTTTTTATTAAAAATTTTATAGACAAATGCCAGAGAAGGAGGTGCCTGCACATAGCAACGCGTCGTTGTCATAGAAGCCCAATAAGCTTCGGTTCATTGGGCGTTAAACACACTTCTCAAATCTTTGTCGCTGAAGTTTCGAACCAGCCAATCAGATGCAATAGAGGACGTTAAGGGCGGGACTTAGAGCGCCAGACGCGTCTCTGATTGGCGGCTATTGTTGTCCATGCGAGAGTCTACCGGGTACTGCAAACAACATTACTCAGGGGACGCAACGTTGCATTGAGGTTAGTGGCGATTTTATTCGTATCACTTTAACTTTTTAAAGTACATAAATACATTTTAAACGTATTTTTGATCATGAGGATTTAAGTGACCGCATAAATGGGCAGTGCATGAACAGAAGGATTAGGAGCACAAACTGACTTGACTGAGGTCAAATAGTCTTCTTGTTTAACAAATACACATGTATGATTCATAACACTTCTATTTTATTTTTCTCACAAGTCTATGATAAACTTCTGGAGAACTTTTATATACTCTTAAGACAAATAAAAACCGCCCTACTGAACTGAAGGGATGAAAACACGGTCGTCCTCTCCGCCCGTCCATGTTCATGTCCCAGACTCAACATCTGTGCATGTCCACCTAAAGAAGAGTCCACAGAAGAGCCAGGTCAGACTGAATGCCTTTTGCTCTTCCAGTTTAAATCAGCTGTTTACTGAGACAGTGAAATCACTCATCACAACTCTATCTTCAGCAGGGTAAAGTGAGCAATTTACGAACCACTGCCAGTGTGAAGGTCCGAGCTCCCTGGGTTCCTCCTGGAAAGGCTCCAAGACGGAGAGAATACAAATGGGAGGTTTGTTTAATTCAACTTAATTCATGACCTTTAGGCCTATTTAACAGCATAACATAATGAGTCATTTTTCTCTCTATTGTGACATATGTAGCGTAAAACAGCTTCACGAACAAGAAAAAATGTAGGGCGGGACTTGATTTTGTCCGTCGGGTGGTTGGATCATTGTAGTTTGCGAATGCTGTGATGTCATGTGAGTGACAGGTTTTCCCTCCCTCATGCCAGTAAACACGTCATCAGAGAAGAGATGCGAGAGGGAGTGGAAGTTATTTTGATTAAATATTTCAAGGGGACATTAGGCTAAAAAAAAAAAACGATGTGCACGGATAAATCATTTATAATAAATATTCCATTAAAATTGAATTGTTAAAGGGATAGTTCACCCAAAAATAAAAATTTGATGTTTATCTGCTTTATCTTCCAAGATATAGGTGACTTTGTTTCTTCAGTAGAACACAAATGATGATTTTTAACTCCAACCGTTGCCGTCTGTCAGTCAAATAATGCGAGTGAATGGGAACTCCATCTATAAGAGTTGAAAAAACTTGCATAGACAAGTCCAAGCTAAACCCTGCGGCTCGTGATGACACATTGATGTCCTAAGACACGAAACGATCGGTTTGTGCGAGAAACCGAACAGTATTTATATTATTTTTTACCTCTAAAACACCACAATGTTCAACTGCGTTCAGCACTCGGTTAGTGAGGTCTGATCGCGCTCTGACAACGACAGTGATGTCTCGCTCTCATTGAAGTATAAGCGTGAGACATCACTGCCGTTGTCAGAGCGCGATCAGACCTCACTATGCGAATGCTGAACGCAGTTGGACATTGTGGTGTTTTAGAGGTAAAAAATAATATAAATACTGTTCGGTTTCTCGCACAAACCGATCGTTTCGTGTCTTAGGACATCAATGTGTCGTCACGAGCCGCAGGGTTTAATTTGGATTTGTCTATGTAAGTTTTTTTTACTCTTATTGATAGAATTTCCATTCACTCGCATTATTTGACTGACAGACTGCAACGGCTGGAGTTAAAAATCATCATTTGTGTTCTACTGAAGAAACAAAGTCACCTACATCTTGGATGTGCTGGGGGTAAGCAGATAAACATCAAATTTTCATTTTTGGGTGAACTATCCCTTTAAATTTGATTTCATGGTGACTTTAATAACAAAATTTCTCATCAGGGGGCTTCTCGCTGCTTAGAGATCACCCCGGGAAGGGCCACTGACCCTTCTTCACCTCCTTTGCGGCTCACTGACCTGTCCAGTGAAGAGGACGATGCAAGAGGAGTAATTGGCAAATATGAAAAAAAAATTGAAAGCCTAATGTCAGAGGTTGACCGCATAAAAAGTGAGGTATGGATTGTGAATAATCTTGACAATAAGATGGATTTCACAGTTGGTTGGACGACGTTGTGGATTTGACTGTTAAAATCTCCACAGGTAAAGTTACGGCAGACAGAGGACCACCTTAAGCATCAATCACAGCAGTTGAGTGCCTGTCAATGTTTGATTGACCAACATGAGGAAAGACTTGAGGAAGCCAGTAAGGACTTGAGGAGGTCAAAGTGTGAAAATACTGATCTGCGTAGCACTGTTGAGGAGACGGGGACGCAGGATGAGCCTGGACAAATGAGGTATGGTTCTTCCAGATTTATTTGTCACGTTAGCTTTTAGGTTGTGGCCTGAATGCTTAAACTGTCCATGAAGTCAAAATTGACAATTCTTATTTTTTTTTAAGGAATATTGCAGTGTTATTTTAAGTAAGTTATCGGTGTGATCTTAGATCAAAACTAGATAAAAAAAGTTTGTCGAGACAAACTTTAAGTTGGCTTGAAAAAGCCGGTCCAGAAAGTTTGAAACAGTTTTAAAAGTTTTCAGTTTGAAAGTTTCAGTTTTAGTTTAGTCATTTTGATAGAGTAGTAGGGTGCTCTGTGTGGTTGCTAAGGTGTTGCTATGTGGTTGCTAGGGTACTCTGAGTGGTTGCTAAGATGTTGCTATGTGGTTGCTAGGGTACTCAGGGTGGTTGCTAGGGTGTTGCTATGCAGGTGCTAGGGTACTCGGGATGGTTGCTAAGGTATTCTGGGTGGTTGCTAGGGTGTTGCTACGCAGTTGCTAGGGTGTTGCTATGTGGTTGCTAAGGTACTCGGGGGTGGTCGCTAGGGTGTTGCTATGCGATTGCTAAGGTACTCAGGGTGGTCGCTATGGTGTTGCTATGTGGTTGCTTGGGTACTCGGGGTGGTCGCTATGGTGTTGCTATGTGGTTGCTAGGTACTCAGGGTGGTCGCTAAGGTGTTGCTATGCGGTTGCTAGGGTACTCGGGGTGGTTGATAGGGTGTTGCTAGATTTAGTTTGATAGATAGATAGATAGATAGATAGATAGATAGTAGGGCTGGGCGATATATCGCATGCGATTCTCACGCGCATTTCGTCAGTAAAGCCGGTTCCCTGATTAACGGTAAATCTCCATCACCTGCTTTCAAATGGAGCGCCATTTAACAGACAGAGCCGTAGTTCACTGATAAGCCACGCAATATCACGTTCATATCGCAGATGAATCGCCTTCGATAATGAACGCGATATTTGCGTGGCTTATCAGTGAACTACGGCTCTGTCTGTTAAATGGCGCTCCATTTGAAAGCAGGTGATGGAGATTTACCGTTAATCAGGGAACCGGCTTTACTGACGAAATGCGCGTGAGAATCGCATGCGATATATCGCCCAGCCCTAATAGATAGATAGATAGATAGATAGATAGATAGATAGAGAGTTTATGAGTTTGAGAGTTTGAGTTTCAATGGATTAGAAATAGTACATAGAATGGCACTTGAGTAGAAAAGATATAGCACACTAAGTCAGAACAGTCTGAAGATCTGACCCGAGTTTGGAGTATGTAGAGTTAAAGCTCTAGGAGGAGTTAGAGTTGGAAATTTTAGTCTCAGAAGAAAATAGCATAACAGTAAGTTGGCTTTTTCAAGCCAACATAATAACTGCCCCTCCCTTGCAACAACATCTCTTCTCTGATGACATGTTTGCTGCCATGAGGGCGGGACAACCTGTCACTCACATGACATCACAGCAATAGCAAATCACAACCATACAGTCAGTTCTCGATGGACAAAATCAAGTCCCGCCCTACATTTTTTTTCTTGTTTGAGAAGCCATTTCACTCGGATATATGTCACATCATGCTGACTTTAAAATGTGTGATTTAGATCAGATACAGGACCTCCTCACCAGGAGATGGAAACACTGCTGAGGAAACTGGTGGAAGCTGAGATAGATGGTCAGGCTGCAGCTAAACAAGTGGAAGTTCTGAGGGAAACCGTGGGCAAACTTAAGAAGGTAAGAAGGTGGTCAAACTCCAAACTCTGCAATTACCTCTAAAATCTTTTTATGTGAATAAAAAAAAAACATGCACTTTGTGTATTCAGGACAAAAAACAGTCAAAGACACACTCTGATCAGTTGGGCCGTCAACATGAGCTACTGGAGCAGAAGTTGGACACATTTTTGGACACAAATCGCACTCTCAGACGACTTTTGAGGGAGCAGCATGGGCGGGAGGTACAAAAAACTTCCTGTAAACTAAACCGGTCTCATTTTTGGGTTGGCAATTGATTCTGCAGTATTGTGTATATGCAGTTATTAAAAAAAATAAATAAACTTTTCACCACAGACAGATGCTCTGAGGATGTGTGATGAGAGGGAGATGCTAATGAGAAAACTAGCTGATTCTGAGGCTGAGAAAAGGGTTTGTAATCTAACTCCTACTTTTTTTCTTTTTTTTGCTTTTATATACTTTTTTATTTTTATATACGTTTTTATATTTTTGGGGGGTATTGATAAGATTTATGATTGTAACATCATTGTGAGCTTGATACATTGATACTTTCATACCACAATGATGCATCAAATGTATAAAGTGACAAGACTTGTTGCAAAAAAATTTTTTTATTTTAAATAAATGCTATTCTTCAGAACTTTTTATTCAGGGTTTCCACAAAAATATTAAGCAGCACAATTGTTTTCAAAATTGGTAATAATAAGAAATATTACTCGAGCACCATATCAGCATATTAGAATGATTTCTGAAGGATCATGTGACACTGGAGTAATGATGCTTAAAATGACAGAAATAAATTACATTTTAAAATATATTAAAATAAAAACCAATTATTTTAAACTGTAATATTATTTTACAATATTCTTTTGAATGGTAGTTATTGCTACAATGTAGAGCAAAATAAATATTTTGTTAATAGTATTACTAGTTATATTCACTTTCTCTTGTAGAAACTTGAGTCTAAACTCAACAACATGGAAAGAGAGGCCAAACAGATAGCAAAGAATTTGGAAACTGAACAGGTAATAGTAATTTCCACTCACTATTTCTCTCATTTTTCCTGTGCATTTGCATAACATTCTTCTGTGGCATGTTTTAACACCTCTTTTGCATTTCTAAATACTTGAAAATAGTGCATTTGCATCAAGGTTGCTCCTGTGCTGCTGTTTTTAAAACAGGAAGTATTTTTAAGAAGGTGTTTTGTGATGACAGGAGCATCTTAGGACCTCAGGAAGCCTGTCCAAAGTTCTTGAATCCACTCGCAGTCGCTTGCAGAACCAGCTGCACAAGCAAGAAGCTGAAAATAACCTCCTGGAGGCTCAGATCCAAGTAAGCCAACTTTTTACTCAGGATTCATGGTTTTCATTGACATGCATACAGTGATATATCTCATAGAGATCGTACTGTACTGTGCCACAGAGGCTGGAAGGGACACTGCAGCATCAGCAGGAGGAGGTTCAAGGCCTTCTGGAGCAGATGAGAGAGCTGAAGCAGCACTGTGAAGGAGACCGAGACATCCACAAACAGGTCTTGGAGGACCAGAGGAAGCGGGCTGAACAAAGTGTGAATACAGCTGCACAGCTCTCTGCACAACTCTTAGACAAGGTACTGTACAGAAGAACAATGTTAAATGTGCATCAGGGTTTCATAAAGTTTCTGTTGACCTTAATGGTTTACAAAGTGCTAATTGATGACATAATTCTCCAAACATCCTTTATATTACATCCTTGTGCTGGCCCATATATATTTACTTCACTGGGAACTCGCTCACATTTTAAAAGTTTGTGTGACCCATGCAGCGCAGACTTTGACTGATGTGTTTCTGTCGTCTCTTCAGGAGGCTCAGTTAGCAGAGGCTCTCTCCAATGCTGAGGCGCTTCAGCAGCGTTACTCCAAACAGAGCAGAGAGAAAAGCCAGCTGGAATTGGAGATCACCACCTTAAATAAGTCAGTGATTCTCTTTGTTCACTTGCCTTTAGTGCTCACTGTGGCTCAGTCTTGTCTTCACATCTATAATTTATGAATTTTATGATGTAATTTATGATGCTTGCTATACATCAGTGAGCTTTGAGTTTCTGAAATTCTCTTTCAACTTAATTCCTTTGTAAAAAACAAACAAAAAACAAGTATGTTTTGTTGGGTGAATCTCACAAAGCCTGTCAATAAAATGTAATTTCATTTCAAAATAAAGTTCACATTAAGATAAGATTTGCAATGTGACATTATTTACAAGAAAATTAAATATATTTTACCACCCATTTCTCATTACCATAATGTGTCCTGGCATTTTAGATTTATGATCCCTATTATTTTTAATGATGATTGTATTAGCTTAATAAAGTATTTTTTATCATATTACATTAAAACACATTTATTCAGTGATGTTCTGATTTATACTACCATTCAAATGTTTGGGGTCAGTAAGATTTTTAAAATGTTTTTGAATGAAAAAAAGTCTATAATGCTCACCAACGCTGCATTTATTTGAACAAAATACAGTACAATACAGTAATATTGTGAAAAATGATTACAATTGAAAATATGTTTTCTATATTAATATATTTTAAAATGTTATTTATTCCTTTGATGTCAAAGCTGAATTTTCAGCATCATTACTCCACTCTTTAGTGTCACATGATCCTTCAGAAATTACTCTAATATGCTGATTTGCTTCTCAAGAAACATTTCTTATTATTATCAATGTTGCAAACAGTTGCATAATATTTTTTGTGGAAACCATGATACATTTTTCTTCATAATTCTATGATAAATAGGAAGTTCAACAGCATATTCTTTTGTAACATGTCTTAACTGTCACTTTTGATCAATTTAATGTCCGTGCTAAATAAAAGTATTTGTTTTTTATATCTTAGAACAATTGTCTATAAATACTTTATAATTTATATTTTTACATTGCAATAATGAGACTAAGAATAAGTCTTTTCTTTCATTATGGTAATAAGAATTGAGGGGGAAAAAATTCTGAACTAATTTTTTTTTCTCTTTCTGCAAAACTTTTTTGATTTTTGATTGTAATATGATTGAGATGTTCTTGACACGATTTTTACCAGATTGCTATATTTATATATGTATATTTAGTGATTGTCGACTTTTCTCTTTGCAGTCGTCTCACTGATTTAAGAGAACAGCTGCGCAGTTGTGAGGAGAAGTCCTGCGCTGAGAGAGAGGGGCTTCTCAGCCGTCTGCACTCCCTCACCTCAGAGAACACGGCTACCAAACTGGAGAACCAGAGACTCAAGGCAACAACTCAGACTCGATAAAGACTTTTCTCTTTCGCACAAAACCATCTAAGCTCTGATTTTCATTGTGATTTTTGTGTCTCTATTAGAGCACTCTGTCAGCCACAGAGGACAGGCTGTCTTTGTCTCAGTCAGAGGTCCATCAGCTGAAGATCTCTCTCAAAGAGTTTGAGAATCTGGTAGAGGGTTACAAGAGTCAGGTGCTTTCAACGTACCTTCCTCGTAGCGCATTACAATCCATCAGCATTTAGTCAGTACATTAATCCTTCAAATTTCTTGCAGTTGCATAAGACACGTTTGGAATCTGAGGAATACTCTTTGAGGCTGGAGATGGCGGAGAAGGAAGCACAGAGTGACCGCGCAGAGGTGGAAAGAGAAGTGGAACAAGGCCGCAAACAACTCCAGGCCCGAGTGAAGGAAATGGAGATGCTGCGGGAAGTTCTGAAGCGCTTGGAGGATGAGCTCAGGGAGGCCAGAGAGAACATGCACTTCCAGGAGAGAAGAAATACAGAGCAGAACAACACTCTGTCTGAGCTCAGAATCAAGGTGATGTTTATGGAGACCACGCATGTGCATTCATATTTACACCACAGATATTAAGGTGAAGTCAGATGGGTTTTTAATTTCATGACTTATTTTCCTGTTTGTATGTAGATGGAGCAGCAGAGTTGTAAAATAGAGAACCTCCAGGAGAAGAACTTATTTCTACTTGAAGAAAATATGCAGCTGAAACGCTCTATGGAAAGCATTGATAGGTCTGCTACACATTTAATATAATATAATATAATATAATTAATATAATATAATATAATTAATATAATATAATATAATATAATATAATATAATATAATATAATATAATATAATATAATATAATATAATTAATATAATATAATATAATATAATTAATATAATATAATAATAGAATAGAATAGAATAGAATATTTAAAAGACCTTATAACATCAAAATTATGAATAATTTATATTTAAATTTCCTTCTATGAAATAAGCCAAAATATATTGATGACTTTATCTTCTGCTATAATATAACATAATATTAAAAGGATTATGAAATCAAAATGATTTAATGTTCTTTATTCCTTCTTATATATTAATTAAACCAAAATTTAATTAAAACATTTTCTGCTTTTCTGCCACTGGCTAGCAAATATCGAATTTTAAATGGTATAAATGTATTTATTTAATTAAATTTAATATATAATTTCCCTTTTTAACAGCTTTTTTTTTTCTTCAAATTTTTTTTTTGATTGCAGTATGATTGGAACTTTTCCTCTTTAATTTCTTTTATTAATAAAGTTTTTTTTAATAATTTACATGATTGTTATATTAAAATTGTGAATATTTTTTTATATATATTTAAATTTACTATATAATGAACAAAAATATATTAATGACATTATCTTCTGCTATAATGTAATATAATTTTAAAAGGCCTTATAAAATTAAAATAAATTTATATTAAAATTAATACTAAATTAATTACTAAACTACTAAATTAATATAATTTAACTGGGTCTAACATAAACCCATTGACAAAAAGAAAGCTGAAGCTAAACCCTTTTCTAGTTAATTTCCTAACAGTATTTAAGCCTCGTCATATTTCTGTATCATTCTCTCTTTTTGGCACACAGGAAAATGGAGGATGTGAGCACTCAGAACAGGGATCTGCTTCAGGATATCGCCAAGCGTGAAGAGACCATCCACACCACGCAGCTGCGTCTGGAGGAGAGGAGCCGAGAGTGTGACTCCCTCTACCGACAGGTGGAGCAGGCCAGGGAGGAGGCGCAAAGACAGGTCACAGAACAGTTCACAGGAATCTCATTTTGTTGCACCTTTGTGGGGTTAGTGTGTACATGCTTTTCAAGTTGGGTCTTTGTTCACAGGTGGAGCAGAGCCTAGAGCGGGTGCTGTCCAAGGAACGCTCAGCTCAGTCCAAAAAGCTGGATTTAGAGACCCAGCTGAGCCTGGCTAAAAATGAGCTGGGTCAGATACGCCGCAGCAAAGATGACGTAAGTGTTCTCAGCTGAAACTTTCCATTACACAATACTAAAGTTTCACAACAAGATTACAGTTGAAAAATATTATGAATCATCAAAGGATTATACTGTAAAATTCTCAGTGAATGTTTTGGATTGAATACAATTTTGCAACACAATAAAATTGAGCTGTGCTTGTTTGACCACAGCCAAAAAAAACAGCATGTTGTCAGAAACATATGGAGCTCTCAAAGGACATTGCGAGTGGACAAAAATTAGATGGGAGGAAAAATTATATGTAAATGCTTTTGTGTTCCCCCCAAAATCTTTGCATTCGCTTGCAACTCTTTTCTGTTCACTAGAAAAAGTTTTGTTCCTCTGAGAAACTTTGCATTTTGCCATCAAAATCAGTGGTGTGGAAGGAAAAACGATCAATGTTTTTGAGAGCGAAATATAAGTTTTCCTTCCATGTCATTCATTTCCATCTTCATGTCCCTTTAGAGGCTCTGTAGAAACATACAATGGAAGTCTATGGGGGAAGTTTTTAGTTTTTTTTTTACTGGCTTTACTCCTGGATATTTCAAGGGAAAGCTGAATTTCAAACCTGGAAATCAAGACAATCTTAAAAAAAAAAAAAATAATCACAGAGCTCTGTAATTTTTTCTTTAAAAATGAATATTTAAGCAGCTACATATAACTCTTTGTAGTGAAACTGATAATGTCGCGTTGACTATTCAGATAAACATCGCCAATACGTACACCTAACTCAATCTTGATATACAGATACAGACCCTATCAATCTCTATACAATGTTAAAAATCCAGTAATCATGATCCACTCGAGAGATCATAGAAGTTCATGTCAAAAACTGAGATGAGTCAATGTTTTGTGCTACAGATGTTTATCTTCAATCTGGAATTTTCCTTGTCAAATATTCATGGATGCACCTTTTAGAAACCATTTGGGTTTTAATTTTTCAGATGGAGAAGCGACTTCAGTGCAAACTTCAAGACATGAAGAACCAGTTGGAACAGGTGAACAGCGCCAACCGCAGCCTGCAGAACTACGTCCACTACCTTAAGGCTTCATACACCAATGTGTTTGGAGACTCTGTTCTAACAAGCTCACTGAATCCCCATATCTAAACCCAGACCATGAATAAAGCCATTTATTTAATGCAGTTTTTCTTAATATACCTCCATGACTTAGTTTCATCTGATGACATTTTAATAAAACAGTGCAAAACAAAAGTCTCCAATGTACATGTTTATTTATTTAAATCACAATGCATTAAACAGTCACAATAATCCTCAAAAATATCTATAAAAACACTTAAGCTGCTTTAACATGACAGTATAACAGTCCAGTACGACTAATCTCGGATTAATCGCTGTCACTGTCTCCCTCGCTGTCTGCCTCCTTAACGTCCGTACTGAACTTGTATTCCTGGTCACAGCCCATGTAGGCATCGCTCATGAAGTATAGCGTGTAGTTGTGCACACCAACAGCAGGTGCCACAAAGTCAAGTTTTACCTGTGGGAAGAAAAAAAAAAAAAGAACACTGTCACTAACAGAGTTCTCACAAGACTTCCACTACAAAGACTGGAATAATGTACTACTGCCTTTGACATCAAAGCAGGACTCACCTTGGCCTTCTGTTGAAGAGTTAGTCTCTTGATAGAAATGAGGCTGTTCGACTTGGGGTCTCCAATAACAACCCACCAGCCTTCTTCACGTTTCTGCACAAACATAAAATAAAGTGAATACTGCAGGTCCAAAACTCAAAACAAGATCAACTATTTGTAAGTGGTTAAGATGTTACATAAATCGCTTAATTTGGGATCTTTTTTTTGAAAAACTGATACTTTTATTCAGCAAACATGCCTACAAATTAAATCAAAAGCAACGTTTCAAAAATTTCAAACAAATGCTGTTCTTTTGAAATTTCTAGAATCCTTAAAAAACATCAGCTTCCACAAAAATATTAAACAGCACAACAAACTGTTTTCAACATTTACAATAATATGTAATGTTTCTTGAGCACCAAATTATCATATAAGAATGATTTCTGAAGGATCATGTGACACTGAAGACTGGAGTAATGATGCTGAAAATTCAGCTTTGCCATCACAGGAAAAATTACATTTTAAAAGTATATTAAAATAGATAAGTTATTTTATAATGTAATATTTTATTAAAAAGTTAAAATGTTATTTTAATGTAATAAATGCAGCCTTGGTTGAACAAACTTTAAAAACAAAAAAACAAATCCTACCAACCCCAAACTTTTCAAGGGTAGTGATTTATAGGGATTATTAGGGTTGCTCAATTATGGCAAATATCATAATTATGATTATTTAGGGCAATACTGAAATCCCAATTATTGGTGGGTCAAAGTGATCAAAGGCATTTGTGTGTATGCTATTTGACCATTCAGGCACGTATCCAATGGCCACAGTATACTTTGCTTATGCACGTTCCGCCCTGTCTAATAGTGTGCACACAGGAGGCCGCCTGGTGAACAGTGTTTCTTTTGCGGCTTAATGCGCTTTTAATAACACTGTTTAATATCAAGCACTACCCACAGTTCAGTAACAGTAGACTGATTTGGATGTTAAGTTTGGCTTAGGAAGAAACGAAAGTGCACGGCTGTGCAGCAGCAGCACAATAATTATTTTATGTTGATTATTTTTGTTTTCATAATCGTTGGAAGCCGAAACTGATACCAAATCAATTACAATTAAATCGCACAGCCCTAGGGTTTGTCAATAGACACTCACCTGTGGGAACAGAGGAGCAATGACAGGCCCTGTGACTTCCTCTTCTCGTTCCAACTGCACTTGGACGACCACTGGACTTCCACTGTGAGCACAAGAAAATAAATGAATATCTTCAGAAAAGAGATTAATGGTAAGAATGGCTGGGTTTGTACACCCACACAAGGTGTAAAGTTTTTCAATTGAAGCCCTTTGGATTTGATTTCAGCTCATACCTCTTGATGTCTTCCTTGTCAACCACTTCGTACGAGAGCTCAATGTTGGGATAGCGGTTACAGAAACGTGCCACGTCGGCCATTTGTACATCTGAAAGCTGCAGAAGACCAGTGCGGTCCTCATCTTCCATCTCCATGATGTCAAAGATGCTCTCCACACCCTAAATGCATCAACAAAAGAGTTAAGACAGACAACCAAATGACAATGTTCATTGTTTAGATGATCCCCAACCCACTCAGATCCAAATCTCACCTTGTCCGTGCAGCGCTTGATGTGTTCAGAAGTGAAGTGGGGTAGTTGTTTGAGGTAAGAGTCTTTGGACCACATGGCTTGTGTGACCATCTGAGCCAGCTCCATGGCAGCCAAAGCTGGACTCAACCAGCCGTTACTGGAGAGCACATCCACACACGCTTGGATCAGCCGTACCGCCTAAAAATACAGGCAAGAGAAGAACTACTTATGAAACTTTATATTTGAAATTAACAAAATGAGCACTTATGTCCTATTTGAATATATAATAATTTAATGAAAAATATACATATATAAACACTACTTGTCAAATGTTTGGAATAAATATCAAAGAACCCTGAAAAAAAAAAAAATGTAAAAAAATGTCACCGTTTCCACAAAAAAAAAAAAAAAAAAAAGCAGCAAAAACTGTTTACAACATTGATAACCATTTTTAATAATTGAGCACTAATAGTAATATTAATAATAGATAACTTTGATGATAATGATTTCTGAAGGATCATGTGATACTGTAGTCTGGCTATCACCAGACCAAGCTCAATTTAAAATTGAACATTGGTCTGGGGAGTTTGCTATGTATTTCCTACTGCACAAGAGGCGTGATCAAAGAGCATTAGTCACGCAATTGGATAGTCCTTCAACCAATCAGATCAACGATCCGGGTGACGTACTTTGCAGAGCGATGCGAAAACCCCAGACAGGTTTACGGTGTGTCTCAATCAGCTCCCCAGTTCAATAGTCAGGGCACTGATCAGGGAATCAGCCACATTCACTTTCATGATATACTGATTCACGACCTAGGGAACTAGGGAGCTGATTGAGACGCAGGATTTTTGCAGGTTGTGCAAAAAAACATGAAAGTGATTGGTATTTACACCCACTCGAGCAATTTGTTTGCTAACTAAAGAAGTCATTCAGCATCGTTGAGAGTTTAAAAGGCGACTCTGACTCTGTTCTGGTTCAGTGTCCTAAACTACGTCATTGTCATGACAACCAAAAAGAATTCCAGTCAGCTCAGGAGGCGCGAGATTCAAGAAGCAGGGAGACGAAACGTATAGAGCAAATAATAAAAATATTGTCTACCATCAAGGGGCATCGAAGTAAAATAGTCCTGTACTCACATCGTGAAGCAAACCACCAAAAGAACAGCAGAATCATTGTGTGTCATCAATCGCCGTTTGTAATCTTCCTATGAAGAGACTATCGGATAAACGCTCTGCTACATTTCTCTCAGATAAGGTAAATGCTTAACACAATCGGCATCACTGTGATTGTGCATTGTTATTTTGGAGAGACGGGTAGATCAGATAGAGTTTGAAAACTGCTTGCCGTCGCTTCTCTATCGTCATCGTGTTATACCCGCCAATAGCGAGCAAGGTGGATAAGCCGGTCTGTGATTGGTTCCCACAAAAGTGTAACAGCGCAGCAGAAATGAATGCACGGGTTTCCAGACTGAGTTGCCGAGCGAAATCAAATCGCCGGCAGATCAGGCTGGGTTTACCCAGACTAGTGATACTGAAGACTGGAGTAATGACTGCTGAAAATTCAGCTTTGCATCACAGAAAAAAATTATATTTTTTAAATATATTCAAATAGAAAACAGTTGTTTTAATTTGTAATAGTATTTCACAATAAAAACAAATAGTTTTTACTGTATTTTTAATCAAATAAATCCAGCCTTGTTGAGCATGAGATTTCTTTCTAAAACATTATTCTAAACTTTTGACTGTTAGCGTATGCAAAAAACAAAATAAACATGCAATTAAAAAAATAAAAATATAAATACATGATGCATTCAATTATGAATTTTAATTTGTATATGCTGTCCTTTTTGAGCTGTGAACCAGATTCACTGTGTGCTCAGAGAGTTTTCCCTCACCTTGCTGAGGATATCTTCAGTATCTGACTGGAGCTCTGCGCTCAGCTGCATGCGGGACAAATGGGCCTGGAGCAGCAGGTTGGTCTTCACATGAGGGTCGTTGAACTTGGGGTTGTTCAGCTTATGAGGCACTTTCTGAGCCAGCTGCAAAAGTCAAAGAGCGGTTACCAGAGATCTGACGCAGTCTGCTTATTCTAAGAGTTCACATTAGACTCAGTCAATAATGGAAAGTTTTGTTTTTTTACCTGCCGCAGCAGGGTGTCTTCGTGATGCCTGATGGGAATGTTTTTATACTCCGCAGCATTGGAGATGATCTCGATGAGGCCACGGACCTTTGTCTTGGCATTTAGGGACATACTGAACAGCTCTGGAGAGAAGACAAACAGATAAGAGATGTATCAGAGACAAGACAATCAAGCAGCACATTTCAGCATCCCCAGAAGAAAAAAAAACAAAAAAACAATTTTTGGCCAAAATGGTTTTAGAAAGTCGGAATTGATTTCTTGACCTTCACTTTGATGAACCAATATTGATTCTTATACAGAAGAAAAGATATGTTGCTACTTCAGTTTCATCACGACCTCAAAGAAGTGTGTTAAACTGAGTGAGTCCTCACCGATGGTTGTGTAGTTGATGTAATAGTAGGCTGCGATCATGCCCAGATTCAGAGGTGCCACATCCATCTCATCCTCGATGCTGATGCACTTGGACTGCTCCAGATCCTGCAAGGTGTTTTCCACCAGCTCAGAGAGATGATCCGACAGGTGACGATGAGACATTCCTGGAACATGAAAAGATTTTATTCTCCGATGCATAAAAAAGTACCTCAAATACACTGAAATCGACTATTTTTGCATGTGCTACTGATGTCACAAATAGTAAATTCTGCAGCATGAGGTTTAGATTTTGAATGTCAAGTAATTTGTCCTGCTTTAGTGAAGATCTGTAGGCATTTTAAAGGTACTGCGTTTCCTCACCCTGCAGATTGTAGTAGTTGGGGTTTTGGGTCATGCGGCGGTACAGAAACGTCCATGTCAGGTAGTCCACGGCATCCTGTTTGTTCTCCACCGTCTTGGTCACAATTTCAGCGTTAAAATGGTCATGAAGACAGTGGTCCAGATGAGACTCGACAGGCAGAGGTTCGTAAAGGAACTTCTTGAAGAAGTCCTAAAGAACAAGGATGTTTAAAATTATTAAGAGGCAATCAACAATGGTGAAGCCGACAAGAGACTAACCAAACTTAAGAAAATGAAGAAATCAAGAAAATGTGCGGTTTAGGGTACGCTTTACCTTTTTGGACCCTTGACACATGATGACACAGCGACCCTCGTCATCCTGGAGAGGACGGTTTGCCTTTCCTACCATCTGGAGCACATCATAGATTGGGTAGTCCACGTATCTAAATCAGAGAAAGGCATTCATGAGCAACCCACAAGCACAGTGTAACAATTGGTGATGACATCAGTTGTTTGAGGCCACTAAGGATGAAAAACTACTTACGCATGGATTTTACCGTTGTAGTACTGCGTGTCCATGACAATCACCAGGTGGGCAGAAATGTTAGTGCCCCAGCAGAGAGAGCGAGATGCCACCATCACCTGAATGGCACCTGGCATGAGAGAGCAGAGGGGGGCAACACTTCTTTTAGCTCAGACACACTTTAATCAATTGTTCGATTAACCTCATAAAGCATTCAAAATCCTGGGTCCAGTTGTACCCAGTGGAATGTGAGTAGTGCTGGGCGGTATGACCAAAACATTTGTAACATGGTATGTTTTAAGATTTTCTGTATAACACTTCATTTTTTATTTTCATGACTGGACCTTTATATAAGTTTATAGTTGCTTATTTTACTGTCAGGAGAAGACCTTTTGCATTTCTGTGTATGTATGTTATGGTGATAGTTTTACCAAAATTTCTGTTGAATAAAGTCATTATTTTTGAGTTTTGTGCACAAAAAGTCGCTTCATAACATTTAGGTTGAACCAATGTAGTCACATGGACTATTTTAACAATGTCTTTCTGGGCCTTGAAAGTGGTAATTTGGTACCGGTTTGGAACGACATGAGGGCAAGTAATTATTGACAGAATTTAAATTTTTGGGTGAACTAACCATTTAACTCTTAATTGGATTTAATTGAATTTCTTTATAGCTCATGACTGCTCAAACAGCCCAAATTTTAAAAACCTACATATTTATTTTCTAACAAATCTTCAATATTACTCAAATGTTATCAAACAAAATGTATTCATTTTTACTAGCCTAAGCTTTCACTTTAAGATGAAAAAGAGGATCAATTTTTTATGCTCAATTAGTTAATTAGTAGGTGTGCATATTCATGTTTATAACCAGAATTCAGTCCCAAATGTGTGTGTGAGATGAGAAACAAGTAAAATTATTTTATACAAGTATCGAGTCAAACTCATAGACGGAAAACAAAAAACAAAACAAAAAAACATCTGTAATGAACAAAAGGTGTAACTTTTTAAAATGGTTCTCTCTAAAAACAAAAAACAACCATACTAAAAATTTTGCATTTTCTTTTTTTTTTTTAGAAGTTTATGCATCTCTTCTAGGTCAAAACTGGCCTGAACACATTATGACTGTAAACTAAAACATTAGCCCCTGGTTTCACAGACAAGGCTTAAGCTAGTCCTACACTAAAATGCATGAGTGAGCCGTTTTAACTGAAAATAACTTGCAATGACATCTCTCAAAATATGTCAGAGCCATTGTTTTATCTCAACTCAAGATGCACACAAGTAATGTTTTTTCCTAGGGTACATTTATAAAAGCTACTTAAATACCCTAACTGAACTAAGGCCTAATTCTGGCTTAGTCTAAGCCCTAATTGTGAAACCGGGCCTAGGTTTCATGCGTCATACCAGAAATGAAGAGATGCTCCACAATTCTGCGCTCTGTAGGTGAAAGGCCCTCATGAAGGTACCCCACCCCGTTAGAGAGGGTCTCCTTCAGTGTAGCATCAGAGAGATTCTCCATAAATGGAGCCAGATCCTTCTCAGTTGAGTGAAGGAACCTGCAAGGACAAAAAGAAGGCTGGATATAAGATTCCTGATGGGACTCAGGACTAAAGCTGACCAAATAAGAGTGTATTTAATGTCTGAATGTGATATAGATCTTCTTCCAGCACCTTTGTGGCACCACGTCAGCAGCACAGAAGGTGAGGATATCAATAGCGGTGAGACGAGTCTGGCGTCTTGATGGCACAAACACCAGCACTGGCTTGGATGGGGAGTGTTTCATTATGGCGTGATACACAGGTTTTGCCATGGACAGCAGACGAGTCTGTGTGTGACTCACGTTGAAGCCCTGAGGAAGGGGAAAAGTAGTCAAGAGGATTAAAACTTCAAATGTAAACAGAAGAACAGGGTAAAGATTGTGCATGTATATGAAATGAAGTTACGAGAGCTTCAGACTGACCTGAATGTGAAGCTCCAGAGGAACCGGCCTGACATTGGGGTGGAAGTTGAAGGTGGCTGTGGTACTGCAGCCGAGCCAGTGGGCCACATCTTTAGCATTGGACAGAGAGGAGCTGAGAGCCACGATACGGATGGGCCGTTCAATCTGAGAGGAAATGTACCTCATTCTGGAGCAAATCACCTCCAACACAGGCTACAAGAGATACACAGAAATAAGAAATAAAGGATTCAAACAACAAAAAACAGTGATCTCTGAGGAACTAACAGCTCATTCTTGGTGCTTAGAAATTAGAAAATAAAAACAAACACTTACTCCGTTGTCACCTCCGATGAGATGAACCTCGTCTATTATGAAGAGGCTAACGTTTTGCACGTTCTTCCTCTGTTTCCAGCGTCGGGAAAGGATGTCCCACTTGTCTGGGGTGCTGACGATGATGTCGCCTTTACCCAGCAGCTTTAGGTCAGTGCTTGTCTCACCGGTGAGTAAGACAACCTTCTTATTCAAAGTATCCTGGAACTTCTGGTGCCAGTCAACAAAGACCTGTACAAAAATAATAATGTGTGAATCATGACATTCACATCCTTGTTTCATCAATTTCTTGAATTTATCTCAAGTTGAACTACAGACACTTTTACATAATTACATTTATTTCCATAAAGGCTATACCTGTTCAGCCAGAGCCTCCATGGGTGTAATGTAGACACAGCGGCCCTCTGAGTTGTGTAGGAGCATCCTAAGAATGGCAAACTCCGCACATATGGTCTTCCCGCTGCCCGTGGGGGCACCAACAAAGACGTTGTCGTCGCTGTTGTACACCGCATTGAACACTGAGAAAAACAAGAACAGTTTCATTTAGAAGGAAGTTCTCAATCAAGTATAACAGAGTCTTGGAGGGTCTACGAGGACAGGTACCTTGGGTCTGGATTGGGTTGAAAAAGGGAAACTGCTGGTAGAGGCTCTCGAAGGCTGCATTTCTCAGAGCGGACACGGGCAAAGGCTGCAGGTCCAGCAGCTCAGTAGGAGGAGGATATTTCTCAGGCAGGATTAGGTGACGAAATGAAACTGGCAGCTGCGTCTCACATGCTTGAGAAAAAGAGAGAGAGAGAGAAAAAAAAAAAAATTAACTGTGGGAGAAATATTATGGACTACTGTAATGACTCCAACACGACACACTGAACTATGGTCGCTACATCAATTAGTAACTGTAAATTAGCATTTTAAATATTCAGTATGGTTTAGTAATATTTTATGCAGTATTAAGTTGTTGTCGTCAGAAGTAAATTCAGTAGCAAGTATTAATAAAAATAATAAATAAAAACTTACATAGCCAGCGGTCTGAAGCTATCCGAATGAAGTACTGTGGTGGCAGCGGCTCAAACACGGGAACAAAGAAAGTCACAAGATGTTCATCCTGAGCATACTTGGCCTTCAGGAGGAAGTACTCATGGTGAAGGACGACCTCACTGTCCACATCCTCCACTAAGATCCAGAAGGCCTCAGATGAGCCATGTATCTGGAATACACATTATATCAACAACTGTTATTTATATTAATATTAATCTATATGTAACTATTTATTCATGTAATAATAACAATAATAATATCAGTATTTAGTCATTTACTGATCTTTTTTTGGACTGACCTTGTCATCCCACTGGAAATCTGGTGTGATTGTGAGTTCCACTTTCAGAGTGGAGCGTGTGATAGGCTGCAGATGAACTGCCAGGTCCAGTTTAGGGAACTGATGGACATACTTATGAATGGTTTTCCCCATCTTTGGCATGCGAATCAACTCACCTGAAACAGTTAAGAAGCTCAGATCATGAGAAAATGATATAAAATGGCATTTGGATATAACGACAATGTATTACAGCATATTAATCACTATTCACCAATTTCATTGTGGTTCAGGTCATAGAGGCGCTCGAAGGGGAAGTTTTTCTTTTCAATCTTTTTGATGACCTCCTCGGGAAGCTTGCGGAACTGACGCAAGGGAGACATCGACTGCCACCTTGATGGAAAAAAGCCAATAGCATAAATATCACACTGCAAGATAAATAACTCATTTATGCGTGGCAAAATAAGTATCATGACAACTCACATCCTTTTGTCGATCATCTTGCAGAGGTTCAAAGTTTTGTCTGTAAGTTGGGCCCAGCCTCTGCTCAAAACAATCTCAAAGATGGCCCTCATCAGCCTGCCAGCGCTCTGTAGGATCAAACAGAATGTTAAATCTGTGATTTTAAATTGAAATTTCCTTTATATAACACAGGAGAATTTTACAAAACATTGATTTTCCTAAACACTCACCTGTGTCACATAGACCATGTCAGCCATGAGAGCGAAGCCCTCCAGTTTGAGCTGAGAGATGTATGCTTGCAGCAGCACATTAATCTGAGAAAGACATAACATTGAATTTAAGAGAAAATCATACGATTGAATATTCTGTAATATAACATTTCTTCTACACACACACTTACCTTTGCGCTGGGCTCTTCAATGCTTTCCTTCACTGGAATAGGGACTCTCTCGAGCAGTTTCTGAAGCTCAAGTTTTTCTTCCTGTCAATCAGAGCATAACAATCATGTTTGTTAATGCCGTTATTCTCCACTTTATACTGTCTTTAGGATTCAAGAGGTAGAAGTTTGTTCAGATGTTTGAGTTGGTTTGTTTAGACAAGTCACATACCTCTCTGACATTAATGTTTCTGAACTCAGAGGACAGTGAGAACACCCTGAAGAGCTCGATCTCACTCAGTGTGGGCTTCAGCAGCTGGTTGTAGGTCATTATGGACTCGTGGGTGATGTAAAAATGACTTGCGATGCGGCCCAGGTCTGTCACCTACAACAGAACATATTAGACATAATTTAAACCACATCTGTTGCTGTCATTTAAAAGTTTAATTGATGTGGATGTTTAATTGGATTGGGGATTTCTAGCTGGTACAATCTCAGCATTGATCATGCATATAAATCATCTGGAAGTGCCCAGAGATGTTTAGAAAGGGGGGTTAATATGACAAATTGTGTGTACCTGAAAGCTGCCAGATCTCTTGTCATATTTGACCAGGTTGTTCTTCTCCAGGACAGTGGCTGCTGTGTGCACCAGGTCCATCCTGCGTCGCTCCAGCAGTGGGTCAATGTTGCGGTCGTCATGGGAGACGCCATATAGAGTGGGGTTTCGCAACATCCGTACATACAGGTATGTGTAACCCAGCCAATTTACAGCATCCTAAAAACATTAACAAATCAGATCAAACCCTGCAACAGATGCTGAGCTTACAGAGGAATACTAACATTAGGCTAGTCATGTTCAAAACTATGTAATTTCAAAGTAACAAAACTTAATAAAAAGCTTATTTTAATGATAGGATTCAGTAAAATGTAAAAAAAAAAAAAAAATTACTTTTGGGTAAAAAAAAAAAATGCTATTAGGCATGTGCAAATCTACATATTTTCAGTATAATAAAATATAAATATTTTATCAATATGCTTATAAGTAAATAAGCAAAGTAAAAGCCTTTTTTAAAATTCTACAAACGAATACTAATATTAGGATGTGCAATAAAGTAATAAAAACTACGTAATAAAACAAATTAACTTCAAATATGCTTCAATAAAAATGACAATATAAAAGCTTTTTTTAATTTAGTGTAATATTGTTGTCTTTATATCATCACATTTAATATTCATTCTACACTGTATAATAAGGGTTTATATATTCTATATTTTAGAAAAGGGTCCCTCACTTGCAGATCATCATATTTTTAGGGTCCTTTTCATCAAAATGTTTGAAAACCCAGGTTAAATCTCCTTAAATGGACCACCAATAAAAAACAATTTGGCTGACTAATGAACTTACACCAGTACATTCAGACTCACCTTGACATTCTGCACGTTGCCCAACACAACCTCTGCATTGAGCATGTCCGGTAGTTTGGCCACCATCTGGCTCTCAATTGGCAGCTGCTGATTGAGCAGGGACAGGTAATACTGCAGCTCTCCATGAGAAGTGATCAGAATACCCTCTCCTTTAGAGTCATACTGCGGCCTGCCAGCACGACCCAGCATCTAAGTCATAAAGTTGAGTGGGAGTCAAGTTAAATAGACCTCAAGTAACAACCTATCGAATCACAAAGTGTGTGTGGACATACTACTGACCTGTAGGATGTCCAGTGCTCCCAGCTCCGTCCATCTGCCTTTCTCTGGGCTGTACACCTGTGTGCCTTTAATTATGACAGTGTGTGCTGGCAAGTTCACACCCCAGGCCAGAGTGGCTGTGGACACCAATACCTACGAAACACATTCATTGTTCAGTCTTCTGTATTTTAGAATATGAAATAAACCAAAATGTTCTTGACATTCCTGAATGTTATGCACTAACCTGGATGTGGCGGTCAGCAAATAGATCCTCTACAAGTGTTCTGTCCACTCTGGTCATTCCAGCATGGTGAATAGCAAAACCGTAAGGCAATAGATCCTTCAGCTCCAGGTTCTGTCAAAAAAACAAAACAAACAGCTCAGTTAGGCCGCATTTACACTGCAGGTCTTGATGCCCAATTCCAATTTGTTGACTATATCCAATTTTTTCGATGACCAGCTTACACAATCTTTTAAAAAAGTGACCCATATCTGCATTTACACTATATACTTGACAAAACAACACGAGGTAGACGTACTGATACGGAAAAACCTGGGCCAAAGAGAAAGTAAAAACAGTGCGATTTCCACACCATCTTTAAAGGTCAGCAAAATATTGTATTGAGCCGTGTCCACCTGAGTTGACGTCATTCGCCACAGTAGCTTTTCAATGACATACGACTTGCAGTGAGAGGAGAATATCCAATCTGTCCACTTACATGGCAAATGCATGTATCCAATTCATATCAGATTTATTTCCACATACGAGTAAGGCCTGAAACCAATCTGAGAATATCATAATATATTCATGTGCTTTTTTTCCTGCTTAACCATTTGTGAGTTTGATCTGTGCCACATGGGGGGAGAGGGGGAATTGGGTCACTTGAACCATGTAATGTAAATGCAGCCTGACAACCAGGACGTGAGGGAATCTGGGGACTTTAAATTGCACAAATTTTAGGAAAAATCTACAAAACAAATTTGGTGAAAATTTTTTCTGCACTACTAGCTGCTGGACATAATATTAGCTCAAACAATGGTACGATCTTGGGGTGGGACTAGCAGTTTATCAAATAATGGCAGACAAGAGGAATATTTGAAACTGGTAATTATTATTCTAATTACATAATTAAAAATGGTAATTTTTGCAAGTATAATTATAATTTATTTACTATACCAATTTATAATTTAAACCACAATTGATTACAATTTATAATATTATAAATGATTATTTATTTTTGTTATAATTAAACTATAATAATTTATTGTCATATTCAGTTTGGTACCACTAGTTCCACTAGATGTTTAATGAACTAATAAACATTTAATAAACAAATAAGCAGATTTTGCTGTGAATGACATGTTCAGATTCTGTGTGGGTCTTATTTCAAGTGTATATCAGTTTGAGGTTGTATCTTATGTACAGCACTTTTATGGTAGTTGTGAGCTGACCTTGCACTGTTCGGCTTCAGTCCTCAAAACCTCAGTGGAGGCCGAACCCTCTCTCAGGAACAACCCCAGAGTGTCCTTCTCCAAACACATGTCCCTGATCGCACGGGCTGTCTTTCCTGTCTCCTTTCTTGAATGCACAAACACCAACACCTGGGAAAAAGAGAGAAATAAATGATAAGGACAAGATGACTGAACAAACTGTACAATACATTTCAGGAGAAAGAACTAGTCCATTTATTGTGCTCGTGTTCACCTGATTCTTTCCAGCATGTTCCATAATCTTCTCATAGACGATCTCATTCATAATCTGAAAGCGCTTGATGGCCTTCTTCTCTGTAATTCCTACATAGGTTTGTTCCAGAGGCACAGGTCGGAAACTTAAAAAAAAACAAAAGCCCAACATATGTACTTTATTATTATTATAAACTGAAGATTATTTCCCATTTCTCCACAGCAGCCTCATTTCTCACCTGTTGTCGAAATAGAAGAGTCCCTTGGATGAATCGACACGAAGGCAGTTCGCCACATCCTCGTAGTTAGGCAGTGTGGCGCTGAGGCCAATTAGCCTCACATCTTCCTGTGTCAGCTCCACATTGCGGATGGTTCGAGCAATCAGGGACTCTAGGACGGGGCCACGGTCGTCATGCAGCAAGTGGATCTCATCCTGCATGACAGAACGAGTTAACTTGGAAAAACATGAAAAATCTGTGAAAAAGGGAATCTGGGACTACTACATTACTTACAATAATCATAAGGCGCACAAGCTGTGTATATGTGCGCTCCCCTCCTTTCCGGGTGATGATGTCCCATTTCTCTGGGGTGCACACTATAATCTGAGTGGCGTTTATTTCCTCCTTACACAGCTGATGGTCTCCGGTCAGCTCAGAAACAGTGATGCCATAACTAGCCAAGCGCTGCAGACGGAGCAACAAATGTTAATACTTCATCACAATTTTAAACAAATATATATTTGTAATTCTATATTTAGTAATACATTTCAGTTTTTTCCTATTGCCATTGAAAATAAGATTAAGCAGAGAAATTACAGGACTGATGGGGAAAATGGTTATTTTTTTCTCTCCATCATGTTAGGTACTCCTACCTTGCCAAAACTGCCCACCATCTCCTGTACCAACGAGCGCATGGGAGCGATGTAGATGATTTTAAAATCATCAACATTGATGGTGCCATCCATGTTAATATGCTTTCCAATTTCTCTGAGCATTGCCATGAGAGCAACATTAGTTTTTCCAGCACCCTAGAGGTCAAAGAGATGAAAAACAAAAAGTCCTTAAGGAAAAATATCTAAGTTAAATATAAAACTGAAGTTTGTTAAGTTCTATATTGCATCATATTTATGTCATTATATTTTTAACTGTAATGTTTATTTTAAGTCAGCGCCTGGACTGTTGCGCCTTTTTCAGTAGACTAACCGTTGGAGCGCAAACCAGTAGGTTCTCATCTGTCTCCATGGTAGTTTTGAAGAGTTTACTCTGTATGCGATTCAGGGTTTTGAATCCTTCAAATCCAGCTTGAGCATATTTGGGCAGCTTCTCAATAGCCACCAATGTCTGTGAGAGAAATGAGAGAAAACTTGTGAGACAAGTGAAAATACATAGGGCAAATAAAAAATAAATAAATGCTGTTCAAAAGACTGGAGTCAGTAAGATGTTTTTTTTTTTTTTTTTTAAGAAATAAATGCTTGTATTCAGCAAGGATGCATTACATTGATCAGAAGTGAAAGTAAAGACATTTACAATGTTACAAAAGAAAAATAAATGTTGCTCTTTTGAACTTTCACTATGAACTTAGTATTTCACTTAAACTTAGTATTTCACTATGTTCATGTCATTACTGTATTTTTAATCAAATATAAATGCAGCATTAATGAGCATAAGAGACTTCTTTTAATTTTTGTTTATTTTTTATAAATCTTACAAAACCCAAAACATTGAACGGTAGTGTTTTCTCATGTGGCAATTTCATGTAATAACCAAACAACCAGACATCCCTTCCAGAACAAACAATTTAGTCCCACTTGAAAAAAAGGTCCAAGCAATAAATAAATAAATACCTCATCATCACCAAAGGGTTTGGGTTTGAGAGCAGGCACATGAACCTCCTCGTAGCCCTTCCTCTGTTTGCGGAAGGAGCCGTCAGGCAGCTGGCAGCGCTTGTTGGCCATGAAGTGACTGCCCTGAGAGAAGGCCAGATCTTCCAGATCTAGTAGTTGCTTTGAGGCCACAGGCTAGAGACAAAGATCACAGGAAAATTTAAATTGCAAGAACACTGTAAATTCTGGTTTGAAGCAGTAGATGTAGCTTCAAGTGGCATTTACCTCTCCATGATCAATGTCCATAGACTCCAGATCATCCACACGAGACTTTCTCACTCTCTCACGGCGAGATCGCTCCTCCTGCAAGGAAACAGAAGATCATAAGCCTACAGATGGATATTCTTCTTTAAACAGCTAAAATCTTACACTCAGCTAAACCAACTAAAAAAAAAGAGGGGAAGTTCTGACCCTGATGATGTCCTCTTTCTCAGTCTCCTGCAGCTGGTAAAGAACTTTGGAAAGATCCTGATCAGCTTCCATTTTATTCATGATCTTTTCCTTCTCAGCCTCACTTTGAGCACTGGCCAACATGGTGCAGTAGAGGACTGGAAAGGGCAAGAAATAAAAAGAGCAATGTGAAACAACACTTTTAAAAATCTTGTAAATCTTTAAACTGTTCACAGTAAGTCATACTGCTGACATATTCTCAGAAATCACAATCAATTTAATCCGACAGAGTCCTAACTATTGTGATCTACTAGGGCTGCACGATTTATCGTACGCGATTTGGCAAAAGCTGCGATTATTTTATGCGCAGCTTGTCAGAGCTGTACAGTTCTGTGATCAGTAGTAAATGCTTCTTCATCTGAAAGCCAGAATGCGCTCGTGCAGAAACTGCAAATATGCCCTGCTGCCGAAGTAGAACACGTGTCCATTCCAGGAAATCCCATACTATCGCTGTAGCTGAATAAACAGAAGATTGAAACGTTTTGATTGATTAAACATGACTGAAACATTTTGATAATAAACACACGACTGCCTTATTCTGTGGAAGAAGCCACATCATCTCACAGAAGGACGCTCAACTGTCGTTATGAAGTGAGTTTGGAGTAAAAACATGTTATTAAATGTTGTCTTTCATTGGACAAGATGTTAATAAATGCTTCTCATGTCTGGAAAGATGTTTTGACGCGTGTTGTTTTTTCAAATGCACATTATAAGCAATTCAAACTCTCAGTGCTTTCAGACGGATTAGCATTTGGAGCCATAGTTCATTGACAAGCCACGCATAAAAAAAAAAAAAAAAAAAAAGCTGCTTTGCGATTTCATAATCACACTAAGCCAAATCGTTTAAGTGCAATTTCAATGTTTTTTTTCTAAACGTCCGATTAATCGCGCAGCCCTATGATCTACTTACTCATTCGTCTGTGCTGCCGGAGGACCTTGATGAAGTCGAATGTGTTGAAGCCCAAAAGCAGCACCAACTGGTTCTCACACTCTCTGTCATCACTGGCAGTCTAAACAAAGGAAGAATGAATCAGACACAAACGAAGACATAAACACACAATCCTTAGTCTCCAAACACATGAGCATTCCCAAGCATTCCTTACTTTAAGGATCTCCAAGACTTCATCTGCTTTCTTCTGGGAAACTATAGCATCGTTGTAGAAGCGGCTGAGCTGACGCTGAAGCCAGAAGGCATCGATGTCTCGCGGGTGAAGATCTTTCTTTTTGGTCATCATTACGTCGCCCGTGTTGCCCAGCTATGGAGAAAAGAGCATGTTAGGCTGCTTGTTTAACTCTATATAATATTGCTGAGGGTCCTTAGTGTGTCCCTTGATTGAGAACCCCTGCTCTATGACGACATGTACAGAAACACACAAGACATGTGACTTACATTAGCAGTCAGGGTGCTGCTTTCATCTGCCTCCTCTCCCTCGCTGTCATCAGAGCCTTCATCCCGAACCTCTCCGTACTGATCCTCATCGCCCTCCTGCAATTGAACAAAATGCACATTAATGTCACCTCAAGAGCCAAAAAGCACAATCTGACCATAAACAACCAGCACGTAGAAGCTCACCTCCTCATCTGACTCGAATTGCACATTGACTCCATAGGTTTCATCAATGTTGTCATCTGCAAAAAGAGAAAAGATGAAGCGTGACCTGGCTGAACATCACGATGAGGAAAGTTTGGACTCAGGTTAGACCTAAACATTTACCCATATTCTGGAGCTCTTTGTCTCCACCATAGTCAGAGATCTTCTTTCCCAGGTTTACCAGGACGTGGTAGCGTGTGTCGTCCGTAGGCCCCAGCAACTGCTCCACCTCCCTCCTCCTCTCTTTGTCTCTCATCTTGTCATTCTTCAGCACAGCCAACACCTCGTCTGCAGCTCCACACAGGATATCTCTTGGCTTAGTGGAGAAAAAGAACAGCAATTTATGATGTGGTACATTAACTCAATGTCCACTGTTTACATCCATTAATATTAACATTGTTACATTTTAAATACTATAATTGATATATTGTAAAATGGGCTTTTTTCCCTGCAATGGCAAAGCTGAATTTTTCAGTAGCCTTTACTCCAGTCTTCAGCATCACATGATCTAATATGCTGATTTGAAGAAATATCACTCCTTTCTATCAATGTTGAAAACAGTTCTAGTGCATTTTTGTGGAAACCGATACATTTTTTCAGGATAGTTTGATGAATAGAAAGTTCAAAAGAACAGCATTTATTTGAAATAAAAAACTTTTGTAATATTATAATTGTCTTTACTGTCACTTCATCAATTTAATGCATCTTTGATTAATAAAAGTACTACTTTTTTGTCAAAAAAAAAAAAAAATCTTACGGACCTCAAACTTTTGAACGGTAGTGTAAATGTCATTTGTCATTATCTAACATTGACTTAATTATTTAAAAACACTAATTTGATAATCTCTAAATGAATATCCATTTTTCATACTCTATGTTATAATAAATGCCTAAAGTCACTCGTAGCATTTAAAATGATTGTTTTAAGTTTAGTGTTTCTTTTTAGTCTTTAGTATTGTCATTTTCTTTTCTTCTTACCTCTGTATAATGCTTATTAAAATAGTGTTTATAAGCATAAATTTGTGTACAGCGGTAACCAAAGAAAGCTATACCGCCACTGTTACATAATTGCCATCCAATGTCAGAGTGTGATTTTACATTTTCATTCAGTCCGTCTGCTGTTTTTGTTTTGTGCAGGTATGTTTTATGTTGCATAATTTCACAAAGCTAAAAACAGACCATTCGTTTTTTTGCTTTAAATCTTGAAATTATGCAATCTTTTCTAAATTCAAAAACAACTGCTAATGCTACATGTGTGTAACATCTAGGGTTGCAAAGGGGCGGAAAAACTTTCCATGGGAAGTTAAGCTGAGGAATTTTGGAAATACGCCAAGTTGGAAACTTAAGAATATACAGGAATTAACTGGAAATTTGAGGTAATTTATACAAACTGTATCATATACAAACAGGAATAAAACATTTTGTTTGGTCATAAGCAGACATGCATAACACAAAAAAAAAAAAAAAAAAAAAAAAATTGACTAATTTATTTGTGAGTAGAACTTTAAATCGTACTTTCAATTAACAATAAAAAAAGCATGAATGTTGAATAAAATAAACATATTCCCTATAATCCCCCCAATAAAAGTTCCATTCAAAATGTTAAATGAAAGCATCCCCATTAATATCTTTGTTTGGATCGTAATTAAAAGACAGGGGTTGTCTCCAATAACAAATGGCTACAGATATTTTGTAAGGCCAGTATGACCTGTAATAGAGCAAAAAAATAAATAAATTTGGTTAAAGAATCGACCATGAAAAATCATGATCAGTGAATCCCTACATAACATGAAAATAACTATCAGAAAGAATATTAATAACTGTGCAGGAACATCCGTAGTAGATCCCACAGTAATCACCTTTGAAATACATGTTCACAACATGTGTAAACAGAATCAGTGATCTTACCTGATCTCCAAGGGCTGCCTGAATGAAGCTGAGAAGGATTTCATATGTTTCTCTGGTCTCTTTGGTCTTGGGCTTGTACACAATTCCTACCATCTCATCAATCCCCTCAGACAGCAGTGTGAAGCCCTTCATCTTGTTGATGTCATGTCTGTCCTCATCTCTCTTTCTCCTCCTGCATCACACAATAAACAAATTTTGTTTAGAAGACTTTCACGCAATGAATGCAAGCAAACACTGTGAGTTTCTGATCAGACTGACTTTGTTCTCTTCTCCTCCTGCATCTGAGGTTTGGTTCTCTGGCTCCTGTCTCCCATCTTTGTCCCCTCCAGTTTGCCGACCAGAGACAGCACCTCTCCGGTGGGCTCATCTCTGCGGGTGCGGTCGATCAGAGATCTGTCCGCTTGCAACACCAAGTTGGAGTTCTGCGGAGGAAACACGAATCGGTTCAATTACTGTGTATCATTTGTAAACATCACAAGTACAAACATGCTGCGTGCGCTTATGTCTTGCTAAAGGACTATTTAATTCAAAGCTAAATTAAAAATTTACCACACACTGATCAAAAATTAACTGTACAAGTTACAGATAGCTAGCTAGGTTTTAAAACTCAACCAGTGTGTTCAAGCTCGCGCACACCAAAACAAACAGCATTAGTGCGCTAAATAATGAAATTTCGCAACGAAACATATTAAATTCGTTCAAAAGGGATGTCAATTATCTTATGGTACTTACCGCTTTGTATTCATACTGCAAACTACGGGCAGTAACATCCGCCATGACTTCTTATTACTGTAAATGCGCTCAAAATGAAACTCTTCTTTATCAACTAGCACACACGGTGCTAGCGGAGACAGACTAACTTAACTACACAGCACTCATGTATGTCCCTAGTTATGCAAAAATAATAATAAAGAAATAATAATAAAAAAGCTTAGTGTGCACACGACAATAACAACACACTCTGAAAAGTTAAGTCTCTTTTCTTTTATTCGCAAATGCACCATACGTCCGAAACACGCACGACGGTTTCAAAACGCAGTTTGGTGTAATTTCCGCTTCCGGGTTCGCTCACTCCAGAGTTTATTATTTAAGAAATGCTGCCTCTTCTGGATAGGAATGGCACTTATTTGAGGCAATTACACTTAGGATTTACACTGGTTTTGTTGAAAAGGCAACATAAGCCTGTCTGAGACTGAGGTGCTGGAAAAAAAATGAAAAACCTTTGAAAACACAGTGTGAATGTAATGTTACACAGATTCCCCCCTTACAAATGAGAAGAGCTCATTTACCCTCTATGGGGACATGCGACATTGTCATTTATAAATTACGCAAAGAAATTGCATTTAAAATACATTAATAATTTTCAACCAAAAAATGTTTACTATTATCACATGACATCCCCTTCAGCCAATAAAATTAAAATCTATGTACCATGTTCTTGACATTTTTTGCAACAAGGAAGCAAAGGATACTTTAGCACACTCACATTTTTCACTAGTATATATATATATATATATATATATATATATATATATATATATATATATATATACAGTACAGTCCAAAAGTTTGGAACCACTAAGATTTTTAATGTTTTTAAAAGAAGTTTCGTCTGCTCACCAAGGCTACATTTATTTAATTAAAAATACAGTAAAAACAGTAATATTGTGAAATATTATTACAATTTAAAATAACTGTTTTCTATTTGAATATATTTCACAAAGTAATTTATTCCTGTGATGGCAAAGCTGAATTTTCAGCATCATTACTCCAGTCTTCAGTGTCACATGATCCTTCAGAAATCATTCTAATATGCTGATCTGCTGCTCAAGAAACATTTAATGTGTACAATTGTACAAAATATTTGTGTACAATATTTTTTTTCAGGATTATTTGATGAATAGAAAGTTCAAAAGAACAGTGTTTATCTGAAAACTAATCTTTTGTATATAACATTATAAATGTCTTTACTGCCACTTTTGATTGATTTAATGCATCCTTGCTGAATAAAAGTATTCATTTCTTTAATTTCTTTTCAAAAAAATAAAAATAAAAATTCTTACTGACCCCAAACTTTTGAACGGTAGTGTATAATGCTACAGAAGCTTTGTATTTCAGATAAATGCTGTTCTTTTGAACTTTCTATTCATCAAGGAATCCTGGAAAAAAAGTACACAACTGTTTTCAACATTGAAAATAATCATAAATGTTTATTGAGCATCAAATCATCATATTAGAATGATTTCTGAAGGATCATGTGACACTGAAGACTGGAGTAACGATGCTGAAAATTCAGCTTTGCATCACAGGAATAAATTACTTTATCAAATATATTTAAATAGTACACAGTTATTTTAAATTGTAATAATATTTTACAATATTACTGTTTTTTACTGTATTTTTAATTAAATAAATGTAGCCTTGGTGAGCAGACGAAACTTCTTTTAAAAACATTAAAAATCTTAGTGGTTCCAAACTTTTGGACTGTACTGTATATAAATTCAACTTTAAAAAAAAAATATTTTACATCCATGTTTTTGGTAATTTTTAATGCACATTTTGTAAAAATCAGTAACTCAAAGACCAAAAAAATCTGTGCGTTATGCGTGAATGACAAAGTTCTTTTAGGGCATACATATTTTCTGTGTAGCTGGCACTATTTTTCAGTACCGGCAGGCAGTGCAAAAGTCTTTTTGCCTGTGTTTTAGGTTGATGTTAGTAAGTTTTATAGAAGACAGAGAGGAAAAGCTGTACCTTTTCCAGAAAGTATTGAGAGTGACTGAAGTGCATCAGAAAATAAGTTCATAGTAAGAAAGAAAGAAGCTGAAGATCAAGGTGGATAGAAGCAGTGAGAGTGAGGGTAGAGATGAAAAATATAAGTCATAGATTGTGGAATTCAGGCATTTTGGTACATTATCTTATGCCAGTTTGCATGGAAAATGTGATCCATACTACAAACCAAAGATCTGATGCCATTGCCTACTGGCCTCACTACACTGACAAGCAGGGATGCTCCAAATATGATCACAGGTCAAAATTAATTTGCCTGTGGAAAGTGTGGGCTACACTGAAAAAGAAGCGTCTTGTTGATTTTCACTTGTGCTACAATCATTGATTTAGAATTCCAAGAAACACTAAGACATGGTTTCACTACTTTCCAGGCAGTGAAGTTGCATCTGAATTTGTGTTAAGTTTTTGTCATTTTCACATGTGAGTTCCAGGTGAAATATAGTAGCACACAATGAAATGGATTGTTAATAAAGCTTTTTAATGTTTTTGAAACACTAAGACTTTTTCACTATTTTTTACATAGTGAAAATGCATTTGAATGTGTGTGAACTTTCAGACAATTTGCCAAAAATAATTTACCCCAGTGGGACAAAGTCAGTTATTAATGATGGCGCCCTAGAAATTTTTTTTTTCAAAGGTCAGATGTATAAAACTAATTTTGGAAAAATATTTTAGCCTTAAATATATGTAAAATATAAAGGCATTTATTTTTGTCTAGCTGTGATTTCATGATTAGTCCCATAGAGGGCAAAAGAATGGAAAACAAGAAGACTTATACGTTTGTAAATGAGAAACACTAGTGAAATTGTTTTTAAATAAAGCATTTAATTTGTGTTGAATATTCAATTTTAATATGTTAAGCATATCAAAGGGAATATAATAGACTGCAAATTCTAATTCATTGAAATGCATTGCACATGAACCATTTCAAAGTTTGTTAAGCAATCACCAACAACAAAAGAGTTATAATCTACAGTATCACAACGATTATGGGGTTCCAGTCTTTTTATTTATTTGAAATTGTAACAGTGAAAGATTGAAGTGCATGTCCACAGATTGAATATTCTTGTAATAATTTACGTGTCTTGTCAAATATAATAAACTTTGTTTTGTTTGATAGGATTTCAAAGATCTTTGAAAGATTTATAGAATCATCTTTAGCAATCTCCATTTTATACACTTTTCTAAAATATACATACTATTAATAAATATGTATTTATTATGTATTAAAAACAGGTCTTTCACAGTTTAAGATAACAAGAAAGCATAATTTATAATGTTTTGTAAAAACTGTAGTTTATTTACAGGTGGAAATAAGCATGCATATGTCAGCAGAAACATCATTTATTTCAAATGTCATGCAAGTATATAGAATTATAAATAAAATATTGCCTTACAGCTCAGAGTAAAAATGCCAAAAGTTGAAACAGAATTTTAGACCAACTTAATATTTTAAAAAAATATGTGAGGCCCCAAGTAAACCTAAATAAACATTTTCATTCCACATATCTCACACATTTTACAGCTAAAAAAATCACAGAGTAAGAGTGTGATGTGCAAACAAACACAGTCTTTGATTTGCTATGTACAGTACATATGATGAGACAAGTTGAAGGGGCATTTCATAGTTGAGGCCCATTTTTGCTCAAAAGTAAGTATTTACAAGGAGTAAATGGTTTAACATACATTAGGTCAGAGGCAGTATAACATAATAGAAGAGTGCCATTATAGCAGCACTGATGAGACCAGAAATTGGCACGGTCACAAACCAAGCGATAAAGATATTCCGGAACAGATGCCAATCAACGGCCTTCCTGGAGCGGAGCCAGCCAACTGACACCACTGATCCAACCTGTCCATGCACACACAAATAAATATAAGATAATAAAATTGGATGTTTAATACTACAAATTGTACAAGTGTAGGGATTTAATCTACTAGTAAGCGACTCACCTTGCAATGAGTAGTGCTGACTGGTAGTCCAATGTTGGAAGCGACAACCACAGTTACAGCAGAGGCGAGCTCAATGCTAAACCCACTGCGAGACAGACATGATGATTATAATAAGCACTATAAGCATCTTTACACACATCACAGGACCGTTTGAATGGAAAAAAAGTACCGCGGCATTGTCAAAATGTCATAATACTAAAGACAAGACAAATTTTCTTTACTTCTGTGGTGCTTGAGGGAATTTCCATGAGACAAGGACTGTTGTTAAACTGTTTGTTTACACTGCAAAGTCAACAGAGATAAGAAAGTGGGAACCGGCCCTTAAGCCCCATGAGAACCACGGTGATAAAAACTGAACTATAAAGCCTGATCCCACAAATAAGCGCTCTTATCATCGGTTTCTGCTCAGTGGAGGTATGAAGGCATAAGCAGCTTGTTACCTGGAGGGAGTGATGGGAGTCAGGTCTTTGCCCATGGTTTGTATGACCCTTCGACCCCAAATCCAGAGTCCTGTACAGATTCCTACTCCACCATACAGGAGCAACCAAATTGGTGTCGGTGCATTGGGTGCTACAGAAGCGGTGTCATAAATCAGCCAGAGAGCAACGAGGGGGCCAATCGCATTACTGTAAGAGAGGAATGATGGGTAATGTTAACATTTAGAGATGAATACTGTGCTCATTATAAAACAATGTGAGAAATAGGGTAGAAATGCATGAAATACATTACCGTTTAAAAGTTTAGGGTTGGTGAGATTTTTAAAATGTTTTTAAAGTATCTTATGCTCTCCAATGCTGCATTTTTTTATTTATTTTTTGATAAAAATACAGTAAAGGAAAGATATTGTTAAAATAGCTGTTTTCTATTTGTATGTAATTTATTTTCCTGTGATGCAAAGCTGAATTTTCAGCATCATTACTCCATTCTTCAGTGTTACATGATCCTTCAGAAATCATTCTAATATGCTGATTTGAAGTAACATTTCTTATTATTATCAATGCTGAAAATAGCTGGTTAATATTTTTGTGGAAACTGTGATTTTTTTCAGGATTCGTAGATGAATAGTAAGTTCAATTAACAGCATTTATTTTAAACAATGTTTCTTACCAATTTAAAACACTCAAGCGTTTCTAAACAATTCAAATGCAAGACGAGGCTAAACAGATCTCGATTCGCTATTTTCTGTGCGCACACACACAATCAGAGGTGCCTTTTAGATGCCGAGCAAACACATAATCGAGCTCTGTTTCGTGACTCCTTGAGCTTGAACGGACAAATACACTCACAAAATCCCCGCCTCGACAAGTATTCTTGTATATAGTCGGTTATAAAGTCTGCAGTGAACCTAAACAGTTAAGATAACTTGAAAAAAAGGGATGTTTCATCATATTGGTTCCGTGCATTCGGTCGTGCATTCGTACATTGGGTCTGTGCATTTAGTGACAGTAGCCTAAAAATAACTGCTGTCATTAATTGTCAAACAACAAAACAACTTTAACAACTTAATTTATGCAGTGAACGCTATGCATGCAGTGTTATTACAATATTTATATGCATATTATTTCTGTATAGTACTACTGTTAGACCTAACAGTTCTATAGTATTTATCTGTTTTAATTTGTGTATTCTTATTTTTACTGTGTGTTCTCACTTGTCAATGTTTGAACTTTATTAGGAGTCATTGCTGTGGTATCAAAGTAGCCTACTTAAAGTGTTCCTTAAGTAATGAATGGGAAGAAAAGCTACATTTGTCTTAAAACCTCACATTTTTATTTGTTCTTTATTTATTTCTTCTTTTTTTTTTTTGCTGATCTAAAAAATGATCCTATCCGTGACTCAAAAACCGTAATATGATCTGAACTACGAGTTTTGTGATCGGTTGCACCGCTACTGTATATCAAATGTAAATTTATGTTTGTTATTATGAATTTTCCTGGTTAAATAAGCATTACTTAAAATAGAGAGACCAAATACAACTCTATTTTGTATTTTTTGTAATAACTATGTTATGTTCTATTTATAAAACCAAGTATACATTTCATCAAGGTGGTGTTTTTGCGCATTTTTACATTCATTCCAAAATAATTAAAGGCAGTAACAATTTAAACAATAAATATTATTTGTTAATTAATGTTCACATTTTCTAAAGATTTTGACAAAAAAAATCAAAAATCAAAATAAAAAAAGTCCCACACACTATCAGAGCTTACAAAAGTATCACATTTTTTAATTTAATTATTTTATCAAAAATGAAATAATTTTTTTTGACACTTTTGTAATCTCTGATAGTGTGCGGGACTTTCTTTTGATTTTGGACAAAATATGAAAGGTTTCTTATGTCTCTCATACCTAACATCATTTCCCCCATGCGCAAACGATCCGAAGCACGCGGTGAGGATCTGCAGGAACTGGAAGAGCGTGGACACCTCCGGCTTGTCAATTTCAAGCTCATCTATTTCCTCTTCCAGCGAGTCTCTTCTGACGGTCTCGTCTGCCATCTCCACTGCCAGAGCTCCATCTCCTTCAGCAACTTCTCCATCAGCCACTGCAGTACAGTAACTGTTATAGCTGTCGTACCGCGAGCGCCTTTTCTCTCCATCCAGTCCGGTCCGGCTTCCCTCGCCCTCCTTCAATGACCCATGTATTCCATAGATGGCCATGGTGTAAGAAGTATAACTGTTGTTGCGGCGCATGGGTTTTTCTCCGGTCTCTCCCATACATTCGCCCACTTTGGCCAGGTGAAGTTTGTGCAGTAGATCCTTGTAGATTCCAGAATCTTTGTGTACGGTGTGGAACTGGCTCAAGTCTGGGACAGCAATTCCGGCACTGCCATTTAAAGCTAGAATGGATGAACGAAACATTTTGAATAAAGAATGAGTAATATAGTCAAAAGAGAGAAATTAAAGCTTAATCAGTTAATCAAAACACAATCTTCTGTAAAATTAATTTAGTGTGTTTATCATTTCAAGAGGCTGACCATGAGTGCAATCCAAATCTTTGGTGTCAAAATCTTTGTTGTCCAGGTCGGTTTCCGCTGAGCCTCCGATGTCAAAGGCCACTTTGTTGCTGTCAGCAGGGGGTGTCTGTGGAACAGGAGAGTAGCTTCGAGGTGGGACGGGATGGTCCACAAGGCCATTTGAGGATGGCTTCTTCTCAATCAGTTGTGTCCCACTAGTGTCGGCAATATTCTGACCTGAAAAGGTGGAAACAATTACAGAAATAATTATATTAAGAGGAGGGATCCAAATGCATGCAAAGTCAATGTGGCAGTTTATTAGAAACATTTACAAAGATATTTTATTTCGTCATGTTGCCATAGGTTTCTTGAAAAGGCTTTAAAATACGAAATAAAGTCACAATGTGAGACATTAAAGGTGCCCTAGATTCAAAAATTGAATTTACCATGGCATAGTTAAGTAACAAGAGTTCAGTACATGGAAAAGACATACAGTGAGTCTCAAACTCCATTGTTTCCTCCTTCTTATATAAATCTCATTTGTTTAAACGACCTCCGAAGAACAGGCGAATCTCAACATAACACCGACTGTTACGTAACAATCGGGGTGTACGCCCCCATTATTTGCATAATGCCAGCCCATGATCAAGGGATTACACAAGCCAGTATTAACGTCTGGAGCTGCACACAGCCGAATCATCAGACTAGGTAAGCAAGAACAACAGCGAAAAATGGCAGATGGAGCAATAATAACTGACATAATCCATGATAGCATGATATTTTTACTGATATTTGTAAATTGTCTTTCTAAATGTTTCGTTAGCATGTTGCTAATGTACTGTTAAATGAGGTTAAAATTACCATCGTTTCTTACTGTATTCACTGAGACAAGAGCCGTCGCTATTTTCATTTTTTAAACACTTGCAGTCTGTATAATGCATAAACACAACTTCATTCTTTATAAATCTCTCCAACAGTGTAGCATTAGCCGTTAGCCACGGAGCACAGCCTCAAATTCACTCAGAATAAAACGTTAACATCCAAATAAATACTTTACTCACATAATTCGAAGCATGCATACAGCATGCATGACGAACATCTTGTAAAGATCCATTTGAGGGTTATATTAGCTGTGTGAACTTTATAAATGCGCTGTAATATAGTCAACAGCTCGTGTGGCAGGGAGCACGCGATTTAAGGGGGCGGCGCCGAGTGTAAATCAGTGCATTGTTAAAGATGCCCCAAAATAGGCAGTTAAAAAAATAAATTTAAAACAATCTATGGGGTATTTTGAGCTGAAACTTCACAGACACATTCAGGAGACACCTTAGACTTATATTACATCTTGTGAAAAAGCATTCTTGGGCACCTTTAAGTCACAACTGCAAGAAATAACATTGCCATTGTGATATATTCAAAAGTTTGAGGTTGATAAGATTTGTTAATGGTGTTATTCTTGTTGAATAAAAGTACTAATTTCTTCTTTTTTTTTTTTAATCTTTCAGAACTTTTTATAAAACGTTTGAATGTTTCAATAGAGTTGCAAAAACAACCTTCCATACTTTTTCTAAGAATTTCATACTTTGAGTATTTTAAATTAAATATACTCATAAAATTACAGACATGATAATATAAATATTTACTTTTGATCTTCTTCTTTAACTGTGGACACACAATGAACCAGACCACCACAGCAGTAAGCATGGCACAGCCCAGTGAGATCAGCAGAGTGCCCCACCATGGTACCCTATCGAATCCCAACACTGTAGAATAAAGAAAAGAAAGAGATGTAAACCTAACATGTTTTAGTGTTAAACAGTGCTACATATTCTACACTTTCATACTGAAAATCAACAAGAACACTCCAAGTCTAACATTCCTCATGAAAAGTTCTTGGGTTTCTCTATTAGCAAATTAGCATTAGCATTAGCATAACTTCAAATTCTGATTAATAGCAAAACTGTGTGGATAAATCAACCTGAAATACAAATAATCTTAAAAAAACACTTTTTTTTAAATGGAGGAATAAAAATTGTGTAGTGAAAAAAAATCATCTTTTTTCTTTTCTAAACAATGAAAGCACGTTTTTCCTTCAGAATTACTGTAAGCCTGTTGTGTGTTGACAAAACACTGCAGTGAGATAAGCAAACGGTTATACAACTTCTGTTTCAAATCAGGTTGAAATAGGGCACTTTCCAGTGAAAGTGTCCTTTTTATCATTATAACTTATGGCTAAGTTACTTTTCAGTTCCTCTGAATGAGAAGAATCAGTATCAAATAGGGTCATGTGCATGGCTCAATAGATAACCAGGAAGAGGGCGGCCCTGTGGTCCACTGATTAGTACACAGATCCTAGGACAACAGTTGGTTCTCAGAGGCCTTTTTTTCTTCAGTACATCATGTACTCCCTGAAGTTTGCTTAAAAGTACAGATTGCTGAACTTGGGCCAAAATTATGTTTCATAATTTAATTATTCAATCAACAAACTGGACAAACAGCCACATATTTTCATATAGCACATATATTCATTAGCAATATATAGTATACTGTGTTTAACCCACCAGCCTATGTATGTGTGAATGTGAAAGTAAATTAAAGGTAAGTTAATTAAAGACCGATGAGGGAGGGGTAATGTATGAATACACGTGATCATGACCTCAGCATGTTGTATATGTGTTCAAATCATGCATCATATCAAAGTACAATCTTATTGACAATTTGAGAACAAAATGTTACTCAAATAAATATGACACCCCCCCCCCCTCTCTTTAGTGACATTTGGAGACATGGGATACAAATAAAAAATCTTTTAATCAAATTAAAAAATGCAAAACTATTTATTTAGAGAAGAAAAAAGCTTACTTGGTGCTCCGGTAAACATGATGGAGAACAGATTGATTCCCATGGTAACAGCATAGAAAACTGGTAATGCTCTTAAACCATTGGGCACCGGATCCTCCTAGAGCACATGGATATATATGGTAAAAAAAAAAAAAGTATGTTCTTTCTTTATTGACAACAACAAGAGATTACGAAGTGCCAAAACAGACACTGGCACATTATGTAACAGGTGAGTTCAGATTTGCCTTTTACCTTATTCAAGATGAACTTGCGGACAAAGTAGAAGAGAATGGCAGACATTATGCCGGAGAGAAGAGGAGAAAGAAACCAAGAGGCAACTGGAACACATATATCAATGAGTTACACAAATGTGCATAATGTAACATCCAAACAGGGATGCTATTCTGTTATCTAAAAATTATATGGCCCAAGATTTCTCAGGGCTGTATGCCGAGTATCAACAAACACCCAGTAAGTCACCAGGGGTAAGCATGTGACTGTGTTTCCTGTCTGTATAGTCCAAAATGTTCTGTTCCATAAATAGATCTCATTTGGGTCATGTGAAAAGAACAATAAAACTAAGAGATCTGCATTAAATCATGATGGGGTGGTCTTACCACTTACTATTTCTGGGGTCACATGGGAAAATATTCTCTTTTCATTAACTGACTCATTCTTCATTTAATCTGACTAAGCACGTTTACGCAAAATCTCAAAAATACTCAATTTCACATACCAATGCGAAGCAATTCCAGCCATTTGACCCCCTGATGACCCCTAGCAACCATGGAAAAGCCGATTGTAGCACCCACAATGCAGTGCGTTCCAGAGATGGGGAGTTTCAAGAACGAAGCTACGAGCTGCCAAACAGCAGATCCTGTAACAGTGCAAAAAACAAACATACGGTTGTGACGTGACCAACACAAGTCATGACAATATGAGAAAGTTCCACCTAGGTGATATTCTCGCAATTTACTGGATTCAGCTGAATATCATTCCCCTGTGAAACACACTATGATGGACATTTTGAGGGTGTTTAAATATGTATTGGCTTTGAGTGAAAGAGAGAGCAGTGGAAGTCAATGGGGTGATTCACAAATATCTTCTTTTGCATTTCACAACAGAACTAAAGTCAGGTTCAGAATGACATGAGGGTGAGAAAATGATGACAGAATTTTCTTCGTTGACTTAACTATCTTAAAATTAAGTATGTACTCACCAAACATGGCGCTGATAGAGCCAGCCATCAGCACAGCCTCTGAGCCATTGTACATGTGAACATCGATGATACCCGAACGGATGGTCTCACTGACCTTGGCCCCTAAAAGGATGGCACCCACTGTCTCAAAGATGGTGGCCAGGACGCAGGCCTGGCGCAGAGTCACGACCCCAGAACCCACTGCTGTACCAAAGGAATTGGCCACATCATTGGCGCCCACAGAGAACGCCAGGATAAAAGCGATGACAAAGCCCAGGATCAGCAGCCAGAGAACACCAGACATGTCTGTTTGTGTGGCCGCCGTTAGCATGGTAACAGTTGCAAGGGATGCTAGTGTAGTGGATTCCATTGCTGGAGAGTAACTGCACTATTGGGCTATTGTGAATCAAACTGAGTCAGACTATTGAGGTATTTCTTCTTAATAAATAAATAAATATCCAAAGTAATAAAGGAGATGAGTCAGAAAATCAATCTACACCCTGTCTATCTCCACAAATGAAAAGTAGCAGGAGGTAAAAAGCAACTGTTAGCTACATATACTAATATCAGTCAAATCTTTGCATTGGCTTTGGGTGGCTACACAGACAGAGACATCCATTGTGGACAAGATCCTAGTAGTGATCGACGGTACATTCTGGAAAAGAAAGAGCCATTTGGATGAATTAGAGACTTTAAGACCAGACAATAAAAACGCACAAAACAGAAACACACAATTAAAGTAAACCACACTGCTTTTATATGCTTTGATTTAGTTATTTTTGGGGGGGATGGTACAGAGTCGGATTTGTGGGTGCAAAATAGCCTAACCTAGTCCACATAACTACATAAGCAAAATAAACAATGGGTACACACGTTTAAAACATGTTGACAATGAAACTTTGGCCATACAGTCTTTAAAATAAAGTCATTTTTCAGCTCAGACTGTAATAATTCGGTTTAAAACCAATGCAAAGCACAATATGCTACTGATAACATTTCATATTTGCAGCAATATCTTACTATTTTATATAGTAGTTTTACCTTTATCACGTGGCTGGGGTGGTAAACAACAAAGACACATGGTGTCAAACAAAGGGATAATGATTTTAATGCATTTAATTATTTATAAGCATATTACTTACTCTCTCTCTCTCTCCTTAAATCTGTTAGCATAGCATATTATTTATCCACCATTTTTTTTCCAAAAAACCTTTGAGGGACATTAAGATCTACTGTGTGCCAGTGTAAGTAGTCAAGTAAGGAATTTCCAAAACAAAGTGCCATATTCATTTGGATAAAAGAGGCTTAATAATGCTTCATTAAGCATGCTATTTGATTATGAGCCTGAAAATACTTTTGATATTTTGATGGCAACTTGTAACCTTATGATTGCAAGTTTTGATATAACACAGACTATTGCATAAGTGCCTTCAGACATCAGAGGATTTAGAGACTTTACAACACTTTACAAAGGCTTGAGCACGTGCTTCTTAAGAGAAGTAGATGAATGACTTGTTGAATGACTTATTGTTCTATGAAAACAGGTGTTTGATTTGACTTTGTACAGAAGATCTGCCTCCCAAATCATTATGATGTTCCCTGACCACACAAGAATACATGCTCAAGAATTGTCAGAATTTGTCAACATTCTAATTATGTAAGCACCAAGTCTGGGTCATATTAAACACAGATAGTTGTGAAAAGACAATTGATGTAAGATGACCAACACTGTGCAGTTCATCATGCTATTCTGAGTTGCTGTTAAGGATATGAATGTAAATTAACGATGTATTACTATCCAAAATTACTAAAATCATATCAAGTTTAAATACACAACTTTTGCAACCCTTAAAAAAACTCTCAGATGTAACCTAAAAGTAACTAAACAGAATACTCACCAAATGCGTTGAATGACTTCTGCTTAAACAGCTGTGTAAATCGATAAATGCACGCTCAGTTCCTGTGTAAAACACACAAAGTAAATATGACCCTGAAAACCTTCTTAGACTTTAACTCCACGACTCAACTAACTGTAGATCAGTCTGGCCTGTTATATATAATTACTAGAGAAGGAGGGGAAAGTGAAGAAAACCACACCTCCAGAGAATCATGAGACTGCGAGTTCTGTGAAAGCCAAAGACTTTTAATGTTTAGCCAGAGGTTTGCTCACCAGTTATACTTAATATTTCATCATGTGTGCCTTCATGTACACACATGCCTACGTTTTTCTCTATATGAAACATGACCACATAATTGTGTATAATATTAAAGCAATGGGCTGTGAAAAATTACATAACTTTGTTTTACAAGAGCTCATTTACAAACTTCTGTTAATATGCCAGGTCTGGAAAGAGAAAGTTGTTACAAAAATCTAAAAAGAAGAAGAAGAAGAGAAAAAAAGATATTAGGTTACACTATAAACCAATTTATAAACCAACTATAAACCAATTTGTGGTTTATTAGGTTACACAAAGTTCAACTTTAGACATTCTACTAACTATAATTAACTTAGCAACTACATGTCAAATAAATCTCAATAACTGTCCTTATTAACAGGCCCTCAATCATATCATTAGTATTAGTAGATTGTAGTAGACTGTTAGGTTAGGATTAGGGTTAGTAGATAAGTACACTCAAAAATTGTTGGATTTACTTAAAAAATAAGTGTCAAGTGGTTCCATGCAACAATATTGAGTAATTTGTACAAAAAACTATTTAGTTGAATGAACAAAAGAAATTCAAGTAAAGCTGACAAAATTTCTTTGAGTAAATACAAATCATTTGAATGTCACTGTTACATAATATTTATGTGCAGTTTACTTAATTATGTTATGTTGATTATGTAAGGTGAACACATTTGTTTTTTTGAATAATCATTTAAATAAAAAGGATACAACATATCAAAATGCACTCAAAAAATACAGATTGAACAAACCGAATTGAATTGAGAGCAGGAATTTCATCCTATAAACACATGTATTTGAGTGCGCACAGCCTAAACACAGGCGACACTCTTCTGCATGATGGTAACCATTCAAAAACATTACAGAAACTACTCTAAATGTCCAACATAACTGAACATTAAACACTAACATAAACTAACAACATCTTTCCCTTTACTGAAAAACACATAAAATAACACTTTAATCCCTAAATTTACTCTCCTAATGCAGTCCCTTGCAAAGCATGCTGGGAACTACGGATCCACTGCACAGTTAGTTATGTCAACAATAATGTGAGCGTTTCACTAAGCAATGTTAGGTTGACTGAACAAATACTTGCTTAGTAAAGCTGACAATACTCAATTTTAGTAGAAACAACGCAGTTAAATTATGTTCATGTAGTTAAATGAGTTTTTTAAGTAATGTGAACAAGGGTGGTTTGAGTGAAACTAACAACAGTGAAAGTTCATTTTTTTGAGTGTATAGATAAGTAAATAAGATGACATGTAGTTGGAAAGTTTCAAGAATGTCTGCTGGGGAGCATCAAAATAAAGTCATAGCAGATATTAAGCAGACAGTCTACTAATACTCTAATGACTAAGAGTTGACACGTAGTTGCAAAGTTACTTATAGTGAATAGAATGTATAAAGTGGACCATCGAAATAAAGTTTTACCAGATTTTATAGCTTTTAGAGGGCTTAAAAATAACTTTAGAATAAACTAAAAAAAAATAATTGTGTAAAATTATACTGTTATTGTATATGTTGCACATAATTGTTCTTATTAACGGGCCCTCATTCTTTTTGAAAAATTGCTTAGATAATGGAAAACAGTTTTAAACTCAGAACAGGATAGATCATGATACAACTACCAATCTCTAATCATTTATTAGTGCACAATACTTATGAACAGGTCTTTTTCCGTTATCAGTGACTAATGAACATCCGTTTTTTCCATGTGTCACAGAAACACATCTATGGCCGTCAGCAACTCTGCCAGGACCGAAATGCTACGATGAACACTGGACTGCTGACATCTTTCTTTGTGTAATTATTTACCGTTTTAAAGTGATGGATGGTATGTTTGATATGGAAAATGCCTTCTCAGCTCAAATAAGGAAAGAGGCAGATATTTTTGGATCAAACTTTGAACCCCATTTGGGAAGGCCGGAGGGGCCTGGACTGACGGTCTGTCAACACATAATGCCATTGAGATTACTTCCATGTCAGTGACCCACAGTCTGCACAGCACTTCTTAAAGAGGAATTTATCTTCAATACAGTAGGCCTACTTAATATTGCTATAGTCTCTTTTCAAACAGAATTTCAATGTGACAAAAAGGGGGAAAAGAGTTCAAGGTGAAGCATCTTCATTAAAATATGGCTATTAAAGGCTTACATTAGTTTTGTCATGGACATCTGAGTGCAGATACTGTATGATGATGCTGAACCCGAGGACGTCATTTCTGCTATCAAGAAAGAAACTACTGCTCAAAAGATTGGAAATTATAAGATTTTTAAAATGTACAGTAAAAAAATACAGTAAAAACTGTAATATTGTGAAACATCATTACAATTAAAAACAACTGTTTTCTATTTTAATGTTTTAAAAAGTAATTTATTCCTGTGATGGCAAGGCTGAATTTTCAATTTCCAGGATTCTTTGACTAATAGAAAGCTCAAAAGAATAGTATTTATTTGAAACAGAACATATTTGTAACAATATATCAATCTTTACAGTCTCTTTTGATCAATTTAATGCATCCTTGATGAAAAAAGTTCAAATTTCTTTAAAAAAAAAAAAATAATAATAATAAATAAATAAAACCAAATTTCTGAAGTGTGTACTGTATGAATATGGATATATAAGCATCATGTTTTGTACACTTCATGTGCATCTTGGTTCAGTCACGGGGGAGTGAGGAATTTTCCCTACAGGATTTTTTGCTTCCACACAAACCCTGACCTCAGTCCAGACCACAGGCAGCTTCATGTGAAATGCAGAAGGGTCTGGATCAAGGCCAGACCAAAATTAAACAAGCCTGTTGTTGTATTTGTCTGAAATGGCAGGTTTTTCACTCTTCTTTGTAATTCAGAGACTGGCAGATGTTGCTTAACATCTAACCTGCTGGTTAGTCTTGTGAAATAAGCCTTGACATTTTGAACTTACTCCTACGAAGTAGTTTTCAAACATTATATTTGCCTCTGGTTTTACAAAACAGATAACCTGCTCATTTAAACTCTCTCTGGGAACATACGGTAAAATTAAAAATGATCTTCACCTCTCAGGCGCACAGTGGCAGCTCTGTTTTTCCCCAAACCGCGTGCTTAAACCTGTATTTAAACTCGACGCGTAGGAAAACAGGAAAAGAATCTTCAGACTAAATAGTTTGGTTTTGCCATGTGTCTCACCCACATGTGTCTGCAGGCTGCTCAGCCGTTCCACTAATAGGTTAGCACACTGACGCAGTGCAGGAAGACGCTAAAATAAGCTGTTTTCTTCCTGGTCCGTTGAAGGCTCTGAACTGAGTGACATAGTTCTCTGAAGCCCAGTCTGCTCTGCACCACACTACATAAATCCCCAAATACCAAGATAGGGATTTTTTTTTTTCACTCATAAAATAGATATATAGGCTACCAAATTGAGTTAAGGACCTATCAGTCTGCGCCATCTAGAGTTTCAAGACAGAACTTGGCATATATATATATATATATATATATATATATATATATATATATATATATATATATATATATATATATATATATATATATATTTTTTTTTTTTTTTTTTTTTTTTACTATGTTTTTAAGAAATACACATGCAAAGTGATAAGAGTGTTGTACAGGAGGTTTGAATGTGACTCATGAAGCCTGATTATTGACACAAAGCAATGGGCCAAAACAGCATTGATAGACTGACTGAACAAATCACCACACCCAAAATAACCACCAATTACATGCAATTTTGCAAAGCCTGATACTTTAATTATAGAGATAAAGTGCACAATGGGTAGCTAAAAATGAATGAGAAATGTTAAATATCACGTGAAAGGGTAAATAAGAGATTATTTGAAATACTTTCCGCCTCTACTGAAAACATCACTTATGAAATAACAGATAATGACATGTGAAGAGCTGTGGGAGACCTGAACTATAAACACAAAGAGAATAACTCATTGGCGTCTACCTAAATCAATCGCTGCATTATAGGGTACAATGACAATTTACTCAATACAGTGTGAGGTTTTGTTTATTTATGTACTTGGTGCTGTTTAGTTTAATTGCTTAGTCTTTTTCATTTCACAATGACAGCTAAATAGATGGTGTTAGTTGTTTTTTCATATGTTCTTTTACCTTGACATCTTGTTAACATGAATCTGGAGACACTCAATTAAGAAAGACCGAAACAGCCAGTACTGCCTAGACATCATTTCATTAAGATAAGACAATAACAGTGAAAAGAACGGTGGGCAGATTTTTTCCCGCACATAAACAAGTCAATTTTAACAACAGTTTACACAGGTTTGCAATCATAATCCAAAAACATGTTAGTGCTTGCCTGAGGCAAAGCAACCCAGTTCCCTAGAGTTTCTTGCTGCCAACATCTCCCATCAACAAATCTATTCAGAAACCTTTTCAAACAGGGACACTCATAGCAGTCAAGCCATTGAAAGCAGTAATATTTACACAGCAGAAGGACTGGCATAATAAAAACATTTGAAATTATTTATTTAAAATTCTGTAATTGGCTCAGTGTCATTTCATGTTCATATTTTCTTATCTACTGAAAGATAATCCTGCAATTTAAAACATTTGTTGAGCTCTCATACGTAAAAGTAAGATACTGTCACAAGCCACCCAGCTAACATTCTCAGAACTTTAGCTAATGTTGTGGCAAGGTTCTCTCAAAGTTATGCACAAATGTTTTTTTGTTTACGTTAATAAATATTTGTTCAAAGTTATCTTTAATAATGCTCTCAAAAAGTAAGCACAAAAACATTATTTATACATTGATTTATACATCTTTACCTGAAACATTTAGTTGGATGTTCGACTAAGTTTTTTAAATGTTACTATTTGTTTCGGAATGTTCAGAGATTAACGGTTCCATTTTGTTTGCAAAATGATAAAATGGAATGTTCCCTTAACGTTCGCATAACTAAGAAAAAAAGTTTTTAAAACATTCAAAACATGAACCAAAGGTGCCCCTAAAAGGAAATGGTGATGTAAAAAATATATGATGGGAGGAAAAAATATATTTCAATGCTTTCGCATTCTCTCACAAATGTTTTGTGTTCCCCTGAGAAACTTTGCATTCACTTGTTCCCCCTAAAAAAAATTTTCCTTACCATGTCCCTTTACCATATTTTTTTTTCCTTTACCATGTCCCTTTAGGGGCTCCATATGAATGTTCACAGAACATTTAGGAATTAGGACTGTGTTCGAAATCACACCCTATACCCTTAAGCCCTTAAGCAGAGTCCTATTTGAGGGAACAGATGTACTCATTCAATCCCATAATGCACTGCAATAATGAGTGTACAACCGATGAACACTCTGGGAACGAGGAGTGAGGAAGCTTCCTGAGGAATCATGAGCGAGGATGCACAGGTGTGTCCTTCCCTTGCATCCTAAGCGGGTGGAGCTAAGACATGAGGAATGGAAACAAGGATGCACAAATAAAAAATGAGAAGCAGCTAGAGAATACCCATAATGCACTATGAGGGAAGGTCACACTAAATGAATTCCTGCGTTTCAACAGAAGATGGCGCCCGCAGTTGAATCATCCACCTATACATTTTCCAAATTGCTGGTCCAATGTGGGTACAGTGTAATATCAGCTATAAATTCCTTTTTAATTGATTAATAAATTGTTTAATTAAGGTTTATACATAGTTTTTTCCAAGACAGAGTTCAAGATAAATAATTTCATCACTGGAAATGCCAGATTGCAAGTGTCAAAAGATTTTTAAACAGCAAGCACAAACTATGCAAAAGTGTCAGAATTCGCTCACTCGTTTTCAGTCACTATTTCAAGTGAACAATATTAGTGGACTAATGAAGGGAATAGTATAATGAATGGGGCTTTAGGAGGTGATTTCGAGCACAGCCAACATTTTTACTTAATGGGAATGTTAGCAAAACCTTCTTTCAAAACATTTTTTGTTAGCTGGGCATTGGATAGTCTCAGCCGAAGTCAAACCGTTGGCTGACTGTCTGATGCATATGACACACTTAAAGGATAAGTCCACTTTCAAATAATAGTTTCCTGATAATTTACTCACCACCATGTCATCCAAGATGTTTATGTCTTTCTTTCGTCAGTCGAAAAGAAATTACGGTTTTTGATGAAAACATTCCAGGATTATTCTCCTTATAGTGGACTTCAATGGCCTCCAGACGGTTGAAAGTCAAAATTACAGTTTCAGTGCAGCTTCAAAGGGCTTAAAACGATACAAGACGATGAATAAGGGTCTTATCTAGCGAAAAGATCGGTCATTTTCTAAAAAAATACAACTGTATATGCTTTATAAACACAAATTATCGCCTTGCACGTGCTTCCGTTTTCCGCATTCTTCAAAACGCTTATGCTGTATGTCCTACAACTTACGGAACGAACGCGGCGCCAGTTTAGTTTTTTTTTTCCATAAGTAGTATAGGTGCAATGCTCTGGCTTTGGTTCAGCAAAAAGCAGATGACAGTTTATGAACTAAATCTTTAGTCATGATGGACCGATATCAGTTTTCTAGTGACAGACATTTAGCCCTATATTGCACACATTGCTTTGACAAAATGGTGATGGTTTATAGGTCATTCTTTGTGGATGCACAACCTACAACATTTGGTTACTACACCAGATTTTTAACCACTACGCCACTCACTTGAAATAAAAAAAAAAAAAAACGAATTCCCAGCTGTTTATCTCTTTGGTTATCAGCTTTCAGTGAAAACGCATGAACACAAATCAATTGAAATAATGGCCACTAGATGCCAGTAAAACACAAATTCATCATTAATTATTTCACCTCTGCTTTGAATCTACCCACATACGCTATTTTTAAAGCAGAGGTGGGGCAAGTGCCCCATAAGGTCAGTAAAACCTAAAATAACCTACGCTGTGGCGATCAGCAAGTGTCCTTATGAGGAGAATAAAATCTAAATATTAAAAAGGTTTATGTGAGGGTTAGGTTTATGGGTTAGTGATAGAAATATCATTAGTTCAGTATAAAAACAATATAATGGGAAGTCCCCAACATAATAATAAAACAAATGTGTGTGTTTGGTGATAATTTGTTCTAGATTTAGATCTCATAATCAAACCATTTATTGTGCACACAACAAAAGAAAAGAAGTTATATTACATTTGAATGATGTTTTTAATATTCAATCTTACATAATCAATAAAACAAAGGAGAAAAAAAAATAGAAACTAAAATATCATTTTATATTGTCCATAATCTCTATGCAATTACCTATACTGATATTTATAAACTCAATAATTTAGTCATATAGGGAGGTAATCTATGTTCAAAGTTTATATGCTCTCTGAACTTGATCCATATCTTTGTAATCGGCTTCAAATCCCATTAATTAATAAACAGAATACATTAGGTCTCACTATTTTCATGTGAAAATATTTTGCAAATTATAGCAAACTATTTGCTATATAGCACCTAAAAAACAAGCAAAGAGTGAACTTTGTATATGCATTTCCATAGACTTGTTTTTCTCCCACTATTTCCTCATTAGATTCTCAAAATAACTAACAGCATAATAGAGATTATTCCCATGGTAAAAAAAAAAAAAAAAAAAAAAAAAAAAAAAACCTTAACTGTAACAGTTAAACCTGATTCAACATGCAAATAAACCCCTTAAAAGTAGTTCACAAGGAACATGTTGTCTATCAGTACATCTCTCCTCATTTTTTCCTCCATCTGTCGCTCCTTCATCCACCCCTTCCCTCCCTCCATTCCCTTGCCAAACAGGATTGGTAGGATCACTCAATGCAATTTTCTCAGAAGTGAGGAATGTCTGCATGTGTATGTGTGCATATGTTGTGTGTGTGTGACCCAAAAGACTTGCTGTGGCCTGCATGGTGAGGTTTCTTCCCCCCAAAAAAATCCCTGACTTAAGCCTTGGCTTTTGCTGCCCTGACTTAAGTGCCTTTAGGGAAGAAAATGAAAAGAAAGATGCGAGAAACAGAAAGCAGCGAAATGACTAGTCCACCAACGTCCTCCTAATGCGAATAAATCGCAGATGTTGCCTGGCCTCCCTAATAACGCAGCCAAGCCTGAGGAGCAGGGAGAAGAGGTGCAGACAGTTGATGTGTCACAGACTATGATGGTGCTGACTTACCTGTCTGTCAGACCTGTGAAGGTGGGAATGTGAAGGTTTGGTTGAATGTCTTTTTGAACTGTAATCCTACGGAAGTGAGTCAGTAGCATGAATACTTCATTACTGGAATAATGCAGGGAGTGCTCAAGAACACATAAAGGTCGAGTCTGCATCACTCAGAAGATTTTGACTATATGAAGCTTCTTTCCAAACGGTAAATAAAAATAGCTAAGGACATGCTTGCATTTGCTAAGTAAGTTTGGACACACAAGTCTAATAAGTCACGTTTTGGTGTGCTAATTTAAAATTCAGACTTTACTATCAGAATTGCAAAATTATATCTCGAATTTTGGACTTTATAATTAAAGGGATAGTTCACCCAATAATAAAAATTCTGTCATCATTTACTCACCCTTAAATTGTTACAAACCTGTATGAGTTTCTTTGTTCTGCTGAACACAAAAGAAGATATTTGGAAGAATGTTTGTAGCCAAACAGATCTCACCCCCATTGACTACCATAGTATTTATTTTTCCTACTATGGTAGTAAATGGGGGCGAAAGCTGCTTGGTTACAAACATTCTTCCAAATATCTTCTTTTGTGTTCAGCAGAACAAAGAAACTCATACAGGAGATTTATACAGAAATGTATACAGGTTTGGAACTACTTGAGTGGGAGTAAATGATGACAGAATTTTCATTTTTGAATGAACGATCCCTTTACATATACTTAATTATATTAATTATATGTTACATCTCACAATTCTGAGAAAAAAAGCGAGACATAAACTCACAATTCTGGCTTTTTTCTTGCAATTGTGAGTTTATATTTTGCAATTTTGACATTATAACTCGCAAACTGTCTACATAATATAAATAAATAAAAATATCACCCACAACTCTAACGACATTTGAATGTAAACAGGGGCCTATACCATGAAGCTGGTTTAGGTGGATAGCCAAGTATGTTTTAGTGCCAACCCTGGGTTTTAGGCACCATGAAAGTGGCTTAGCTTTTAGCTATGTTCACCATAGTAACTTGTGCTCCATGGCTAACCTGGGGCCAGTACCATGATGTTAGTTGAACAAACTCAGGGTTATTAGTTTTGAGTTGACAAAACTAAACCAATCCAATAAGGCTTTGTTGGTACCATGATGCTGATCATCAAGTTTTTCTGTCAACTCAGGCTTTGTGCACATAAAAGTGTGACATCAGCCGCGAACAGCCAATCACATTTCTTAAAACAGAGAGAACCTGTGATGATGTAATATAAATAAGATTTATAATCAATAGATAATCACTATAAAAAATCACTACATTTATGCTTACATGTTCGAGTCTCGTATATATATATATATATATATTTATCAATTACATAAACTAACTTCACAACTTTCACCTGCACTGATATAGCTAGATATTTTCTTCTTGCTGCGTAAATACATTTATATACTTCATATTCTTCACTCTCTTAATCTTCGTTAGAAGAGAGAATTGAATCACGCTGACTTTCTTGTGAGAAGTGAATCACAGTTTCTTTATGTTTCAAGGCATGCTGTTCATGAGTTTAGTCAACTACCATCATGGTATAGGCCTGGTTGCTAGATTTGCTTTTTCACAACAGTTTAATAAACAAGAAGATAGTGTAACTTACATTTTAGACACACAATTACATTTGATCCGTCATCGAAAAGAGTTTCAAACGAAGCCACAGAAGAGTTGAACATCTCTGAGCAATCAATTAATCAGTGTGTTTGAATGAATGGGTTGCATGAATGATTCAATGACTCAATCATAAAAATACTCACTTATCATCATCTGCATACAAAAATAAAACACAAGAAGAAAAAAGAACAATAAAAAATAAATGAAAGTTTCGGGGGGTAATAATCTAAAATCAGAATATGTTTACAATCGGGTATACAAATATCAAATAAATTCTTTGTAAAGCTCACAAACTTTTGTTGGCTGTGTTGGCTGGGCTGATTTGTTTATGTTTAATATCTTTAGGTTTCTTATTCAAAGAATCTCTAATACTGTCTATGTATTTAAAGCCTTACTTCAGTCAACAAACCAATAAGCCAATGAAACCAATGAAATTTGGTCAAAAATGTCAGTTAATTAATATTATACACTTTTAAAAATAATGGTTCTTTATTGTCATTGACGGTTCCATAAAGAACCATCGCATCACAAAATAAAAGTTTTGCTACAGTTATGCCTGTCGTTTACACTATGCCAGCATTTTCGAACCTTGAAAACGGAGACTTTCAAAAACGCTGCAGAGCCTGTTTTAGATTGAAAACGGCGGGGTTGTGTTTTAGTATAAATGGACCAAAACGGAGACTTTTGAAAACGATGGTGTGGCTGCCCACATTAGCTCTGGGTATCCTAGATGACCGTGTAAACAATAACATGGAGACTGAACTGCAATCTACGATGGCATTGTTGTACTTTTTAGCTGCCATTGTCCAGATAAAATAAGCAGTTTTCTTTTTTAAATACTGGAGCTGCCTACATGCGCAAGAGGCAACTGTTTACACTTGTACGCGCATGCCCAGTGTGCATGAACAGTCACGTGACATGCGTTTTCGGCTGTGTAGTGTAGACAGAGATTGTTTCTGGAACGCTGTGGAAACACCAGTGTAGATGAGGATTGTTTTCAATTTAAGACACCATTTTAAAACAAAAACGCACTAGTGTAAACAGGGCCTAAAGGTGATGATGCATGGGGCAACTTTTTGAGCAATGTTGCCGGGCAGTCGTGGCCTAATGGATAGAGAGTCAGACTTGCAACCCAAAGGTCATGGGTTTGAGTCTCAGGTCTGGCAGGGATGGTTGTGAGGGGAGTGAATATCCAGCACTCTCTCCACCCTCAAATACTGAGGTGAAACCCTTGAGCAAGGCACCGTACCCCCAACTGCTCCCCAGCATTGGCTGCCCACTACTCCGGATGTGTGTGTGCACTTGGATGGGTTAAATGCAGAGCACAAATTCCGAGTATGGGTCACCATACTTGGCCACATGTCACTTCAATGTTGCTTGGGCACTTTCCCATTGAGAATAGGCAACAAATTTCTCTCTGGATATCTTAAAGTGCATATTGCAGGTTTAACATTTTTTTCGAGATGAATATATAACCTTGTACAAAAATACCATATAAAAAGGTACTGCAGGGTTTAAAAATGTTTTGCGAGACATAAGGGCATTAATTTAGTAGATAAAGTGACGGTCTCTGTAAAAACCGCTTTTTTTTCAGCGTCGCGTCATTTTACGTCACTACAGGGAGATGTTCGCAGAGCTCTGTGTTGATTCAGTGCAGAATATATTGGTATTTAGCAACAGCGGCCGTGAATCAGTGTGTTTTCGGTAGTTTTTGTATTCTATTTATCATCGTAATGGTAAATTATTGTGTTTGTGGAGGTTGCACAAACTTCAGCCTGTCAGGACATCGAGTACAGAGGTTTACTAACAAGAAAAACTACGCTGCTATCTTCTGTGCCGGGGTTTGTTTTGTGCAGGTGAAGAGACGGGACTTCACTTCTGCATCTGCGTCGAAAAACGCGTTCATTTTAGACTGGAGGATTATCATCCCGGCGATATGATGGAGTTCAACATTGTAATACTTCTGTAAATGATTATATTAAATGAATAAACTTACACACGCTATGCTTCTTCACCGTTTTTACTTGAATCAATTTCAACACTGATGAATACAAATTATGTACACATGCATACAGTCTCACACTCACACAAAACAGTTTTGAATGATGTGCTGGTAATGTAAATACTCCAATTTCATGCATGCCATGTATGTAAACTTATATATACATTCAAGTTCACACAACTACATAATCACGGCGTCATACATCCTCACACAATCAGGGAATGGGCACGGAATAAACTCATAACACAGAATTAATGAATAAAGGATAACATGAAATACATACAGTAAGTTAACACTATATGTTTGGCCGCCGGCGGGAGACATGATCACGGATCCGTCAGAGATGCAGCTCGATGAAGACTTACGGTGCACATTTTAAGTTTTGTGTTTGATTATTACATTTGCTAACTACCAAATCAGTCGTGATGAGAAACGGCTATATCACGTAACGTTAGTGTGGACGGATATTAACGCGTGTGACATACGCTTGATCAAAGTTTATTCGTTTCTGTTATTAGTAATCAGTTAGGCCTACTCCTAGATGACCAATAGCTTTGCTATTGCCTGATTCATGATAATAATCTGTACAATATTGTGATCTGAGCACATGTCGTTAACGTTATATCTATAAGCTAACACCGGTCCCTGTCCTGTTCTCCACTGCTTCTCCTCACACAACAGCTCAATTTGTCTCTTTTGACCGTTATTCTGTCTAATTCTGGCCTGTCCCTGCTCTCTTGACCACATAGTAGGCTAATTGTATGGCTGTGATTAGTTATACGAGTATAAATAAGCATTTACAATTTCCTCAGCATCCGAACTGTCATTGCGATCCATTGTTTTCCTATAGACAAATCCGGCGAAACACGGAAGTAAAGCAGCGCCGCCATTACTGCGTGCCTTGCTGCTAAGGAAGTAGCAGAAGTAGCGTGTTGGTCCCTCTTTTACTGTCTATGGTTGGTCCCGTAGGCTGTAGCAGATGTTAGCTATATAGTTTTTTTAGTACCTATGCTGTCCAGTGATGCCGGGCAGAACGTGTTGTGTGGTTGGTTGTTTTAACAACAGCACAAAACTACAGGCCTGGAATAAAACCGCTTGTGTAATCCACGAAGCTTTGTTGCACATTGACTGCCCATGTTTACGGCCATACGGATTGCACAGAGTTCCTGGTCGAGCGGAGGACCAAGATGTGCGTCAAAAGTGGATGAAACACATAACCGAGATGGCTCATCGCATGCCAGATGATTAATAAAATAATCTTGAATACCTATAAGAACATGTATTTTATTGCTACAACTGGTCGTGGCTAAGGCCATCCTTAAAAATATTTTGGTTTGCCGTAACAGCCAAAAAAATAAAAAATGGTCGGTAGGTCGTAAAAAATGTAAAAAAAAAATTGTTATTGCATCACATTAAGTGTATTGTGATTGTCAAAACATTTTAGTAACTAAGCTGAATTTTATTAGGTTTAGTGACATGTTACAATGTTTACATGGTAGGCTACAATTTCTGGTAAGCTACACTTTTTTATTATTTTTATTCAATTATTATTATTTAATTATTATTGTGATTTGATTTAATATTGACTCATTTGGATAAATATTAGCTAGACTACACAAGGTTGGCATTAATTTTTCTCAAGAAAAAAACAACTCACCTAACTTAATGCTGTAAACATACAGAGAGCCCTATCAGCTGGCAGTATTATTTAAAAATAACAATTTAAATATAATGCATTTTTTATTATAATAACAACTTTATTTAATGATATAAGTAAAAATATAATAAAGATGTAATACAGTACACATATCAGCCAAAACAGGTTCTGTGTGAGGGGGTGCTAGCTGACAGCGTTCGGTCATTTCTGAGAGATTTACCTCAAACGAAGGTAAGTGTGAATACATAAATCCATTTTGAAAAACATGTTTACAAGAACATAACATTATACGTCGTTTGATGTTGTAATATTTTTTAATCTGTATTTCTAGCATGTCACATTTACAAGCACCAAACGGTATTTATTGTTTGAATTTCGTAATAAAATTGACAGAATCTGAGAGCTGAGATTTTTTTCTATCATAAGTAACCTGCTCTGTCTAGTCTGTCGGTCTCTGTGTCCTCTTCGCGATTTTTATGTGCGTGAGAAAATGGATGTGTAGCGTGAGAGCGTGTGAAAAGCGTCAATTGCGTGTGTCTCACATTTTATTGCATTTGTATTAGCTGTTTGAAGAGTAAAAAAAAATCCGTGGGTCTTAACGCAATTACAATCGGCAAGTCGGTCGGACTAAAAGGGGAAAAATAATTAATTGGGTCGGTCCTAAATTGACAGGGTCGGTCGGGTTATTAGCCTGACTACGTCAGACTTCCTACTTCCGCTCAATTTCATTTCGCTTCTGTACTCAGTCTGATACAGCGTCATATGCTGCGTTCACGTCACCTCGTATTTACCGGAATCTTGAAATGACAACACGTGACGTTATATTCGGAGCTGTTCACGTCCTTTTGGTCCTTGGACTGGGAATTATGCGTTTCCATGGCACCACTATCAACGCCTAAATGAATCTACAGTGGTCAGGTGGTACAAGCGCCCACGTGGTACATCTGGGAGCTTTCAGAAAACTCCCAGCTTACAAGCTGTAACTACGATCTCTACGAGGACGTGAATGCTTTTTACAAGCTAGAATCTCGTAACTACAGGAATTACAAGGCCGCGTGAACGCACCTATAGCTTTGTGTTTGCCACCGGTCTGGAAACAGCCGGGCCAATCAACGAACAGAGGGCGGGCTGAGAGCCGTGACGTAGATGCTAAGCGCCGAGTTTTATATTGTAGGTTAGAGAAATCGAAAACCGAAACGACCGCGGAAATGGGAAACGAGACACGGGATGCAAACTTCGGGATGCATTAACTTCGCATAATCTGCAAAAGTCGTTTACAGCCATGTTCACTCCGGTATTTCGCTCACATCATCATGTGTTTACAACAGGTTTACAGTGGAAGTTCAATCATAGATTTGAGTTAGATGCATGATGTCTGTGCTTCGATGCGGCTGTACAGGCGGATAACATACGTCATAACTAAACGTATCTGATTGGCTTACGGGTAACCAATGATTTTAAACTTCAGACAAGCGTCCCCTAGCGAGAGAGAAAACACTTCTCTATTATGCCATTCCAGACTCTGTCTACGAAGCAAAGTGAAGTAGCGGAGTCTGGTATTACCAGGCTATCGGGTTATGGCAAACAAGAATATTTTTAAGGATGGCCTAATAATTATTTGAAACTTAAGCTTGTGAACATATTAGCAACACAGCTAGTAATGACAGCGTTCGGTTTTATTGTTGTCATCAATTAATACACTTCTTAATTACATTACATTACATTTTTACATTATGTTGTCAATAAATTACCTTTATCGGTAAGTTTTGGCCACTGCCTGACATAATCTACCCATGTTCCCTTTCACCAGACATTTTCTTTAATGAGCAGGATGAACTTTAATTGAAATGTCATTAGAGGGCACCGGCAAGTGTCACACCGTCACACTTCGCAGGCACGCAGTAATGGCGGCAGGCAAGATGGCGGCGCCCATAGAGTTCGCGGCGGATTTGTGTATAGTTTATATTGATCGTGTTCCCTTCAGTGACGTCACGTCCGATTTGGCATTTTTCAGATGCGGAAGTAAAATTCTCTCACAAAAAACGACTCCAGAAGCCTATGTAGCGTATTTATGCGTGTTTTTTCAAGAAAATCTATTTCATACATTATTTTTCTACACATTGAATCACTAAAGCTCTAACCTGCAATATGCCCTTTAAGGTGTATCATCACCTTAAGAAAACAAAAGTTTCCTGTAAGAACTGTTCACTGAAAGGTTCTTTGGGGAACCAAAAACGGTCCTTATTTGGCATCACTATGAAAACCCGTTTTTGGAACTTTTATTTTATTTTTAAGAGTGTAATGTTTTATATCACTGTTGCAAGGGTGTTTCTAAAACAATGGCTGAGGTAAATTTGACATTTTACATAATAAATCTCTCTATTTTTTTCCCCCTATTTTGTAAAGTCTTGGAAAAACTATCGTGGACTTTTTTTCTTGTGATTTTGGAGGAAATAAGAACCCCTCGAAATGTGAAAGGGTCCATCCAATTGGAGGGCCAGAACTAACATTTGTATACAATTACATTTTGCATTGCATTGGAAAATGTGAATTATTTCTTTGCTATTTTAGTACTCTTGTTTAGAGTACCACCCTAGTCCTGAAATGAATATAAAATGTAAGGCAATGACTGATGTCAAAAGGGATCTGTTTCAACACATGCTTTGACATGGATAGGAGGGTGCGGCCTTTTAAAAATCTGCTTCTCCTCTGAAAACCTCATGAAAACATTTGATCCATTTTAAATGCTGATTCAAACCGTGATTATTCTTGAAGGATGATATTCTGATTTCAGAGCCTCCTACGCAGACCCCCTCCCTTTGACTTAAAAGTACACTCCACAACAAGCCACAGTATGTGTAGCCTGAGGGATGGGGCTCCATTACAGCAGAGCTGACATGCATGATAACAGAGCAAAAATGAATGTTTAGAGCTTCAACTACAGAAAGAGAATGGTGATGTTACTTACAGTGAAAAAAATTAGCTTTATAAATGTATTTAATAATTATGAGATGAATTATTAACATTGGAGTTAATGCGTTATTCACAATATGAGTGAATGATTTTAGGCTTAATTCTCATTCACATTCACATTTTTGACACATTGCACACTTCGTATAACGAAAGAAAACTCTTTAATGTGTCAATTCACGAGTTCACATATCCATATAATTAAATGTAGTAAAGTTTTGCGTATTTGGCGTGCTGTCCAGGGAGAGAATTTTGGCCCGAACCCAGAGTACTCCCCCCGGTGTGGTAAAAGTAGATAGAACTATAAGTGAGGAGATGGGGTGGAGGAGGGATGCTGATAAACTCTCAGATGAACAGAAGTCAGTCTGCTGAATTTATACCTTTTGACATTGGTTGAGTTGATTAACTGAATGCTCTCCACCTGTGCTAATTAGGTTAATTATCTGAACTTGCTCCTCCCGAATTTTGTTAATAAAACATCATTTGTTTCTCCTAAACTGTAATGAGGTTAAAACATTGCTGACAGTAATGTCACATGTATAGAGTTTTAGAAGATATGTCAATAATGTCTCACATTGTGCTCAGAAGTATGAAATCAGAAGTCAAAGATTTCAATATCAACCCATAAAATTTCTAATTTTTCATCAAAATATCAGACCACAAAATTCTAACAACATTATTTTACTGTCTGTCAACAGTTGTCTAAGTTTCTATTTTTATTTCTCCTAATGGATTATTTAGCAACGACATCTGAAACAAAATAGATAATAGGAAACATAAATAATCTCCATTAAGTCTCCCGAACTATAAAAGCACAATAAAATGTTCTTCTAATGCTATAATAATTTTCTGTAAACGTAACTACATCAGTTAACATGAACAATAAAAAATAGCATTTACAGGCAATTTTTTATTTTTTTTTGCATGTTTCATGCATCTGTCAGTTTTGAGATTTTGGGCTTTTTGGATTGTCATAAAGTGTTTTTTTCAGATTAGTGGAAAGAAAACATCTAAAACACACTTTTATGTGTTTTTTTATAGCACTTTATTTGCGTCTGTATATTTTGATTACAGTATATATCTTTAAAAGCCGTTTTCTCAAAATGAGTTTTTTCTCCTACATTGAGGCAGAAATCTCAGTAACACTTACATACACCAAACTTTACAGTTTTATTCCTATCTATATTCTGAAGGTTTTTACAGAGGGGTTTGTTGTATACTTTTCCTGATGTTATACAACATTTTATTACTAAAAAAAGGAAGAAAAATTATTTTTTTCTGGCTGAGTTATAAAAAGAGATATCCGAAAATCCCTCTGTAAAAACCTTTGACACTAATATGTCAAATTAAATAAGAATTTTGAACCTGACTTCATCCAATTTTCAGATTTTTGTTCTATAAATGTATGCAAATTAGTGCAAGCTGCAGTCCATAACTTTTTTTGGTTAAAAATGATTCAAAATAATTTTTTGAGCAAGTACATAACCAGCCAGTGTTCAAAACTATCTCCTTACCTTAGCCCGATTCACAACAGTAAGCTTGTAATAATGTTTTCTAATTCTGGTGGTACTGGTGGGTTTTCGTGGGAAATTCGAGCATGCTACCATTCGTCTTTGCATCATTACTTAGAGAAGGAGTCCCAGCTAGTAGATAATATGGCATGTGGAGGATGCTACAGACGGCGGATCATTTATAGACTTTTCTCACAGCAGCTGCAATAATTAAACTTATCATTTTGATTGCGGATTGTAATCCAGAAAAGTCCAAATGGTAATCATCAGTGACAACTGAATCTCCACCCATATTCAAAAGCAAAAGTGCTGCAGAGTGGCAACAGAAATTGAAATCTACAGGTAATGCTAATAAACACTAAATACATGGTCACGCAATGCTGATGTTGTTAACATTAACAATTAGAAAATAAAGTATAACAATAATTTGCATGGTTTGATGTGATCAAAGCTAAGTGATTGTTAGATTTAAAGGTGCTAAAGAGGATGTTTTGTTTTATACATTTTTGCAATATTACTTAAAACTGTCTTTACTAACTGATAAAAGACGATTTATTAGGTGCACTGAAAGGAATAATATTAATATACATCATCTGTGCACGAGGTAGGGCCTTAAAAACATCAGCCAATCGTTTACGCGATCATCGCATGACTGACAGAAAACATGAGGAGCTGATGCACAACCCACGTAAAGATGATAATTCCACAAATAACTGCAATTACAGGATTTAAACAGAGATGGTGACAAAGAGGCAAAACTTATGGACTGCAGCTTTAATTAGATAACATCTCATTTGCAAATTTAAATATAACATTTCAGAAAACTTGTAATCAATCATCTAAGTATGGTGATATCTATTAGTTTTTTTCTTACCCTATTCACATGGGGTGTCTAATAAAAACTGTTAATATTATTTAATGGACTTAAGCTAATATGAACTAACAATGAACTATTTTTATTACATAGTTAACAATAATCATAAATAGTTAAATGTTCTTAAATAGTTTAAAAATTATTAACAATAGCAAAGATGAATAATTACTGTATAAACGTATTGCTCATTGTTAATGATAGTTAATACAATAACAAACGTTGACTAATAGGACATTATTGCAAAGTGTTTCCCATATTGCTAACGTTTGTACTTAGGTGGCATAAAATAATGCAAAGGTATGAAGCAATCAAATCAAAGTAACATGATGTTGATAGTATTGTTAATCTTGCTGGTTACATTTTGTGCAGATCTCCTCTGCTAGACAATGATGTCATCTATACTAACTTTTCATGTGACTTAAAGCTGCCTTGAGGTGTCCACATTCCAGAAGGACATCATGTTACTGCAACACCTTAAGATCTGAGCCACTGAGCATGAGTCATTTTGTTCTCTGAGAAACACTAGACTCTCCCCTGTATAAGGCCAGTCAAGCCTGCAAAAGAGTATAGAAGGCAGGGCTTTTGGCAACAGGACTTCTTTGAACTCTGTTCAATGGCTTTTACAGTACCTTTGTGCCAGAAAATCTTCATTCAAACCTGTTTCTCAGCTTCTTGAACCTGATCTTGTGATTGACAAGTTTTGCATCTGAACTAACTGGCAGTTGATATGTTTTTTTTGTTTTTTTTAGCAAGCATGGAAGTTGTTTTCCAACTATTTCCTATTTATCATAAACAATCTAAGAAGGTCAAATTTGCAGTTTGGCTGCTGGCAAGGTATGCTTATGTATAAGTACTGGTAAACACAACTTGAATCTGGCCTCTAAAATGATGACACAAGTTTTTTTTTTATAATGCCCTGACTAATTTTACCCTCCCATAACGATCATTTACATAAACACACAACATTTTGATTTATTGATTTCTGCTGGAGAAAAAAAAAATCAACTACTGTGTGACCCTAGCATGTGCACAAGCATTTAGCAAGATAAGACCTTAAAAACCTATTGATGACTGAATCTCAGTCTACTTCATTAAATCCCTTTAAACCCCTTGGAAGAAATATTCCAAGTAAAATACAGATGTTAATTAGAAAATAGTTTGACCCATAATGTTGTCCACTTAATGCACAGAGCATAACTGTGTATTTTTGCTTGCTTTTAACATATTTAAAGAGTTTAAATTATTTTCTGTGCGGTAATGAAATGATGTACAGTTTAACCATCATGAAGTGATTAAAAGTGAAAAGTGGCAGAGCAAGTTATTACCTGAAGTTTGATGAAAGATTACAAAGACAAATATAATTTTCTCTGGAATAACATACACTACCGTTAAATTTGGGGGGTGGTTTTGAAAAAAGAGTCTTATGCTCAGTCACCAAGGCTGCATTTATGTGATCAAATACAGTAAAAATAGTAATATTGTGAAATATTATTACAATTTAAAATATCATTTTTATATATTTAGTCTTCAGTGTCACATAATCCGTCAAAAAATATTCTAATATGTTGATTTGATGCTCAAGAATCATTCCTTATTATTATCAATGTTGTGCTTAATATTTTTGTGGTTACATTTTTCAGTATTCTTTGATGAATAAAAAGTTCAAATGATCAGCATTTATTTAAAATCGAAATATTTCGTAACAATGTCAAATTGAATGTGTCCTTTAGACCTCAATGCTGATTATTCATATACGACAAGACTGCATTTTGGGATCGATTTTTAACTAAATATATATAAAAATCTACAATGAATGCATTTAAAAAATGTGTTTATTACAAATATGTACAATAGTATAAAAGCTTGAAATTTACACATGGATTGAAATGAACAGCAATAGCCCATATAGAGATGCCAAACAGTTACCCACCTCTTTTTTTTCAAGCATTTGTTTTCTACAAAAACATGAAACTTTCTAACCAAGTAATTTTGGTCTGTTTTGCTCAGTGCTCCTGTTAGGTTACAAGATCTTGGTACACTGTCCAATATAAATATGCACATATTATCGGAAGAAAGCTTCCAACAGACTATGAAATGTTATTAGCAACAATCAGTGCAATCACAGTCAACAAATAAAAACCAGTGGCAACCAAAAAAACCAATGACAAAGCCATCTCCAACAATGCTTAGCTACAATGAAACGATCCAAAAATGGTCAAACATTGAGTATCTCCCTTTAAAAGACAATTGAACAATTCCTCATTTGTTCATCGAGTGTTAACAACAGTTGCAACAACTCACAATCGCACAGTCTCCCTTTGGCTTTTTACAGCAGAAACACATGGGCCTACACATGCATTTTAAGTCCGTTTTGTCATATGTACATCTCATTTCTTCCTCTTCTTCATTTCTCAGACCATAAGTTGGGTGTGGTTGTGGAAGGACTGACTGAATCTTTGCGGGCCCTTTTGGGACTCTGGCTGTTGCCGGGTGAGTGGATGAAGGTTGGACTGCAGGGTGGAGATGAAGAAGACGAAGAAGAGGAGGAATGGCAGGAGGAGGATGAAGCTTTGAGCTGGAGCCATTTATCACCCAGCGCTTTGGCAAAGTGGTCATCTACAGACACGCTGATGGAGGCGGCTCTGTGGTAATTCATCCCGAGACTCCTCTGAAAATGCTCTTCGACGTGATCATAACTGTGCTGGGTAACAACTGTAGAGACAAAGTGGAGATAAATCAGATGATGATGCTCAAAAATCTGCACGGACATGTTAAAGGAAGCATGCCAAGATCATTTGCATCTTTTTACTTACTAGTGGAGTGATCACAGCAGTCTTTCTTGGTTGACCTTGTTGCAGAGGAAACGCAAGTGATGACAGATGGCCGTATCTGAAAAAGACAGCAAAGGTCAGCAAATCCTTGTAGCCACACAGCTTTTTTTTTTTTTTTTTTTACCCATCTATATTGGAGCTTTTGGAATAGCTAATGAATAAAATTGATGGAAAGATGGGAAACTAAAAGGAAAAGATGGACAATTATGTTGGTTGTTCTAGACTGGTTTTCCCTCAGCCCTAATGCCACTATCAGGTCAACAACAGCACTGGTGTGTTGAGACTTGTTGACAACATTCCTCCACCCATTGCTCACATTTTCTCCCTGAATCCGGCTGGATTGCATATCTGAGACAGGCAGAGGCCTGTCCACACTCTAAAGAGCCACTCTCTCAGGAACACAAAAGTGCCTTCCTGCATTATGTTGTGTCTCACAGACAGTGAGTGAGGATGAACAGACTGCGGTGGCCTCAGGATAGACTCTAAGAGGTGGATGGTATAATGCACCGAACGTGTTCAGTCAGCATGTACAGCTGAAGAAGGGGATGAGAGGATGGAACAAGCACAAAATTGGTCTTTTATTTATGGATTAGCATGTAGCTTTGAACACTATTTGGCTAATGTCTGGTATACACAGTACTTACGACTGGTAATATTTACAGACTTAACTACAATATTATTACATAGATAATGTAGATACTGATACACAGGATAGGATTTAAATATATATATATATATATATATATATATATATATATATATATATATATATATATATATATATATATATTTAATTATTTTTAATTAATTATTTTTTTTATTGTTAAAATAATATATATATATATATATTATTTTAAAATATTAAAAACTATATTATATATTTATTTGATGTATTATTATTATTTATATTTAATGAATGTTAACAATTTGTATTACTAATGTTTTCTAATGTTTATTAATAATTACATTTAAATGGTACAATACCATTTCACAGACAATGGTGGTGTGTTTAAACATATTTCAATATTAGTTGTATGATACATTTAAATGTGTGTATATATATATATATATATATATATATATATATATAAAATGTTATACTTTTTAATGTATATATACACATATATACACACATTTAATATATATATATGCACAATATTATTAATATTATTTTTAATCAATTATGTTTTTTAACAATTATTTTTAAATGCTACAGTATTACTTCCCAGATAATGTTGATAATATCGATATATTTAAATATTCGTTAAAAAAGTATATACATCAACTTTTTTTGCTCACCAGCCACATAATTTAGCAGCAGGTATATTAGGCTGCTGTCACTTTAAGACTGTTTCACATGCGGTTTCTTTCTCAACTGTTTACATTCACTTAAAACATAGAAAGGCATCTGGCACTTAAATCCACCTGCATTTGGCGGGTGTTAATATCAATCCCTGATTATAATTAAAGGTTATATTTTGTTGCTTATATTAAGGCTATATATTGTTATGTATATTAACACATTTTATTACTAACACTATTAACACTACATTTTAACATAAAAACATGCCATAATAATTTAACAGTAGTAATAAGCACCTGTATTTGTCTGACTGTTGTGGCTTTGTTTTGGCTTTCTGCTTTCTCTGGTTCTGGGCGTGGTTTCTTGATCAGGGCAAGAGGCTCGTCCATGACTGGGGTGGAGTACACTGGGCTGGGGATCAGGTGAGTAGGGCTGGCCGTTGGGCTCCATGTGGATGTAGGGCTTTCAGGAATACTGAACCCAGATGATCTGCGGGAACCGCTGGACAGGCTCTTGCTGAGGGCCCTCTCTCTTCTGAAACAGAAAGTTCAAAAATAAATGACCAAACTAACTCCTCTTCAGTCCCTCTTATTCTACTGGTTATTGCTTCCATGTTGGAAGGTACAAGGTTGATTACCTCTCTTCAAGTGTCCGTCCTCTCTCTGCACTGTGTTTGCGCTTTATTGGATGCGCAGGGCGCATCCGCACCCTGTCGCTCGTCATGTGGCGAAATCTGTCTTCACTCCTCAGATTGGGCTGTCCTGTGAAAAGATGAACACAAACCGGTGTGACTTCAGATATGATAAATGACATCGCTGCAGGGTGCTCACACGGTCATTGCCAGTCACCGATTCCCTTACTTGTGAAAAGGTGTGGCAAACAAGTAAACAACTGACTCTTAATCCTTGGAATTGCATCACTGCGTGTGTATCTTAATTGTGGGAAAAAACGTTGTTGGGCCACCGTTAAATGTAAACTCCGTTAAGTGGCAGAGCAAGATCAACTGGCTCTGTGAGTACTACTGTAGAACTACCCAGCTGATTCACCACTAACGGTAAATGTCATTCAAATGTTGGAAAACATTTGAGCCAAAAAAAAAAAAAAAACGACATCAGCGAACAAATGAATATCTCGCTGGCTTGTTGTTCATACTGCTTTGAGGGGCAAAACAGGCTTCGTAGGTTAAAGCATGTGGCTCACTGAATGTTTACCCAACATAATGATAGTAACAGACTAATCCAAACTGAAATACACATCACCATTCACATGCTAATATCAGCAACAGTGTCATGCCAAGGTGTTGTCATTAAACATGCTGCAACTGATAATGGTTTAAAGCTCATTAAAAGCTCATTAACAATTTATAGTCTCAAAATGAACAGTTTTGCAGTTTTTTTTTATTTATTTTTTTTATTAAAAGATAAACAGTGAAACAGTACTTTTCACTCACTAAAACAGATTGGCTATACTGAAAGTATGGAATGCATGCATGTATGCCTATGTACTGTACATCTCCAGACAAAAAAAAAAAAAAATCCTAGTTAAAAAAAAAAAAAAAAATTAAATAAATACTCAACTGATAATGAATAATAATTATAAAAACCACTTCTTTTTTTTTAAATTTACAAAGTTTAGGTCCTGTTTTGAACCAGGTTAGGTATACCTGCCCATAGCATTGTATGGAACATGTTAACATTCAAACTGCTTTTGACCATTAATATTGGCTCTTGAGAAATAGGATTTCACAACATCCTCTTGATTCACTGCAGAATAATTTTAGAGACTTTGTGCAACCTATAACTTAAAGCAACTCTAATGTATCATTACCACAATCAGTTAAGCTTGTATGGCCAATCATTTGACTGTTGCTAAATATTGTAGAAGTATAGTAAAAACAAGATCATGGGCTGTGGATATCAAATCAACCACATATTAGACCAGTCGGGACCTGTGTTGATTTGATTGGTGATTAACATCTGAGGTATTTTACCATTGCATGAATGAAGTGTAGCGTTAGGCGCTATCGGACTTCAAGCGGATAACGTTTACTAAATGCTCAAATGGCTTGGATGATGAGGGGGCATTGTTGGCAGAACCCTCTTTCACTTACACACACTCAAAAATCTCCTAAGCAGTGGACTGTGACAAGGCAGGTTGACTTTACATGTCAGTGGATGGGGGATTGGGTGTAAACCACACCTTAAACCTTGACTGATGACTGATTTTTAGTGCCTCAGGGAGGGATATTTTTCTAGGGGAGATTAAAGACAAAATAACAGACCCACATCCTTTTTCTTATCTCTTTCATTTGCAGCCTCAAACACATATCAAACATGTCTTCATCTCAACTCTCCTCAACTAGCCTTCAAAATAACAGGGCATCACAATTTTTGTCAGTGGTTTTTCCAGCCTCTTTTCTTATTTGAAACCCTTTGAATATGTGTATGTGAATTTAATACATTTAGATGTTTAAATACGAATAAGCTACATGAATAAACTGAACACTGAAGAATATGCACTCTTAAACATAAAGTTTTCCATGAAGAACCGTAAACATCCATGGAAGCTTTCCATTGCACAAAAGTTTCTTTAAAGTGGAAAAAGGTTCTTTCGATTATTAAAATGTTCTTTACACTAAGAACAACAATGATTCGTTTTAGAACTGTTCACTGAAAGGTTCTCTTGGGAACCAAAAATGGTGCTTCTATGGTATCACCGCTTTTTGTAACCATTATTTTTAAGTTTGCACATTAAAATGACTAGATAGTCAACATTATAAATTCCAGTTGTACAGTGCATTTTCTTTCTTCTACTAATGCACTTATAACATGCACACATCATGTAATTCTTTTAAACACATATTAAGAGATAAAATGTGATAATTACCCTCTAAGATGTAAACTTTGAAGCCACTGCTCATCCGGGTAATGTAGTGGAAATTAGTGACCGCCATTCCTAATCTTCAGCGTTTTCTAAGCCGTGCAATGCTCCTTAACAAGTTGAGTTGTGAGCGCCAGAATCGTTCCTCACTCAGCTTTGAATTGTTGAGCTCACTGAGCTCAAGTGATCTGTGTTTTCCATGAACATGCCTCTCTTCCTTCTTATTGGCTGGTTGAAGGCCAACCCCCTCCTTCTGTCTTTGTCTGCATGAGACGACCTACCACCACAGGTGCCTTATGGGAGGGGGCAAAAAACTGTGAATTGCTTGCTGTCTATCACCCCCACCCCACCATACCACCTCCAACATGGGCTAAATCTGACAGTTGAAATCAAATTGCAAATAAAATGAATAAAAATGTTTATTAAATTAATTTATGGTGAAACACAACAATGTTGGTGAAAAAAACAAATCTAAGCTGGCATGAGGTGTTTAGATTTCATAAAGATGTGTATCACAGAGACTTTACATGTCTAATTGAATTACTCGGGCAGACAGGCAGCTCAAAATAAAACATCAGGTCGTAATGTGGATCTACCCTTTTCTCCGTGTATCAACACGCCAGTGCAGCCGGGCAGAGAGATGAATGGTTTCCTTGTTATACTATCACTGTTCTTGAGAAACACATTTCCTGCCGTTATAAACTTAAAACCTTGCTATTATATTAAAATAGGCTACTTTGTTAGACTACATTTACATACAGTAAGAATGTGCAATTGCACAGAAAATGATTAACTTGAATTATAATATAATATAATATAATATAATATAATATAATATAATATAATATAATATAATATAATCAATAGTCAATGCTCACTAAGGCTGCGTTTAAGTGATCAACAATACAGTGAAATTGTGAGCTTAAACTACAATTTGAAATAATGGTTTTCTATTTTAATATATTTTAACATTGTTATGAATAATAATATTCATTTATTAATATTATTATGAATATATTTATTTCTGAAAAGCTGAATTTTCAGCACATGATCCTTCAGAAATCAATGTAATATGTTGAGAAACATTTATTATTATTATTATCAATGTTGAAAACTATTGTGCTGCTTATTTATTTATTTTTGGAAACTGAGATAAATTTTTTCAGTATTCTTAGCTGAATAGAAAGTTCAGAAGAACAGCGTTTATTTGAAATAGAAATGTTTTGTAACATTATAAATGTAATTACTGTAATGCATCCTTATTTGCTGAATAAGAGTATTTGGGGGGGGAAAAGTATATTATATAAAAGTATAGTATATATTTTGGTATGGGTTTCTGATCTGAAATTTCATAAAGTTTTAGGATTTTGAAAATATTTTAAATGGTGTAACACAAGAGAAACAGAAACATTTAAAAATTGACCTAATGAAATCAAAATGAAAGCAAATTTGTTTCCATCGAATTTTAAGATGCTGGAGAACATGATCATCAGGTTTTACACAAACTTACAGAGCTCAAATGCTGTGATCATTAAAGCATACAACTATTTTTCAAATTCAACATTTTCACTCAAATTATTATGCTGGTAATATCATAAGCAATGAAGAATAAAAACACTAATAAAAATGCAAACAAACTAAATTCAAAATCGCTAGACTTTTGAACCCAACTGTAAATCCTTTTGGAACTTCACCATCCCACTTTTCCTTCCCTGGATCCTTTTAGAATCCACAAACAAGTCTTGCTCTGTCTTTTGTTTCCTCTCTAGGAGTCAGCACCTGTCGACAGTCCCTCCCCTGCCCTAATCTAAAATCTCACCCGACTGCATTTTTCAGAGTGTTTAGCCCACCTGAGCTGCAGTCATTCCACCATCTTGCCCATACATGCAGTTATGTTGTGAGTTCCCAACCTTTATGCACTGGGCCTTTTCTTTCCACAGATCTGTTTCTCCTATTTCTTTTTTGGCAGAAAGACAAAGACTTCAGAGTGCTGAAGAGAGCTTTGTACAGCGAGATCCTGCCTGAGCATGCTAAAGCCACAAATGCTTACATACATGACTGAAACACACTCCCTCTGGACACAGAGTTAACCCCATTTGCATTACAATCAAACCACCATAGTGCTGTTGCTCTCCATAAGGTCAGCCTTTAAACATATCTGTTTTTTTTTCGTTGTTTTTTTTTTTTTTTTTTTTTATTAAATAAATAAAAGAGGTTATACAGGTAATTTACTTCCCGAAAGAAAACCATTTGAACAGTGCAATGCTTTCTCAAAACTCTTACTCATATGTCGTTTATTTTGTAACATTCCCTGTGACTGTACTGTGATTGATTGCCTCTCACAGTATGCTACCTGCAAATTAACACTGCATTGAACTACTATAAATATTTACTCTACTTACTCCCTATCATTATTGGATTGCCATCTATTTTATAACTGATTTTCCCAGGATGCCACACACAGATATGCATCTCTATTCTCTAGAGACCAGTGAGAAAAATTTCTCACAATCATTCAAGCGCTGAAAATTCCAGGTTGGTTAAACAGATCATTGTTTAGCTGTTTATGGAAGGTTGTGTATATTTCTGAAAATGGGCCTATAGTGTCAGTCAGACCAAGGTTATACTTTTGACAATCTTTACCCAGCACTATTTAATCTGTTGCCTCGTGGCGCATCACGTGGGAAGCAGCGACCTCTTGCGGTAGAAATCAAAAATAGCAATAATTCAGGCATTCTTGTGTTACCGCGAGAATACAGGGAAACAAACGACTCTGAATTCATCCTGTCTAAACGGTCTAAACTAGATATACACAACATTGTTTCAGTTTTTGTTTTTATGCTCCTTTGGATGAACTAAAGAGAAAAGAAGAAATGCCAACAGAACGGGTAATTTACTCAAGCTTTTTTTTTTATTTGTAATTTTGGCTTGAGATTGGTGTCGTTTCATCGCAGAGTAAAAAGTGAAGCAAGTAGACCTACTGTCGGTTGACTTGGCTGTTTGAGGTGAAGTCACAATGAAATTTGATTGTTCTTAGCAGTTGCAAAGTTACATTACATCCAACGATATTTATTTAACAGCAAATATCTATTCTCATATATAACTATACCACATTATTATCATTTTTCAATTAGGCCTATGCATTTGTTTGAATTGCAGCATGATTTCAGACTTTCATCGTGTATTTCAGTCAGAGTATTCAAATTAGGCCTACTATTAATCTAACACTTTGTTATATTTTCAAGAAACTGTCTTTTTCATTCTGCAGGGATATTATTATTTTTTTTAGTTAATTTTGTGTATAGTTATTTTTTTTTTTTTTACTTTTAGGTTATTCTTTTAAATACATTCTCATATTTACATAAACCCACACAGCCTTTACAAAAAATGCATTGTTTCAACAAATAGTCAAATACTTGCTGCTTGATGGCTGTTTTCCATGTGTATAGGTGTAAATGGCGTCTGTTGTTTTGAATGGCACAGACTGTCTGAACCATTCATGTGTTGTTTATGAATACTTTTGCTCATTCATTAATGGAACAGCTTTGTGAAGGTGGGTATAAGCTTCCTTTGTTAATGTAATGGCTCAGAATTAGGGTCAACACCAGAAGTGACAATTCACTTCAATTCATTTCATGCATACTGTGCACTGTATGGACAGACTTGAGCAACTGGTTCCAAATGGAGGATAACAACTATTTTCTCAAGGGAAAGGGTCCCTTTTTTCTGTAAAACAACTCTTTGTGAATCCACTAACAAGGGGTTTTAACAAGGATGTGGTGTAGAATAATTGAGCATTACTGTATTCCACTGCAGTGTGTACTCATTTTGTGTGTGCTTATAGTGCTACAATGAACTGGGAACTAGTCTGAGAAAAGCAACAATAAATAATCCAACCACAATGTACATACCAAATGTTCTACATCTAGCACAATGAGCTGCAACAATAATAAAATAGTACATTTTTTTCAAAGAAAATAATACTTTTATTCAGCAAGGATGCATTAAAGGGTTAGTTCACCCAAAATGAAAATAATGTCATTAATTACTCACCCTCATGCCGTTCCACACCTGTAAGACCTTCGTTCATCCTCGGAACACAAATTAAGATATTATATATATAAGACATAGCCAGCAATGACATTTCCTCTCTCTCAAGATCCATAAAGGTACTAAAAACATATTTAAATCACTTCATGTGAGTACAGTGGTTCAATATTAATATCATAAAGCGACGAGAATATTTTTGGTGTGCCAAAAAACAAAATAACGACTTGTATAGTGATGGCCGATTTCAAAACACTGCTTCAGGAAGCTTCTATTACTTACATATAGTTTGCATTATGCCTTTAATGTGTGGGAAAAAAAGAAAACAATTTTCCTTCATTCCAGACATAGATCTTGATCAGATGGGAGGAGAAAGACCTAGGCATTAAGGCTGCAGTTCTCCTGTAAAGCTCTGGTGTAAAATAGCTCTCGTAAACTCACATCTCAGATTGCATTGTGTGCCTGAAGGTGTCTGCTGCTGCCCACACCACCATTTTGTGCTAATGTGGGTGTAACTGATTCACCACTCAAGTAAAGCATGTAAACGATGCTTTGTTTATTGATAGGGACTGTCTGTCTATGCAAGGTCCTATTGCATTATCAAACAGACATGGCCATAGAAATCAGGAAGGTTACGTTTAAGAACCCGGTCAAGCAACAAAGTGTCTGAATACGAAATGGTAGAAATTAAAATGGAGAACACACACCTTTAGAATCACATGAACACAAAGGCAGTAAATGTGTTCTTAATGTATTTTGTTGCAAAGGGTGGGGCCTCTAAACATTATGTTTCTCCATTTGAAAGTCAGTCTATGTGTGACAGACTGTATTTCAGTAACTTTTGCGTCAAACATCCAATTATTTACATAAATGATTGTTTTTGCTGGAAGTGATATTGCATGTTTGTTTCAAACGCTTAGTTCAACACAGTCTAAAAATAATGTTTGTGACTATCCTAGTACAATATTAATTTCATTTATTAATAATAATCATAAATGTTTTTTTTTTTATATTCTGGAGTTTTGCTCTTGCATTAAATGTTTAGTTCTTCATAAATGTTACTGTTTTAATTTCACTTAATTTCACTTTTGGTGCATGTTGCTACAGAACAGTTAGTTAAATACATTTCCTTTCTTGTCAATGACAGTGGAAAAATGTAATAGTTTAAAAAAAACTTATTTTAAAGTTGTGATGAAACAAGTAGCAAGAGACCTTTTTTCCCTTATTTTGACATTCATTCATGTGTAAGGGTTTATCAAAAAAGAAAAAAAGAGAAAAGTAGGGTGGGAACATGGTTCTGTCCATCAGTTAATGATTGGCTGAAGGCAGATCTGAATGCAAGCTGCTGGCAGTCAATTGTAAAAAAGGGGCAGAGTTTATGCAGAGAAGTCCGGCATATGTCACCAGAAATCAAGTTGACATTGATTAAACATAAAAAATTAAACATTAAGATTTATAACATGCCAGTAATGTGTTGTAACTATATTGTGTTGCAATGGGTGGAGCCTGTAAACATTATGTTTCTGCATTCGAAAGTCAGTCACACAGACTGCAAAAGAAATTAAATTTCACTTCATACTGACTTTTAAGTATGTGACTATACATAAACTGACTTTCAAAATGAAATATTCCCTGTAGCAAAAAGTGTGACAACTAGCCCCGGCCTCATTAACAGCAACATATAGATTCACTGTCCGTGGTGCTGAAATCACAGACGGGGAGGAGTATTTCCACAGGAACTGTCCAGAGTACTGAAAACCCATCCTTCTTTTCAAAGATGAAAATTCCTTTAGAAAAGTCTACAGTAAAATAAAAAATAATCATATGCAAAACTATACCAAACACTAAAAAAATACTGGGTTAAAAACAACCAAAGTTGGGTTGAAAATGGACAAACCCAGCAAATTGGGTTGTTTTAACCCAGCAGTTGGGTTAAATGTTTGCCCAACCTGCTGGGTAGTTTTATTTAATTCAACGATTGTTTAAAAATGACTGTATTGCTTGTTTAAAATGAAACTAAAGTATGTTGGAAATGAACATTTATTAATATGTTTACTAAATGAACATTTATTAATAAGTGTAATGAATAATAATTGAACAATACACCTTTTTAAATAGATTATTAATAAATGTTCACCATTTGATTTTTATTGTTGCCTCTAGTAATTATGTGTCTGATTGTTAATTTCCAACATATTTTGAATTCATTTTAAGCCAGCGATAAAACTTAAATAAAAACTGCCCAGCACATTGCACAAACATTTAACCCAACCACTGGCCCAATCGCTGGGTTTGTCCATTTTCAACCCAACATGGGTTGTTTTTAACCCAGCATTTTTTAGAGTGTACAATTAGTATATTAAAAATATACCTAGTTATATACCTTAAAATAACAATTTATACTTTCATGATTTTACAAGTTTTCATTGAGTCTCCAGATATTAAATAATAAGTTGGCATCAGGGTCACAAATTAACCATGCAGGGTTCGGAGCAAAAAAAGAAGCAAAAAATGCAGCTGTACAGAATAGACACAAAATGACCTGAAGTGAATTCCTCAGTTGTTTTATGTCATCTTTTACATATTATATTATATTCCCAAGTGTCCCTTAAAATCAATTTCAAGGTGCAAAAAGAGCCCTTTAATAAAAAAGTTAATTTCTGACACTGCTCCAAGATCATCCTTTAACTACATTATTTTGCATAAGTAAATGTCTGTAAAATAAATTCAAGACAAACAGTCCTTTAATTAATTGTCAATTATCTGAGGATTTTTTCAAAGCCACTTATACAGCAGCCCTATAATGTACAAGGACAGTCCTGAGGGAACAACCTGGGTTTAGGTGTGTTGCTCAAGGGCACCATGGTGACAGTTCAAGGATCTTCACCTGCAGAGTTTGAACATACAACCCTTTTGTTACAAGCTGTTTAATCACTAGGCAGCACCACCCACTGCCAATGATGTTCAATCGATATCTCTCGCTTCCTTAAAATGAACACAAGCACATGACAAAACCGTCTTTCCTTCCCATTCATCACTATTCGCATCTAAACAATTACATCCCGGACCTGTCCCGTGCGTAAAGAACGTGCGCAACGGGAGAAACCGATGATGGGTCAGAAAAAGTGACGAGGGGGAAAACACTGGGCGGATTACAAGGATTGGATGGCACGAGTGATGCAATCCCTGCATCCTCCGAAGCCCCAAACGGATCACTGAGAATCTGACCGGAGATTTTGCCTCTCCCGAGTTTCATTTATGACAATTACTACCTTCACCGAGCGAGCAGCACACTTTTAACAAGTGCCTCTTCGTTAGGATTGTTTTTCTCCACGCCCGTGGATTAGGACCTAAACATCATCAACATAAATGGAAGGAGCTTGATATCGTAATGCCAATTGTTGAACTAGCTTCTCAGTGATGTAAGTCAATCAACCACAATTATTACAAGCATTTATTTATGCATATTTAATCGTGATCTCACTAAAGCGTTGATTTGGTTTCTTTCATTTGTTGCAGTGCAGCCTTGCCTGTTGTGAAGCACGACCTTTGCTTTGAGGTGCACCCTGGAGAATTGCGTATCGACTCATTTTCACGTCTCGTTTTAAACTGAAACACTCGGTTGCATCCTAGATATCAGATAGTTAATCGGTTTTCTATTCGTCTTGGATTTTTTTTGCCGTGCAGAACCTACAGGGGGATAATTTACCGTCGCATCCCTTTTCATCTTCACTATGAATTACCTGCGACGTCGACTCTCGGACAGTAATTTTATGTCCAACTTGCCCAATGGCTATATGGGCGATTTACAGCGGCCCGATCCGCCGCAGCAGAGCCCAGCCCCGGTGCTCTCGCCCGGCTCTCAAGAGAGGCGTCAACCCCCCAGCCAGGCTACAGGCGCCGGCTTCTTTTCCTCCCTTTCCAACGCCGTCAAACAGACCACCGCCGCCGCCGCTGCCACCTTTAACGAGGCCACCGAGAGAGGAATCGGCTCGAGCAACGCTAAGATCCTCCTGGTCATTGATGACCAGCAGACAGACTGGTAAGACGCGTGATTCTAAGGAAATCTCAGCGTTTTGTAAACAACGTAATGGCTTGGAGTTTATGAACGGATTATTTGAGAGTATCAGAGGTGTGTGATTCATACTCGCACCTGAGGTGTAGCTCGTGCTAATACAGGCCAAAAGGAGTCACTATCCAAATGTCGTGACTCATTAGTCTATGGGCCTTTTTGGCACGAGCGACCGTGTAGTTGTGGGTGTGCCCGCGCGTGTGTTTGTGCGCATTTCACTATTCAGTCTGGGCCGGTTAATGGAGAAGAAGCGAGACCTTACGGTAGAGTAAATTACATTAGCTGTTGAGTCTAGATTAAAAGGTCCTGTGTTGTTGGTTTTCAGAGTAGACTGGCTCTGCTTGGGGAAAAAAAAGTAATGTTAACACAAAGTCTTTGAAAATAACAAGGTAATTGAGGCACTTTTGGAGTTTTCACATATTAAACCAACTGGAGAACTTCTAGGAACCCTTGTCAGGGTGGATCAAATGTTTTATTTTATACTCAAGGAACTAAATCTATTTCAAGAAATATATATATGTCAAGTGCCAGCCTTTCCTTTATATTGGGGTTAATGGATTGACAGTCTTTAGAGTTCTTGTAAGAACTTATGGGTTCCTCAGAGAACTGTCCTTTTTTGCAAGGATGCCTGGAGGTTCTCGAGAGGTTTCTTCTCGTATGGCAATCTAAGGAACCCCACGTGGTGCTGAAAGTATCTTTACAAATTTAATGAGATTGATGTTTCTCTCACTGTTTTCCTATGAGGGCTAGTGACTCATTTACTAGAATATTAAAACCAACATAATCCAAAACTTAATTTCATATGCATTTTAGAAACGTTTTAGTGGAACCAACATTTCCATCCATCCATCCATCCATCCATCCATCCATCTGTTTATTTAGTGACTGAAAACAATGCTGCATGAAATATTTTAACACAGGGTAATTATTTTAATTAAAAATGTGTTATTTCTTATGACCACCACTACACTGATGTGAAATTGTATGTCTCGGTGTAAAAACATACAGGATTTACAGGACAATAATCATTTTAACCTAAGAAAAAATATACAATTAGCATATAAATATAGGAATGTTACGACAGTTCGAGACACACAACACAAAATCACATAGTTACTGACATTGAAACAAAACTCCCCAGCCTCCCCTTCTTTAAAGAATTCATGCTTGTTGAATGTTTGAAATACACGATTTTCACACCATTTCACTGTTGCATAATTTAGTTTGGACACAGTTTAAGTGTTTTTGTTAACTATGACTCACAATAGTATAAACATGTTCTTTCTTTTTTGATCTTTCTTCCTTCAGGGCAAAGGTATTCAGAGGCAAGAAGGTGCATGGAGAATTTGACATCAAAGTAGAACAGGTGGGGAGTTTTTTTTAATTCTTCCAAATCACCAGAGCTGTACAACTCAACAGTGTGCTTGTGTAATGAATTAGATGTTGCCAAAACACATTAACTGGATTTAGATTATTATCAGTCTGAATTGCAATACAGGGCCTTTATCTTTCTTCAGTGACATTTGTTTGTGTTTTTGAAATGGGACAGGAGAATAAATCTATCACAGCTGAGTGGCTGTAATGAAGTGCACGGCCATGGAGAATTCAAAATTGTCTTATAAAAACAATCCAAAGGGAACACGCAGGAGACAATCTAGGAAAACACTCACAACCAATATAACAGAAATGAGAAGGAACAAAGAACTGAGAAACACAAAGAGCTTAAATACACAGAGTGAAGTAATTAACAGAACAGAGAACAGGACTAAGAACTAATCAGTAACCAAGGAAACTAACTAGTGGTGGGAAAATGGGAACAAAGGAAACTGATGCAAAGAACTAGAACTAAGGGTACGTTTACACAACAAATATGTACTAAATCGAAAACGTTTCCCTTTACAATTTTCGTGAACAGACAACAAGGTTGTCAAAACGATCCCCATTTACACATCCATGAAAACAATTAAAAACGTTGTATTGTACTGCCAGGCCAGTAGTTGGCGATGTCACTTTGTAAAGAAATACTACACGCCTATAGACTGTACACATAAAATGCAAGTGCATGACGTCACTGTTTTCACAAATTCGCATTTTTGTAGTTTACACGGACATGATAAAAGTATAGTTTTCAAAAACGTGCACTTTGAAACCCTTTTTTCAAAAGTTTGCATTTTCATGCCCCCAAAGCGCCATTGTCGTGTAAATAAAAAGGCCAAAACGCATAAAATTTCCATTTTTAGTTAAAAATGGTGTCTTGTAAACGACCCCTTAGCCAAAACAGAACAAACATGTGACAATATCAAATCAGTCCCTAATGAAATCCAAGATCTAATCTATTAGAGGAGGATAAAAGAAAATTAATCTTTCTGTCAATGAATATCCTTTAAAATAATTAGTCATGGACGAGACAGATTTGGTAGCAGCTTTAGAATAAGCCAAAAGTAATTTCTACCAGAAGAAACATTTTTTTTATTGAACAACTGCTTGCATTTATGTTTGATTAGATTTTTATATGTAATACTATTAATTAGTACACAATAATCTAGGGATTTATTTAAGACTTTGACAACATTCTGAAATACCAGACACAGAAATACAAAACGCCTTTTTAACAATTCCACATTTGTGTTTTGATTTTTTAATGATATATCAGTCAAAAACCTTGTGTTATAAAGAAATATGCATGGTATGCTTTAAAAAGCCCTTTTTCTAGTTTTAAAATAACCACACTGGCAACCCATCACAGGCCTCAGGTGCTGTTTTAGTGTATAAGCTTTGACAACATCACTTTACTGATGACATGCATTGATCCATTTATTCCATCTGGTGATTTCCATTGATTTTCAAGGCTGAATTCTCTGAGGTTAATCTGGTGGCTCACGCAACGGGAAGCTATAGCGTGGACATTGAGGCCATCCGCAATGGCAACAAAATCACAAAGTAGGTTTGTTTTAGAGCTTTTCCAGAATGGGAATTCCAGAAAAAAATTCCAGAAAGTTTTCTTTATTGCATTGAAAGCCATGTAATTCAGTGGATTTTACTTTGTCTAATTCAGTTTGCATACAATTATAGAAAATGTATGAGAATAATTAATGTATGTTAGGAATATTTGGAGCAGCAATCAAGATGATTAGTTGAAGAAACTAGGCCTATATTTTCTTTACATATTACTGTATAGTTAGATTAAAGGGATAGTTCACCCAAAAATGAAATTTCTGTCATTATTTACTCCCCCTCAAGTTGTTCCAAACCTGTATGAATTTCTTTGTTCTGCTGAACAAAGAACTCCCCCCCGCATTGACTACCATAGTATTTATTTTTCCTACTGTTGTAGTAAATGGGGGGTTGAATCTGTTTGGTTACTGACATTGTTACAGATATCTTCCTTTGTGTTCAGCAGAACAAAGAAGTTCATACAGGTTTGGATCTACTTGAGGGTCAGTAAATGATGATGATGAATTTTCATTTTTGCTTGAACTATCCCTTTAAACATAGTAATTGACTGATAAAAATTACCAACATTTCTGTGGTCATTTAGGTGTTTCAAGCCAGATTTTGTGCTGGTGCGACAGCATGCTTTCAGCATGGCCAAGAATGGTGACCACAGGAACATTGTGATTGGACTTCAGTATGCTGGTCTGCCCAGTGTCAATTCCCTTCACTCTGTCTACAACTTCTGTGACAAACCATGGGTGGTGAGCACTACACACATCAGTCCATACTGATCAGCCAATTAAAGATGATCTTATGTATCCAAAATGGGATATATTCATGTGTTTTGAAAAGGTTGCCATTCATTAGAAAATTAAACATTTTCAGATATGGAATTCTCATGGTCTTGCAAAATAATGTTTTCCAGACTTAGAAGAGTCATGGAAATGAATAAAATGTTTAAAGTCCTGGAAATGTATATAGTGAATATACATTTCTCTTGAGTAGATGCTCTGCTCTAAAAAGTTAATTGGCTTTATACCTCTCTTGTTTAGTGAAAAATATATAAATCATTTTCTTTATTTAGTTATTTACAATGAATTGGGCCAAGCTGGTTCACTAATCGGATAGAATCAAATTGATTTTTAACAATCAATCAAGTTAATTTTTAACAACTGAAAAGGTCATGGAAAAATCATTGGTCAAAAAGTATAGGAACCCTGCAGATAAATATCCTTCATGTTTTCAGTTAGAAATAGAGCATTATCAAAATGGCATTCGTATAATTTTACTATTGAATGTCCTTATCTATTGCTGCATAATATTTGTCTCCATGTGTATGTATGTATGTCTGTATGCGGGTCGCCATGCATCTATCAGTTCGCTCAGTTGTCCAGATTGTACAAGCAGTTGGGTCCAGAGGAGTTCCCACTGATCGACCAGGTTTATTACCCCAACCACAAGGAGATGGTGAGTGTTTAACCATCTGTCCCTGTCCCTTCTCACCAGTAAACCTTGAGCTATAGGCCTCTAGACAGTCCCACTGGACCCAGTACAAAGCTCCCATCTGTGGCAGGGACAGCGGTGCCTGGATGCAGTAAACAGTAAAATATACAGAGCTCATGCATATTCAGTGCCCCAGTTCAGCATTGCTCCACTCAACTTAGCCCCGTCTAGACTGGAAATTTCATAAACCTCAGACTAGTATAAATGTGTGGTACATCATGGTTCTTATAGACGTAGTTCAGGTTTTAATAGGAGAGGGAGGCTTGCTGCAGTGCCACCACCTCCTCCTATTCCTGCACTGCAGGCATCTTTACACACAAATGATCCCAGACACAATCTCTGCCAGAATGTTTTCCTCTCTCACTGGCCTTTTTCTAAGATAAAGCACAGCAGACTTAGACAATTTTGTGGGCTTTTTTTGTGCCTGAGCAGGAAGATTTTGCTCTTGCATTTCTGCAGCAGTATAAAGAAGACGCCTATCAAGCACCACTGAGACTGCAAATACAACATGTTCTTCTATTAAAGGTGCTCTAAGTGATGTCACGCATTTTTAGGCCAAAACATTTTTTGTCACATACAGCAAACATCTCCTCACCGCTATCCGCTAGCTGCCTGTCCCCTGAACACACTGTAGTCTCTGTAGTCGCCACAAGCTTCGAAAACGGCAATAAAAACAAACTGGTGCAGCCTGGACCACAAAACATAATAAACATGCTCCAGCCAATAACCGACAAGAATGATTTTAAATGCGCGTTCATGACTGTTTCAGGAAGCACGGAGGGGAGGGGAGGAGGAGGAGGAGGGAGGGTCTAGTTAGTCTCTGTTTTGTTTGACAACACTTCGAACGTCAACAGGAAGTTACATCCACCCAGGATCACTTAGAGCACCTTTAATGCATCTTCAAAGAATACAAGTATTATTTTCTTTAAATGAATCTTCATATATCTCTCTTGTCATTAGATCACTACACCTGGCTTTCCTGTGGTAGTGAAGATGGGTCATGCTCACTCTGGTATGGGAAAGGTATGACTGAAACCCTTTCTTAGACATTCCTGTCATTTGCTATTTTTTAAATATATGATAAAAATGTAATTCATTCAATTGTATTTGTACTTTAATTACTTAGAAAACCTAAACTATCTATATTATTGTATGGCTTGTTTGGTCTTTTTGTGGTTACAGCTGTATCAGTGCAATTAAAATTCTCTGTACAGGTCAAAGTGGACAATCAATATGATTTCCAAGACATTGCTAGTGTTGTAGCTTTGACAAAGACATATGCCACATCTGAACCTTTTATCGATGCCAAGTACGATGTCCGAATCCAGAAAATCGGTGACAATTACAAGGCCTACATGTAAGAGATTACAAACACAGTATTTGTTCTCAGCGTCAGTATCATAGGAACTGATTTTAAAACACTGTATCATACCTGCTGTTGTGTAATTGGACAGGAGGACATCTATATCTGGCAACTGGAAGACCAACACAGGATCAGCCATGTTAGAGCAAGTGGCCATGTCTGACAGGTACGCAATTCTTACAGGATGTTTTTTCTGCCGTGATATTTGGCATATTATACAGCTCTCTTATAACATGACATCAGATAACCTTATTAGATGTTTGCTTGTCTAAAAATGACATATTTTGCATAATTTAACATATTATGTATTATGCATATCATATGCTAATAGCTCTTCTCCAAAACCCATTCAGCTGCCTCCCTAGATAACATTATGAGACATTAAATGGTAAGATACCTCATTTTAGGCAGCATTGCATTTTCATTCAAGACGGCGAATGAAGCAAGAGAAATGTTGAATATAATAATAATATACTCATGAATTCATTAATATTTCATTCATTACTGAAAATTACATTGCCTTTATTGAAATCAATTGTACATCGATGTCTCCTGTGCTTTTAACACTAGATGCTTCCTATGTAAAGTGTTCCAAATAAGCCACTAATGATTGTCCATTTAGTTAGGATGCAGAAGGCAACAGTCCATGCTGCACGATTTGGGGGAAAAAAAAATTATAGCGATTTAAAATGCAAAAATAATAATAAAAAAAATCTCCTTGTTTGCAGGGATGCACAATTTGGCCAAAACTTGGGATTGTATATAAATATGACTATATATTTTTTATGATTATTATTATTATATAAAAATATTAAACAAAATGATAATATTTCACTGCAAAAAAAAAAAAGAAAAATCAGAAGTGCTGCTGTCCTGCAGAGTTTAGCTCCAACCCTAATCAAACACACCTGAACAAGCTAATTAATGTCTTCAGGATTACTAAGGCCAGAGATGGGCTGCATCCGAAAACCTAGGAAGCTGACTTACTTGTTGCCTTGCTGTCCTATCAGGCAATGGCTTTGCAGGCAGCGTTTGCGCATGAAGGCAACTCACGAAACTGATTTTGGACAGACTTCTGAGGCAGCGTAATTGTTTAATGATCTTCAGCAAAATAGCGCGAGCTTTGGTGACAACTAAGCAAATATTTAAGTATTACAATAGTAATTTCTCGCTAGAAATGACATCAAAAGTGGAAAACAATGATCAAAAATGTACATTTACACACAAACTCACCACCAGCTGCAACTTTCAGATGCACCTTTCAACTGTCACAGAATGGAAAGCACAGGATTGTGGGATATCAAAGGCAGCAAAGGATATATCTATGCTGCCTTTAAAAAATCGTTTAGATGAAGGCATCTCATGAGACAGGAAGTTGCCATGGTATAATTTTTGGGAGATACGAGGGTCCGTGGCTCTATTGGAGAAAGCATAACTGCTAACTTGGATCATGTGTGCCTTGATAGCCAATCACATTACAGCCTTGACGTCATTGACTTTACAGAGTTCTGCAACAGTCAATCACACAGAAATGAATGAGAACTGAATCATATCTGCTCCCTGTGTACTGCAGCATTAGCAGGCATTACGCTTTTTTGGCTAAGGTTGCAGGCTTGCCTTCAAGTGGCTTTGCTAAGGCTACAGGGAGGGTTTGAGCTAAACTCTGCAGGACAAATGCAGAGATGTGTTCGTGTGGGGCAGCATTTACTGCAAACCAAGCCTCTCTGAGACACTGAAATCACCAGATCATGAGATGCTTGAGTGTAAAAGAACACAGTGCTGTGCTTCACTCTGAAACATGCAGCTCATATATTTATTTAATTAAAAATTAAATTAAAGGCTGCGCCTTTGTGAGTTGATAATCATTCAAGTCATATCACGATTTCGCTTTATTTCAATTAATCATCCAGCCCTAATTATCATAGTGATGTAAAAGTCATTTACATACACAAATTATGAGGGATTCATATTTCTTTTTCAAAAGCTTACACTGAACAAGTATCACACAATTTTTTGAAACTGACTTTTAAAAAAAACAAAAATCAGAGTTTAATTTGCTGTAAGAGCCTTTTCAATCAAAACAGTTGATGATACCAAGCCAAATATTAATGTCTTGCACTGCAGTAATCCTGAATCCCTTGTTTACTCTGGGCAGTGTGTTGTCAGTGTGGGTGGATGCTTTTAATGGAATGCACAAGGTCATCATTTGCACTTTTTCCCCTGCAGGTACCGTATGTGGGTGGACGTATGCTCTGAGGTTTTCGGGGGTCTTGATATATGTGCTGTAGAAGCATTGCATGGTAAAGATGGTCGAGATTACATCATAGAGGTAACATCTGTAAAAACAGGCAGCTTTCAAAATAAATTTATAAAATATCCTTAGTATCCTGGGAAAACGATCTCTGTGTGTGTCTATCAGGTGGTGGGCTGCTCAATGCCTCTCATAGGAGACCAGCAGGATGAGGACCGGGCTCTGATGGCTGATCTTGTTTTGGCTAAAATGAACCAGACCATGCCACGCACTTCATCTCCCACTCCAGTCCGTTCTCAGGTTAACACATTCGCTTCAAAGCATCCTCATATATTCTCAAAAAGTGTTTGCTCCAGCAACCATGCTATTTTAGCTTTCTTCAACAAGTCTTTCAGCTCTTTTATCGTGACTCATGTTTCAAAGGACTTGCAGACCCACGTTCCACAACTGCAATGCTATATTTTTTTTTTTATTTTTTATTTATTTATTTTTAAAAGAGGACAATGCACATTAATTAACACAAGAAACAAGTCTCTTATGTAAATGTGCCAGATTTAGCCATTCTGGCTAATTTTCATCTGCAGTCCCTGGCAGGTTGATGGTAAACACACACACAAAAGCAAAAAAATACATACAAGACCAAAAAACAAACAAAGAACCACTATTTATGAATACATATTTGATTATCCAATAACCACCCTTTTATCATTTTAGAGAAAGAAGAAAGATATGTAATATTTCTTAGTTCTATGGGTATAGTATTCCAAGTATGTACTGCTCTATAAGAAAATACTGACTGCCCAAAAGCACTTCTTCTATGAGGTATTATACAGTCCCCTCTAGTAGTGGCTCTAGTAGATAAGTTAAAATTTTGTTTAATAAATTCATTAAGTGGAGGTGGGGCCATACCATGCAAAATTTTATACACAAGTAGGATATCTGCAAATTTAATCATATTTTCCCAACTTAAAAACCCATATTTAGTTAAAATTTTACAATGGTGATATGAATTAGACCTTTTGTCCAATATTTTCAAAGCCTGCTTATAGAGTCTTTCTAATGATTGCAGAGTAGTCCCACTTGTTTGTGTCCAACTGGTCAAACAGTAATTCATGTGTGATAAAATCATAACATTAATATATAACTTTGAAGCCTCAGTGGTTAAATTATTCCTAATATGTCTAAAATTTACCAAATTGAATTTAATTCTATTTCCAACTTTTTTAACTTGTTTTTTAAATGTGAGTTGTGAATCAAGTACTATACCTAAATATTTATACTCATGAACCACTGATAACCTTCTACCTGCTACTGTAACATCAGGGTCCGGATCTCTATTTGCAGACTTCGAAAAAAACATACATACAGTTTTACTAACATTTAGATGTAAACAAGAGTTATTTAACCATTTAGTAATTTTATCCATTTCTGCTGATAATTCTTCTGCAGCTTGCTTCTTACTTTTAGCATGCAAATATATGATTGTATCATCAGCATACATCTGGCAGTTTACAGTAGGTGAACAAACATCAGGCAAGTCATTAATGTACAAACTGAATAGCAAAGGACCTAATATGGAACCTTGAGGTACACCAACTGAATTAGTAAGCAATTGTGAAATTGTATTATCTACTCGAACACACTGTTGTCTATCGGTTAAATATGATCTTATCCATTTAATTACTTTTATTGAAAAATTATAATTTAATAATTTATTAATTAAAATCTCATGATTTACTGTGTCAAATGCTTTACTTAAATCCAGAAAAACAGCTCCCACCACACCACCTTTATCCAATTTTAATTTAATATTTTCTAAAAGAAGACAATTCGCAGTTTCTGTTGAATGATACTTTCGGAAACCAAACTGCATCGGATGCAATGAGAATGGAGTATTATTCAAATGTGATACTATCTGCTCGGAGATCCATTTTTCTGCAATTTTTGAAACTACTGGGAGAATACTAATGGGTCTATAATTACTAACTAACATATTATCACCAGATTTAAACACTGGTGTAATTACTGCAGTTTTCCAAGTATTCGGAAACACTCCTTCTTTTATAGACCAATTAATAATTTTTAAAATTGGAATAATAAGTGCCTCTTTATAAGTTTTTAAAAATATTGTGTCCATTCCATACACATCCTTTGCCCTTGAACTATTAAGAGAAGAAATAATTGTGTGTACTTTGGTATTTGTCAATTCTTTAAAATTCAAAATTGGAGCATTACAATTCATAGATAAAACTAAATCACCTGAACCAGTGTCATTTTTAATCAATGTTTTTGTAGAATCTATAAAATAATCATTAAATACTTCTGCAACCTTTCTTGAGTCATTAATCATGTTCCCATCTGTATTTAATTCTATTGATTTATGTATCTTATATGTTCCAGTTAATTTCTTTAAGTTCTGCCATATTTCTTTAGTATTTCCTTTAGCTTCACTAATAACCTTAATAAAAAAAGTAGCTTTTGCTTTTCTAAGTTCCTTTACAACCTTATTTCTTAATATAACAAATAGACGCCTATCATGTTCTGTTTTAGACTTAAGTGCTAACTTAAGAGCATGATCCCTTTGTTTCATAAGTAATCGAATTGTTTCATTTAGCCAAGGTAAATATTCTTTTTTTCCTGGTTTAGGTTTCACTTTCCTTATATGACAGTTTATAATTTTTTGAATTTCAGTCATAAAAAAATTACAGTTTTGGTCTACACTCTCAGATGTCAAATAATCATCCCAGTCTATTTCATTTAATGTTTTTTTTAAATTATCCAACTGACTTTTAGGTATTTTATATTTTTCTACCTTCTTATCAGGTGTTAGATTAAATCTGCTTTTAGTGAGCTTTCTTACTATCAAGATCATATTGTGATCAGATAGTCCAGTTACCAGATTATAACACTTCTTTATCCTTTCTGGTCTATTAGTAAAAGCCAGATCAATACACGTTTCTGAGGACCTAGTTAACCTAGTTGGCCCTTCAATAATCTGTCTAAAATCATAATGCCCAGTTGTAATTTGTAACTTCTTCCTTTGTACTTCATCATTCCAATTTATGTTAAAATCTCCTAATAAGATAATCTCCTTGTTTGTATCACATTCTTTGATAAGAGCATCCAATTTTTCATAAAATACAGCCTTAGCAGATGGTGGTCTATAGATTCCAATTACAGTAAATGACATTTGCTCAGACAATATTAGTTTAAGACAAATACATTCTAACTCATTTATACATGACCACTGAATTTGCTCACATCTTATACTGTCCTTAACATAAAATAACACACCTCCACCCCTACCATCAATTCTATCTCGTCTATACATTTTATAACCACACACATTTAACATATCAACAGGGGAATTTTCATGCAACCATGTTTCTGATAAACATAAAAAGTCTAAATTTGACTCATATAAAAGATGTTGTATTTGATCATTTTTAGGAATGACACTTCGAATATTTAGATGTCCACCTAGTATTCCACTTGGTTTCGATTGAAGATCCCAGAGTATGCGAGCATGATTTACTGTTCTAAAAAGTTTAAAACTCCGATGCTTTACAATCGCCGAATTTATCTTGTGCGTTGATTTATTCAGTGACGTTAAAGTAGCCCTCTGCACATGATTCGATGTAACCGATGGAACAGTCTGAAATGTAGTCACTGGCATCGAATCAATGAAAGACTCACCCAGTTGGCCAGCATCCACAGTAAGCGAATCGCCGTCAATAGAATGACTACATACCAAAGTAGTGTCCTCTGAAGACGAACGCTGACACACATTCCCCGCAAATGCCGTTAGATGGTACCGATTTAGGCCCATCTCATCCGCACATGGCCCGGGATGCATGGCCCGGGATTCCAGACCCACCTCATCCGCACATGGCCCGGGATTCAGATGCACATCCCCCGCAAGCAACAGCGTAACAAGCAAGTATCCAGAAAATTTCCTCAATAGTTTTGATGATTTGTATTTTATCATATTTTTCGATGTAACAGTTGGAATCGCCTTCCCATGATTAAGAACGCTGCGATAAGATGCAATTTGTCCAACAGGCAAAGATGTACCAGTATATCCACGATAATGCCATTCATTAGAAAATTAAACATTTTCAGATATGGAATTCTCATGGTCTTGCAAAATAATGTTTTCCAGACTTAGAAGAGTCATGGAAATGAATAAAATGTTTAAAGTCCTGGAAATGTATATAGTGAATATACATTTCTCTTGAGTAGATGCTCTGCTCTAAAAAGTTAATTGGCTTTATACCTCTCTTGTTTAGTGAAAAATATATAAATCATTTTCTTTATTTAGTTATTTACAATGAATTGGGCCAAGCTGGTTCACTAATCGGATAGAATCAAATTGATTTTTAACAATCAATCAAGTTAATTTTTAACAACTGAAAAGGTCATGGAAAAATCATTGGTCAAAAAGTATAGGAACCCTGCAGATAAATATCCTTCATGTTTTCAGTTAGAAATAGAGCATTATCAAAATGGCATTCGTATAATTTTACTATTGAATGTCCTTATCTATTGCTGCATAATATTTGTCTCCATGTGTATGTATGTATGTCTGTATGCGGGTCGCCATGCATCTATCAGTTCGCTCAGTTGTCCAGATTGTACAAGCAGTTGGGTCCAGAGGAGTTCCCACTGATCGACCAGGTTTATTACCCCAACCACAAGGAGATGGTGAGTGTTTAACCATCTGTCCCTGTCCCTTCTCACCAGTAAACCTTGAGCTATAGGCCTCTAGACAGTCCCACTGGACCCAGTACAAAGCTCCCATCTGTGGCAGGGACAGCGGTGCCTGGATGCAGTAAACAGTAAAATATACAGAGCTCATGCATATTCAGTGCCCCAGTTCAGCATTGCTCCACTCAACTTAGCCCCGTCTAGACTGGAAATTTCATAAACCTCAGACTAGTATAAATGTGTGGTACATCATGGTTCTTATAGACGTAGTTCAGGTTTTAATAGGAGAGGGAGGCTTGCTGCAGTGCCACCACCTCCTCCTATTCCTGCACTGCAGGCATCTTTACACACAAATGATCCCAGACACAATCTCTGCCAGAATGTTTTCCTCTCTCACTGGCCTTTTTCTAAGATAAAGCACAGCAGACTTAGACAATTTTGTGGGCTTTTTTTGTGCCTGAGCAGGAAGATTTTGCTCTTGCATTTCTGCAGCAGTATAAAGAAGACGCCTATCAAGCACCACTGAGACTGCAAATACAACATGTTCTTCTATTAAAGGTGCTCTAAGTGATGTCACGCATTTTTAGGCCAAAACATTTTTTGTCACATACAGCAAACATCTCCTCACCGCTATCCGCTAGCTGCCTGTCCCCTGAACACACTGTAGTCTCTGTAGTCGCCACAAGCTTCGAAAACGGCAATAAAAACAAACTGGTGCAGCCTGGACCACAAAACATAATAAACATGCTCCAGCCAATAACCGACAAGAATGATTTTAAATGCGCGTTCATGACTGTTTCAGGAAGCACGGAGGGGAGGGGAGGAGGAGGAGGAGGGAGGGTCTAGTTAGTCTCTGTTTTGTTTGACAACACTTCGAACGTCAACAGGAAGTTACATCCACCCAGGATCACTTAGAGCACCTTTAATGCATCTTCAAAGAATACAAGTATTATTTTCTTTAAATGAATCTTCATATATCTCTCTTGTCATTAGATCACTACACCTGGCTTTCCTGTGGTAGTGAAGATGGGTCATGCTCACTCTGGTATGGGAAAGGTATGACTGAAACCCTTTCTTAGACATTCCTGTCATTTGCTATTTTTTAAATATATGATAAAAATGTAATTCATTCAATTGTATTTGTACTTTAATTACTTAGAAAACCTAAACTATCTATATTATTGTATGGCTTGTTTGGTCTTTTTGTGGTTACAGCTGTATCAGTGCAATTAAAATTCTCTGTACAGGTCAAAGTGGACAATCAATATGATTTCCAAGACATTGCTAGTGTTGTAGCTTTGACAAAGACATATGCCACATCTGAACCTTTTATCGATGCCAAGTACGATGTCCGAATCCAGAAAATCGGTGACAATTACAAGGCCTACATGTAAGAGATTACAAACACAGTATTTGTTCTCAGCGTCAGTATCATAGGAACTGATTTTAAAACACTGTATCATACCTGCTGTTGTGTAATTGGACAGGAGGACATCTATATCTGGCAACTGGAAGACCAACACAGGATCAGCCATGTTAGAGCAAGTGGCCATGTCTGACAGGTACGCAATTCTTACAGGATGTTTTTTCTGCCGTGATATTTGGCATATTATACAGCTCTCTTATAACATGACATCAGATAACCTTATTAGATGTTTGCTTGTCTAAAAATGACATATTTTGCATAATTTAACATATTATGTATTATGCATATCATATGCTAATAGCTCTTCTCCAAAACCCATTCAGCTGCCTCCCTAGATAACATTATGAGACATTAAATGGTAAGATACCTCATTTTAGGCAGCATTGCATTTTCATTCAAGACGGCGAATGAAGCAAGAGAAATGTTGAATATAATAATAATATACTCATGAATTCATTAATATTTCATTCATTACTGAAAATTACATTGCCTTTATTGAAATCAATTGTACATCGATGTCTCCTGTGCTTTTAACACTAGATGCTTCCTATGTAAAGTGTTCCAAATAAGCCACTAATGATTGTCCATTTAGTTAGGATGCAGAAGGCAACAGTCCATGCTGCACGATTTGGGGGAAAAAAAAATTATAGCGATTTAAAATGCAAAAATAATAATAAAAAAAATCTCCTTGTTTGCAGGGATGCACAATTTGGCCAAAACTTGGGATTGTATATAAATATGACTATATATTTTTTATGATTATTATTATTATATAAAAATATTAAACAAAATGATAATATTTCACTGCAAAAAAAAAAAAGAAAAATCAGAAGTGCTGCTGTCCTGCAGAGTTTAGCTCCAACCCTAATCAAACACACCTGAACAAGCTAATTAATGTCTTCAGGATTACTAAGGCCAGAGATGGGCTGCATCCGAAAACCTAGGAAGCTGACTTACTTGTTGCCTTGCTGTCCTATCAGGCAATGGCTTTGCAGGCAGCGTTTGCGCATGAAGGCAACTCACGAAACTGATTTTGGACAGACTTCTGAGGCAGCGTAATTGTTTAATGATCTTCAGCAAAATAGCGCGAGCTTTGGTGACAACTAAGCAAATATTTAAGTATTACAATAGTAATTTCTCGCTAGAAATGACATCAAAAGTGGAAAACAATGATCAAAAATGTACATTTACACACAAACTCACCACCAGCTGCAACTTTCAGATGCACCTTTCAACTGTCACAGAATGGAAAGCACAGGATTGTGGGATATCAAAGGCAGCAAAGGATATATCTATGCTGCCTTTAAAAAATCGTTTAGATGAAGGCATCTCATGAGACAGGAAGTTGCCATGGTATAATTTTTGGGAGATACGAGGGTCCGTGGCTCTATTGGAGAAAGCATAACTGCTAACTTGGATCATGTGTGCCTTGATAGCCAATCACATTACAGCCTTGACGTCATTGACTTTACAGAGTTCTGCAACAGTCAATCACACAGAAATGAATGAGAACTGAATCATATCTGCTCCCTGTGTACTGCAGCATTAGCAGGCATTACGCTTTTTTGGCTAAGGTTGCAGGCTTGCCTTCAAGTGGCTTTGCTAAGGCTACAGGGAGGGTTTGAGCTAAACTCTGCAGGACAAATGCAGAGATGTGTTCGTGTGGGGCAGCATTTACTGCAAACCAAGCCTCTCTGAGACACTGAAATCACCAGATCATGAGATGCTTGAGTGTAAAAGAACACAGTGCTGTGCTTCACTCTGAAACATGCAGCTCATATATTTATTTAATTAAAAATTAAATTAAAGGCTGCGCCTTTGTGAGTTGATAATCATTCAAGTCATATCACGATTTCGCTTTATTTCAATTAATCATCCAGCCCTAATTATCATAGTGATGTAAAAGTCATTTACATACACAAATTATGAGGGATTCATATTTCTTTTTCAAAAGCTTACACTGAACAAGTATCACACAATTTTTTGAAACTGACTTTTAAAAAAAACAAAAATCAGAGTTTAATTTGCTGTAAGAGCCTTTTCAATCAAAACAGTTGATGATACCAAGCCAAATATTAATGTCTTGCACTGCAGTAATCCTGAATCCCTTGTTTACTCTGGGCAGTGTGTTGTCAGTGTGGGTGGATGCTTTTAATGGAATGCACAAGGTCATCATTTGCACTTTTTCCCCTGCAGGTACCGTATGTGGGTGGACGTATGCTCTGAGGTTTTCGGGGGTCTTGATATATGTGCTGTAGAAGCATTGCATGGTAAAGATGGTCGAGATTACATCATAGAGGTAACATCTGTAAAAACAGGCAGCTTTCAAAATAAATTTATAAAATATCCTTAGTATCCTGGGAAAACGATCTCTGTGTGTGTCTATCAGGTGGTGGGCTGCTCAATGCCTCTCATAGGAGACCAGCAGGATGAGGACCGGGCTCTGATGGCTGATCTTGTTTTGGCTAAAATGAACCAGACCATGCCACGCACTTCATCTCCCACTCCAGTCCGTTCTCAGGTTAACACATTCGCTTCAAAGCATCCTCATATATTCTCAAAAAGTGTTTGCTCCAGCAACCATGCTATTTTAGCTTTCTTCAACAAGTCTTTCAGCTCTTTTATCGTGACTCATGTTTCAAAGGACTTGCAGACCCACGTTCCACAACTGCAATGCTATACTAGGTTAGCCATACATATGGAGCTAGTTATGTGATAAAAACATCAAGTTGTATTAGTTTACAAAAAAGGCACTATAGTAAAAGTGTTTTTATTTCACAACATATTATTATGCAAGTAACTTCGAAAAAATAAGCATTTATTAATGAAAAATCTGCCCCTATAATCATCATTTGTGTAAAAAGGAATAAAACTAGTATATTCTCATGTGAGATTTTGAAAAGGCTCTGCTCCATGCAAAACCAAACTCTAAATTTTAATGTGGTTGGTTCAGTTGGTGGCTCTAAATATTGCTATTGCTTAATAGCATAAATCTGACCTAAAACATGCATACAAAAACGTACGTTTTTGGTTATGCAGCATAAAGCAGTGCAATTCTGCTGAATAATACATTAAAACGGTGTAGTTTCCACACACCGGTCAGTATTATTGTCAATTTAGATATATAAATATGGATGCAAAACTTGTAGTCACAGCATGAGTTTGAGATTCTTTTTGATTGCAGTGCAGAGACTGCTTTTCTCCATTATTCCCGAAGCTGTGATTGTAATGATTCATAGCCACACAGATGGGAGAGAATAAGAGTGAGAAATGGCTTTAATGCATAAGCTAGGGACTCAAACAACATCTCTCATCACCGCTCTGCATCAAATCGCTTGGTTTAATTCCCTCCACATTTGTGCTAAACTGACTGCCTGAAGATTAATGACTGTATGTTTTGTTGGCATCAGCCATTTTTTTATGTTTCAAGAGTGCATGATGTTTAAAGTTACAGCTGTTTAAAGGTCTTATTTGAGACAGAACCTTCACATTTTTTTAATGAAAGTAGCTAAAAGTGTTCCTAAAAATACTAAAACGTGCACTGAAAACTTGTGGGGGCCAGAATTCTGTTTCTGTGTGTTTTGAATGGTAATATCTGATGCTCTTCTATCTCCCTTCCTATGTCTGTTTTATATTCTAGGCCCCAGCTGTTTCACCTCAACCCATCTCTCAGCCTAAAGTCCCACAGGCACAACAGCGCCCTCCTCCACAGGGTAAGGGATTACAATATTGCAATAATGAAGCCAACCTTACAAAGATAGTTTATCAAAAATGAATATTCAGACATTATTTACTTGCCTTTGTGTCATTCCAAACCTGTATGACTTTCTTTCTTGCATTAAACACATAAGACGAAATTCTAAAGAATGTTTAAGCTGCAGTTTTACATAATATGAATGTGGACAGTGATTTATTTACTTCTAAACTCTAAAAAGGTCATAAGTGCACCATAACTTATATATGTAGTACATTCAACTCATAATCACATTTGCATTTTCAAATGAAGAATTTGACACATCGCAACAGGTTCGATGCCAGATATAATTGGTACCTGATCTCAGTGGGGAACATTTTCAATGAATAAGGACTTAAATTTGATCTGTTCATGAAATGGACAACTTATGGTACTTTTAAAAATGTTTTAGGGCCTGTTAAACACAAAAATTTGTAAACATATTCACATGCAACTTTTCTGTTCAGAACAATGTGGAAAAAAATGGCAGATGGGCCAAATGAGAACTCAGTTTCACTCTCTGATAACTGTTTAACCTATTTAAAGTCTGTGTGAACAAGAAGTTGTGGCTAACTTCCATTTCTGTGTACAATGGAATATTGAATAGAGGGCGAACAGCAGACTGACGGTTGGAGGGAAATGGTTAAGGATGTTCAAACTGACGTCATCAGAGAAGGTACACCATTCCAGAGGGAAAGCAAATTTTCAGTTTTTTTCCAAAGATTATGAAGATAAACTTAGGGTGCGTTCACACTTGTCATGTTTGGTTCGATTAAAACGAACCCTGGTGCGATTGCTCGGTTAGTGCGGTTCATTTGAACATATGTGAACGCTGCCATCCGAACCCTGGTGCGCACCAAACAAGCGGACCGAGACCGCTGAAAAGATGGGTCTCGGTCCGCTTCCAAACGAACTCTGGTGCGGTTCGAATGACATATGAACGCAACACGGACCAAAGACATGTAACCGAACCAAAAACAGGAAGACGAGACCCTAAAAAGGACAGAATCCTCACGCATGTCGTTTTTTCTCGTCATAGTTTGCCCATCACAGGCGTCAGACGCGCGTCTCCAAGCAGATCGTTTGTGTGTGTGACGGATGGATTCCCGCCGGTGTTTTGACTACTTTACACATTTTATAAGCTCTTCACGAGTTCCCAGCTGGCCAAAATACCATCACATGCAGGCTACGCACACACAACGAGCGCATTTACCTCAGCAAACAGCACTGTTTTTGATGTTCGGTAAGTTCCGTCTCAAAATAGGCAGTACGTCATAAAATCCGACCAGTCACGTTGTGAATGTATCCCTATGCCTTAAAGTTCGGTATCTTTTGGTTCGGTGATAAAATTGCCAATGTGAACGCTAACCGGACCAGGACTAAATGGTTTTTTTTCTTCTTTGGTCCGGACCAAATGAACCAAACGAACCGAACTACAAGTGTGAACGCACCCTTAAATTAATTAATTGTTCACCACAAGACAAGTAATGTGCAGCAATAAAGTAAATAGGGTTTTTTTATAGGTAATTTTCATTACATACAAACTTAATCCTATTTTTGTATTTCATTTCATTTATCAAGCAACACCAAAAGACGAGAGCTGCTCAATATCCATCTCTACTATTCATTATTAGCTACTCAGCAAAATACTCCAAAAAGCATAGTTTTATGTACCACAATTGGCTCTGAGCATGTGACCAAAAGCATGAAATAGTTTGGCCAATTTTCTTTGTAGTGCATTAGACTTATAGATTAGAACACCTTTCTATTAACAAAATGGTCACACTGATGGCATGCAAATGTTTGTGTCGGTCTGAACAGATGCATTGACAGCCACTGGTTCAAATTAAAATGTTAGCTTCCTTCTTAGTGTGAACAGGCCTTTATTGTACAAATCACAAATTACTTATTACTTTGTATACGAGACAAACATTTCAGACATTCAGCCTACAGAATAAGGTCATACAGGTTTGGGATGACAGGGTGAATAAAAGAAGACAGATATTTCTGAATATCAAAAGATATCTGATAATTGTATATTTTAATAGTATGTGGTTATTCACCTACACAACATAAAGTTTGTACAGCCATTGGTAACTTCAATGTGCAAGGCTTCCGCTGTCAGCCGCTTCCAATTATTTTACCTATACAAAAACAGAAAAACTGCAAACTGGTATTTGTTATCGTATTACTTAAATTCATTATCATAATCATAAACACATTAGTTTCTAGCACATAGTTTTACTGTTTACTGCACTTTACTATTCTTCTAGTTATTTACCTATAGTGACTAATGAATCAGAATATCAATATTTATATTTGAATATAATATATTTAAATATATATTCTATATTTGAATATTGATTTGAAACAGAAATCTTTTGTAACATTATAAATGTCTTGAATCAGAAGGTTCGCACATTCAAAGAAAATGTATGCTTATTTCCGCATTGCAAAATAAGCTAGATATTCCAAACATGTTTACAATGTAAAAAATGAGCTTTGTTTTTAGGAGGTCCACAACAAGCAGCTGCTAGCACTACTCCTGCCCGTCAAGGAGCTCCGCCGCAGCAGCGGCCCTCTCCCCAGGGCCAGCCCCCTGCCCAAACCCAGTCTGTGACCAGCCCTAATGCTCAGAACCCCCCTGCTCAACAAACCCGGCCCAATCAGCCCCCACAGCGACAAGCAAGTCAAGGGTCTGCAGGTCAGCAGAGGCCTGCGCAGGGTCCAGCCCAACGTGGCCCGGGTGGCTCTCCTCAGTCACAGAGGACCAAGGAAGGTGGTCCCCAACAGCAGCCGCAGAGGCCTCAAACTGGTAGCCAGGGTCCCAAGCCAGCTGGTCAGACCCAACAGAGGCCACAGCAGCCAAGACAAGGCCAGCCAACCAGGCAGCCCACCCAGGGTGGCCCACAGCCAACCCAGGACGCCCCACAACCAGCCCCGCAACAGCAGGGCGGTCCTCGCCCTCCTACCACTCAGCAACCACGGCCTACTGCACAGGGCCAGGGAGGCCCAGGAGGTGCACGACCTCCCTTGCAGCAGAAACCCCAACCTCCACAGAAACCGAGTCCTGATCACCCGGCCCTGAGTGGATCGCCGCAGCTTAAGTAAGATGTTTTTTGTCCTCTGTCATATTTGCTTGAAAATTCTAAGTTCATTTGACTGGATGTGAAGGTTTTGATTATTCATAAGCATCTGGACATGTTTATCCATTTATTGATGATGTTTCATCCCCCATGCAAGTGACTACACCAGATGGTGGCATTCTCTTTTCCTACGTCATAAGATTCACAAATCACATGACAAGTTGATGGTACTGATGGCATGATTGACAACGACTGTGTGAATTAGGGTAAAGCAGTTGTTCTCAACCTTTTTGGTCCCCCATTGTCCACAACAATATACAATAATGCCCCCTCCCCAAAAAATATAATTAAATTTCTACCCAATAAAATATTTTAAAGCTTGGTATTACTAGAGAATTGTATATTCTTTTCAAAGATGCCCATTGGGTTTTACTACGGAAGAGGATTAGGGCCAAGCAATAATAAAAAAATAAAACCATCTCGAGATTAAAGTTGTTAAATTTCGAGAAAAAACTCGTCAAATTTCGAGAAAAAAGTCGAAATAAAATGTTGAGAATAAACTCGTTAAATTACGAGAAAAAACTTGTTAAATTTCGAGAAAAAGGTCGAGATAAAATGTTGAGAATAAACTTGTTAAATTACGAGAAAAAACTTGTTAAATTTCGAGAAAAAGGTCGAGATAAAATGTTGAGAATAAACATTAAATTACGAGAAAAAACTCGGTAAATTTCTAGAAAAAAGTCGAGATAAAATGTTGAGAATAAACTTGTTAAATTACGAGAAAAAAACTCGTTAAATTTCGAGAAAAAAGTTGAGATAAAATGTTGAGAATAAAGTCATTAAATTACGAGAAAAAAGTTGTTAAATTATGAGAACAAATTCGTTAAATTATGAGAAAAATGTCATTAAATTTCGAGAAAAAAGTCGAGATAAAATGTTGAGAATAAACTCATTAAATTCTGAGAAAAAAAATCATTAAATTACGAGAACAAATTCGTTAAATTACGAATTTTTTCTCGTAATTTAATGAGTTAATTCTCAACTTTTTATTTCGACTTTTTTCTCAAAATGTAACAAGTTTTTTCTCAAAATTTAACAACTTTAATCTCGAGATGGTTTTATTTTACAATTTTAGTAACTCTCACTTTTAAAATAAGGATCTCTGGTTTTTCAAAGAAAAAACAGTAAATATCTAGATTGGGTATGAAAACAGACTTAGACTCACAAGGTGTCTATTTCGATAATTACTGAACTATTCATTAAAAATAAGACATTTGTACATGTATCAGGCTATACTGGTTGCAGTGTATGTATGAACATATTCATTTTTAAAAAAGCAAGGCCCAAAATATGCAGCTAAGTGCATTAGTTAGAACACAGCGTCACCTGCAGGACAGGAAGCACTGTACAAGTAGATTTTCATGCGGTATTGGGATTGCTCAAATGAAGCGTGCTATTAATTAGAAAACAATATTTTTACACAGTGATCTCACAGATCTACCCTTGAATTCTATATGTTATTTATCTGCGTTTATTCTTTATATAAGAGACTGGGTGGAGATTATTGATCTGATAGGTCCTTCCTTGACTTGCCTGCCATTTACAATGCCATTATACCCCTTGTAGATTAAACTAATTCACACAGCCAAAATGCAAAATTAAAAATACTCTGAAATGAATTATATAATTAGCTTTATTTATTTAGCCAAAGCAATTGTTTTTCAAAAACTCCCTAATAATCATGGGTGTGCGGCTACTATCAAGGCTGCAACCCAGATGCGCATTAAATGAATGGATAAACACGTCCAAAAGCTCCTGAACAGATTCTGCAAAGCATACTATGATGACTTAAAATATTCAAATTTTGGTGATGATAATGAAAATGACATTTGACAATAATGATGTGGCTTATACATATAGGCAGACGCATAATTAAAACAATGGAGATACAGAAGTATGCACTCTAGATGATCTGGTATTTTGCATGCCAAAAAAGATGGCTTTCTTCAGTCTTACACCCAAACCATTCATGCACTTGATTGTGAAAATTGCATTTCTCTGAATGGAAATGTGCATTTGATCTATTTTCACTGTCAAGCAGTTGTCAGCAAGTATGAATGTGATCATCTTTTCCCCACTATTCCTCAATTAAGTTCTAAGGTGACTAATATACGATATAATGCAGGTTCTTCCAAAATGTTATGTTACTGAGACGTGCCTCTGCACCTGGTTCTTCGTTTAGGAATAGTGGCCCAGAATAAACAATGACGCAGAATAAAGTGCATGTCTCTACATCCAGAGATGCCATTTCCCATAAATCCAAGGGCTGATGTAAACATTGCACTGAAGTCATGATTGCTTAAATGAATGACACAAATGAAAGCACACGAATTTCATTCTCTCTATTTCTCTCACAGCTTTTTTATTTTTCTCTGCCATACCTCTTTAAAGCCATCTCCATGGGTTTGCTGCATGACTTTAATAGCCTCTTCCTCTCCTTTATTGCCACTTCTTCTCTTTGTAGCAAATCCCAGTCTCTTACCAATACATTCAACATTCCAGAAACGCCGGCCGCCCAGCACCAAAGTCCTAGTCAGGACGAAGCCAAGGCTGAGACCATCCGCAACCTTCGGAAATCCTTTGCAAGCCTCTTCTCCGTGGAATAAACACACACACACAGACACACAAACACATACACAGACAGAGAGGTTACAAAGTCTTTCTGAAAAACACACAAACACAGACACTCTCGTCAAATATAAACAGAAAGGACCAATTATATCGCACTTTGCAGTGCACATCAGATCTGTGCACGTCAATTTGCAATGCGACATTGATAAAACACTGCCTGCACTGCTAAAGATTGCAATATGAAGTGAGATAACACAGCATTATTGCAGTTAAATCTTATAACACAACTGAATTCTTAAGACACATTCCCAGTTTTTTTGAGTCCAACTGATGGAGGGAGGTGTGAAAACAACACACACAGAAACACTCGCACACACCCTTTTACACTACCTACACAGTGACTGGACCTACATGTGCTAATACTTGCCTATTCATTCCAGTCTCCTATGATTAACTTATCACTGATAATCAATCGATTCTTTTTGAAAATGAAAATTTTGGTGGACATTTTGTTGCAAAATCATCTACTACCACTCTATCTCAGATATATGATATCTGAAACATGTCTGCTAATTGTCTGAAGCATGTTCGGTTACAATAAGGGGCACCATTTAATGATTTTAACCTGTGCGCCACATTGTAATGTAACCGAATGGTTAGTCGTTATGTAATTTACACGCTTGAGCAAGATTTGGATTTTGCAATGATGCCCATTGTGATGTTGTTAAAATTTTGCACAGGCTTCCATCGTCGAAACTAACCCCCGCAGCTGTTAGCGCTTCTTTGAAACTGCATGTCACTTAAGGAGAACGTAGTCGCACAATGTGGGTGGTCTTGCTTTGTGTTGTGTCGTTGCACCTAGATAAGGTAGTTGTAGTGAAAACGTTGTTTCATTTTCGTGAGCAAGCTGTCGCTGCTTCCCCTACGTCCCTCTTCCTGACAAAAAAAAAACAAAACAAAACACACACACACGCACACACACACACGCACAATGGCACACCCTTCAATATGTTTAATATGCCTTAGCCAGATAGGAATAAGTAAAGAGACTGGTTTTGTGCAATCACATGTCTCAGGGATGTCCTGAAGAGAAAGACGCAATGACCTAGCGTCATTGATCAGGTCTTCCAGCCCATTACTGTAGAGAGTTACTGATTGCGAAGGCCAGTAAAGGGAGGAATCTGTCGAATGTATTTGTTTGCTACATAAACATGTTTGCACACTAATACTGTAACACTTGAGAACATATGAGGTGAGTGAAAGCTCAGGAAGGTTTGTTGCATTAAGAGAAGGTATTTTTGCATGCCTGGATGAGCAAAGGAGAGCATGTAGGTGTTGGGAGCTACTTGTTCATCACACTTGGGCCCTATGAAAACACAAAGCCAAAATACAAAAGCCAAGGATGCCATCAGCAGCAAATGTCTTCACAAAAAGATCATCTTTAGAGGAGATACTCGTCTCATGTTGGGTTTTAGACTAAAATGCATATAGTATGTCCCAGTGTGATCCCAGCTACACAATGTGGATCCTTAAACCAACTACTCCTGAAACTTCTCACAATACCCGAGGAGTTTAGAGCTGAACCGGCAGCGTCTTCCACAAGTGAGGATAAAACATCCCAGAACTGGTGTGTTTTAGGCAATATATTCAGTCAAGGCCATTCCAGGAGTCCTGACCCATCCCGAAACCTCCCCTGCTTCCCGCTCACCAGCCTGTTGTGTATTCATAGTGATCCTTTTGTGACAAATGGTGCGTTAATGTGTATATATATGTATAATGTAATGTTGTACCGTAAACTGTCTAAACCAAATAGAAGTGTTGTACAGATCTTAAACTCAACAATCGATGCAAACGTCCTGTATTTGATTTGATCCTCAAAAGGTCATCGTTGTGGGTCTTGTGTATGACAGGATTTTACTTCAATCAGATGTGATTTAGGTTGTGCAATATTTCCTCTATTAACTAAACCTAACAGGTGTGTGTTCTTTATTTTACCCATTTTGTTACAGTTGCAGTTGTTAAAAGCCATCTTCAGTGTGCCCATTGATATGATTGTAAGTGACTTGATTTGTTCACATATGTGGTAATCTAGATGGTCCACCATGATATTATTGTGGCTCAGGCAAACTTTCAGTGCTCTTCTATGTGGTTCATGTTTTTACAAATTAGGATAGATAAGTATGTTATATGATGGCTTTACTGAATGCATAACTGTATCACTGATGCAATCAAGTTTGGAGGCAAATGGAATTTCAGTAATTTATTTAAATGTTGCAGTACTTACGGAACCCATGCCTGAGGTTTGTACTTCACAAGTTGGTTTTTGTTTTTTTGGCATATTTACTTTTGTGTACTTTCTTTTATATATATATACAGAGGAATTATCTCATTTTACAGAAAATGTATTCAAATGGATCATAATTTCTAAATAGGTTTATCCTGTTCTGACTGTTTGAATCTTAGTGAATTTTATTGTCTATTCATGCCTGCCAATTGTATAAAGAAAGGAAGATATAAAATTAAAGTCACAAATACATAGAATTATAGTCTTAAATACTATTAAAATGAGAAATATTGTTAAACATTGTGTAGTATTACACAAACAGATGCAACTTTGATGTGATCTTCAATGTAGCTTAATAATGGTGTCAAATTACTATGCTAAAATGTGCACATAATCAATAAAGTCTATCAAATAAATATGCATCCATTTCCCTGTTGGCAGCTGTTTTGAAAAATAATCATAAAGCAATAAGTGATGCAGGCAGTGCATTAAACTGATTTTAAAGGGTAACATACTTGTTGAGTTCCATTAAAGCAACAAAATACACCAGTGAGTATTTTGATAAAATATTTGATAAGATATTAATGATAATATTAAAGGGTTAGTTTACCTAAAAATGAAAATTCTGTCATTAATGCTGCCTTTGTGTGCTATATGGAAAATATGCTAATTCCAACTAATTTAGTCATGATTTTGAGCTCATCGCATTCAAGTTTCGAAATGGGAGGGCATTCATGTGCAGATTTTTACCAAGGAAACTCGTATTTAGGATAATTCCGAGAGCACGTGAAGGCATTACTCACCCCCATGTCATTACAAACCTGTAAGACTTTTGTTCATCTTTGGAACACAAATTAAGATATTTTTTTATTAAATCTGACAGCATTCTGTCCCTCCATATACTACCTTCACAACTTGAACTTTGACAAATCGAAAAAGTTCATAAGAGATGGTAAAACTAATCCATATGAATTGAGCGGGAAGACACGCAACCGAGCCCTGAATGACGCACGAGATCAAACCACTTCCGGAAGCTCACATTTGCACTAAAACATTATTTATACTTCATTCATGAAAGTTTTTTTTCTCGTAAAACGTAAAACATTTGAAAATAATGTTTCATTAGGTCCTACTATTAATAAAAGGTTACATTTTTTATGGTGAAGCAATGTTTCCCAGTTGTTCCCAGCAATTTGTCACTTGACAGATCCAAAGGTGCCAAAATCGACCCAAAAGACCAATATAAAAATGGCACCAAGAAAAAAACGTTAGCAAAACATTCCTAGAACATATTTTTGTTAGTTGTTAAGTTATATGATACTTTATGATAAATTCTCACGACACTGCTGTAATGGAGTCGCGCAGCAATGACAAGAGTGCGGAGCTGAACCGAGCTGAACCAGTACCGTCTGTCGTGTCTTCAAGGTAAGCCTCGTATATTAGCCTATCTACTACATTGACACAAGTGTTTATCGGTAGGCTATTTTGCTCCGAATCCAGTTCGAGAAATGTAGATTTCAATTATAATCACATCGCAAAGTACAACAGAGTAGGTCTATATACTCAATCCAGTAACATCCGATCGATCTAACCAGCCCTGTCTCAAGCACTTGCAAGAGCACGAGAAGCCTTTACTCGCTATGACCACAGTGTGGCACAAGCCGACAACATTTTTGAGCTTCATTTGTAATCTATTTTAAAGCAATGAGACCTGGGGCCTGTACCATGATGGTAGATGAACAAACTCAGGGTTATAGGATTAGTTTCGAGTTGACAAAACCAAACCACTCCAGTCCGGCTTTGTTGGTACCATGGGCGAGGCTAGCCCCTTTTTAGGCACCCCTAAAACTTGGAGTAAGAAATGTTGTTATTCTAAAATTTTTGTTCGTCTTTTAAAAGGTTAAATAATGTCCAAAACATACTCCGTAGTTTGTGGTTTAAAATGTAGGCCTATGTGTTAAGGATGAAAATGAAAACATCCCCCTCTTAGCAAATGGTGTCATCCTCCTCTGTACCTGCACCGCTCAGCACGACCGTCATCCAGCGCGAAACACACGAAGAGTGAGAACCCGTGTTGTGAATCAACTTAGTTGCTCCAAAGCTGTGTCTCACACTTATTTCCTTTTACCTAGAGTTGTTCCGATTCCGAAACCATATCGGTGAGTACTGGAGTCAGTATAAAAAAATATCCCCCCTGGGTGATGCTACTCCTCAAACCACCAACAGAGCATATAAAATACCAAAAATATAAATCTTTTAATTAAGAATGATTAGTGTCATTGTAGTGGCGCAAATATCAAGCTATCTAATACTTCAAATCTCAAGGTTAAATCAGAAGATTTTTTGTAAAAATGTTTATGTAGGCTAACAGCTGCCAAAAATAGTATATAGCTCCGCTGTGGTTTTTAACAAATTAAAAAAAAAAAAAAAAAAAAAAAACTTTTCAAAACATCCCCCCCTCTGTTTTTTTTTTTTTTTTCACAAATCGCACCCTGCCTAGAATAAGTGTTTATTTTCGGACTATTTTAGTCCAGCGGGTCGCCGCCGCTGTGGAGTAGCACAGGACCTGGGTGACTCGTCCATAGTCATAAACGGAGAGAAGTAGCGCCGGTTACAATGTTCTTCCGCAAAACGCATGCAGTTACTTTGTTCAATGACAATAAAGTTGAATCTAATCTAACCAATCTGATGACTGTTGATACAAAAGGAGGCACATGGAGTTAACGGTCAGGAAAACCAGCTGAGTGAAGAAGGTTTTGTGTTTGTTACAGGGGGCTGTCTGTGTGAACTCTCACAATTAAGCTGGTGTTCTGAAATGGTCTCAAAAAAAGAAAAAAGAAAAAACAAAAACTGGATTTTGGAGTTAGTTGAATCAATGTTAAAATGATAAAGTTGTTTTTCAATAGACATATTTTTTGTTTTTGTGTGAAAAGAGGGTGGGTGGTGGAAGTGGGGCTCATTGGGTGCTCAGCACCCCTAAAGCTCTGACCCTAGAATCGCCCCTGGTTGGTACCATGATGCTGATCATCAACTTTCTCTATCAACTCAGGCTTTGATCCTGAGTTTGTGGAGCGTGTGCACATGAATCCGTAACATCAGTGGCAAACAGCCAATCACATGCCTTGCAACAGAAATAAACTGTGATTCACTTCTCGCGAGAGAGCCAGCGTTCAAAACTCTTTCGCTGAAAATGAAGAATTGAAATGCATTTACACTAATGGAAAATACTTGTCTGTGAAAGAGGACAAATAAAAGAAATGATCTTTCTCTATCAGTGCAAGTGAAAGTTGTGAAGTTAGTTTATATAGTTGATAATATATAGCGATAGAGACTTAAACATACAAGGTCACATGTAGTAATTTTTAAAGAGTATATTTACTCCTTATTTAGTTACACTAAACTTGCGTGTGTGTAATGGATTAATAAAAATATAGATCATATAATTATACAAATCATCTAAATTATATTATCATTAAAACCAGACAATTTCATTGTTAAATATTTGTTTTTACTATATAATGACCATTAATTTGGAGGAAGAGAAACTGGGGGTGTGACTTTATTGTGTTGAGTGTGTCAGTGTCACTTAGCTTACATCTGACTGGTCCAATTTCAGTTTGAAATCTCTAACCCAGAACATAACCTGCCCCGGAGCAGGTTAGCCATGGAGCGTAAGTTACTATGGCGATGAACACCACTAAAAGCCAAGTTACTTTCATGGTACCTAAAACCCAGGATTGGCGCAAACTAATCTAAAACTCACCTGGCTAGCCAGCTAATCCAGCTTCATGGTACAGGCCCCTGCTGTCTAACTGCACAATGCTGTATTAATAAACAACAGATGAATAATTTGCAGTCCTAACTTCATATTTTAGCATAAATGTAAACAAACATGCGATTCTTGTGCACCAATGAGGTACATTTCGGTTTGGTGGTTCGTGACAGTTTATATAATTTATTGTGTTATAAATGTCAGTCTCCAAAAGAAGAGGGAGCTCTGCTTATGTTGGTGAATGCATCTATAGAACAGAGGAGCTTTCAGTACAACACTGATGTCAAAACATGATATAGCTACATTTATTAAGAACCATTCATGATTTAAAAGCCATTTTTACCCTGCCCCCAGTTCTCAGTCCCCCCCCCCCCCCCCAGGTTCTAACAAAGCTTCTACTCAGCAAGCTGCAATTCTTTTGTTTTCTCTTATACAATCTTCTCATAAACAAGGCATTGATTGGGCTTTGGTGTCATATAATTATTTTTATTGGTCTGTGACATTTGTTAATTCATATTGAACTACAGCTCAATCTTTATTGCTGGAAGTCTCTTTATATATTTAAGCACAAATCATGTAATGCAATCAAGCAGAGACATCTCTCCCATTCTGGACTACCAAACGCCATTATGCATGCAACTGTCACATACAGTACTGTTCGTGCTATCAGAATACGCCTCCGACAAGGGAGATATTGATGTTATGCATAATAATTTGCAGTGATAAAAGAAGATAAGAGTATTTCAACTGTGTGATACTGTGTTTTTAGCATGCAAGGCTTTACTAGACCCTGCAAACAGTGCTGGTAGCACATCTGTGCTGTTGTCTCACAGGCACCGTCTCCTTTGAAAATAGGAAACTGAGCACCACAGGAGTACTGTCACACTCACTGCAGTGAGCTATGAGCTCAAAATTACATTCCTCAAAGCCAAAGGTCACAACCTTCCTTGACTACGGTAAACATCAGTGGTATCTGTTCTCATGTATTTCACTTAAACAAATGACTACCTCTCAAACTCCAATTAAAAGAAACTGTTGTTCACAACAGCAAGTCAGAAAGCAGCCCAGCTATTATTGTAAATCCCAAACAGCCAATAGTCTTGCTCAATTCTGAGTCTCATAAATGACAAGAAAACTAACTGTGCTCCTGGAAGTGGGAGGTGGAAGAGGTCGATTTTAATTAGAAGGCAGATCAATTTTTGTTTCTGTTTCCCTTTCCATTCATCTAGACTATGAATTAAACCTTTTAAAAGTCATATTGCAGACTTTGTCCCTCAATTTTCTTAAAGCAGGAGGTTAATGTTATACGATGAGATAAGGCCATTTCCTTATCTCTGGAGCTGTAGAGCAGTGGCTCTCTGCACGTTTGTGTATATTCCCAAAGTTTTTCTGCTATAATTATGATAAAGCTGCTTATATTAGTGTTGAAAGCTACTATCAGAGCTCCTGCTAGAAATCTCACTGCTGTTCGATTAGCCCCTTTTCCTTGTTTCATGATATGTTTTTTTCCCCACTGTGTAATAAAAAAAAGTGTTTTTAAAAACTCTTGGTGCTAAATAAAAAAGACTGGAAGAATGCACCAAAGCAAATTTCATTTGACTGGTTGCAATGATGCCATATTAGAGAAAGTCTAGTGTCCAAAATGACCTTTAGTTATGGCTGTTGCAGAATTCTTCCACTGACATTTAAAAATGTTCTTTTTTTATACAACATATCAAAATATTAGGCTCATGTGTTTATATTTTTATTTAAAGCTGCCCTAGAACGTCTTTTTAAAAGATGTAATATAAGTCTAAGGTGTCCCCTGAATGTGTCTGTGAAGTTTCAGCTCAAAATACCCCATAGATTTTTTTTTTTAAATTCATTTTTTTAACTGCCTATTTTGGGACATCATTAAAGGTCCTCTAAGCGATCCTGGGTGGAGAAACTTCCTGTTGACGTTTGAAGTGTTGTCAAACAAAACAGAGCCTAGCTAGACCCTCCCTAGTGAGTTGATGTTTGCTGTATGTGACAAAAAATGTTTTGGCCTAAAAACACGTGACATCGCTTAGAGGACCTTTAACTATGCACCGATATATAGGCTGCGGCCCCTTTAATTCTCGTGCTCCCCCGCCCCCGGAGCTCGCGCTTGCCTTGAACAGCATAAACACAGTTCACACTGCTAATATAACCCTCAAAACGGATCTTTACGAAGTGTTCGTCATGCAGCATGTCTAATCGCATAAGTATTGTATTTATTTGGATGTTTACGTTTGATTCTGAATGAGTTTGATAGTGCTAAAGCTAACATTACACACTGTTGGAGAGATTTATAAAGAATGAAGTTATGTTTATGAATTATACAGACTGCGAGTGTTTAATTATGAAAATAGCGACGGTTCTTGTCTCCGTGAATACAGTAAGAAACGATGACGAAACATTTAGAAAGACAATTTACAAATATCACTAAAAATATCATGTTATCATGGATCATGTCAGTTATTATCGCTCCGTCTGCCATTTTTCGCTATTGTTCTTACTTGCTTACCTAGTCTGATGATTCTGCTGTGCAGATCCAGACGTTCTGCCCTTGTCTAATGGCTTGAACATGAGCTGGCATATGCAAATATTGGGGGCGTCTTTTAAACAAATGAGATTTACATAAGAAGGAGGAAACAATGGAGTTTGAAATTCAGTGAATGTACTGAACTCTTGTTATTCAACTATGCCAAGTTGAATTCAATATTTAATTCTAGCGCACCTTTAAAATGTACATAGTTTACATAAATCAGTGAATTAATATGACATGATCAATCCAAGTCTTCTGAAGACTACTTTATATGATGAAAAGATTTAAAGGGTTAATTCACCAAAAAATGAACATTTTTGTCAATTATTACTCATCCTCATGTCATTCATCTTCGGAACTCAAATTAAGAGATTAGATAAAATAGATTAGTGAGGTCTGCATTGCCAGCAAGACAATTAACACTTTCAATGCTACTAAAGACATATTTAAAACAGTTCATGTGACTATAGGTTCAACCTTAATGTTATAAAGCGATGAGAATACTTTTTGTGTGCAAAAAAATCAAATAACGACTTTATTGATGGGCGATTTCATGAAGCTTCAAAGCTTAACAAATCTTTTGTTTAGAATCAGTGGGTGAACCATTGAAATTTCGAAACACTTATGATTTAACAAAGCTTCATTTACTGAAATCACGTGACTTTGGCAGTTTGATACAGGCTCCAAACCACTGATTCGAAACAAAAGATTCATAAAGCTTTGAAGCTAGTGTTTTGAAATCGCCCATCATTAGATATTGTTGAATAAAGTCATTATCTGTTTTTATTTGCTCTCGGTCTCTCCCTGCTTGCCACAACCAGCAAACATAGAAATTGAAATTATATCTTGTCAAGTTGCTGAAAGTTATTAAAAATGCCTGAAAAAAGGACATAATTTGGATTTCTAAGACATATTAAATGTTAATGCCGAAGATTAACACATGCAGTGTGATTGCGGTTGTGATGTAGATTATTATGAGGGGCTGATTGCTTTGGTAGATCAGAATCGGATTGCATCTGCAGATTCTGCACAGTGAATTATTCCATATTGAGAGACAGTTGGTGTGTTCATAGATCATAAGTAGCTACTTGTGACTGCCTTTATGTAACATGCAATATGTGACTGTCATTTATTCAGACCAGACTACTGAAGCAGATTTAAACCTGCCAATAGAAGAGGAGGAGGAAGAGAGAATTGGATGCACTCCTTTAGCACACGCTCACACAAATCTCCTATATTCAACTGTTTAACCTTACGGAGTTGCATATTTGTGAAATTTTAAAGCACCATTATTGTAGAAACTTTATGCCTAATTATATGTACACATTCGAATGATACACAATACATAAATGATAATTGGCACATATTGCATGTAATGGAAATACAACTCTAAAGTATTAAAACAATTTTGTAATTAATATCAAGTACATAAAATAATGCAAAATTAATAAAAAATATTTATAACTGCAAAGATAAATTGACAGTAATTTTAGCTTAATGAAAATATACATTTTCTGATTGGAACAACTGGGTGCAAATGAAGTCATAAAATGAAAGGGCCAAAGACAATCAGCACATCAGCTGTACACTACAGTACAAAAAGCTTCATCTTTTTAACTTTAACTTGGTCTACATCAGTTGGCTGAGATTGTATTTCACAATTGGCATAATTTTTTTAAGCAAAAATTCAAATTTCTCACATTTGCTTAATTTCTCACATTGCAAGGCTTTAAAAAACCTGAAGAAATCAATGTCTGGTTCACATATGGGATCAGTTCTTGCTCAAAGTCCCAGACTCTTTTGTCTACAAACAGTTGGTCTTTGGTAAGATGCCCCTGCAGTGGGTCTCTCACATGTACAATCCTACATACATCAAACGGTACATTGTAAGAACCTCCGAACTCTTTTAAAATGGAATGCACTGATGTTTGCTCCACCATCCTTGGGTTGACAATCATCTTTGCAGGATTGTAAACATTTTTTCGATCAGGTTCTCTGTAAATGTGCTCCATGATATTGACACCAGGAATATTATTCCACTCTGCTCGTTTGAACTTCCCACTGTCCTCAAACTGTGTTTTGGGGAATATATGGTTCTCTATGCGGAACACCCCTACACTAGGATGAGCAGACTGGAGATCCTCCATAAGAGATGGTAAATTGCTGTGTTTGTATGGCATGATGATCTCATCAATATCATTCAGGAGAACGTACCTGGATTGATACATGTGTCTGTAAATGCACTCGTTGAGTGTTACTAACTGACCGTAATAATGGAGATCGCCCTTGTGTTCCTGGAAGTTCCAGCCCGGGGATGGGTTCAGAAACTTGTCGATAGGCCAAGAAACAATCTCCAGTATCCCCTCTGTTTCATAATGTTTTAAGAGCTTTTCCAGGTCTGGTCCACAACTAGTGTTATAGATGACCACGTGCTGTACACCCAGAAGCTTGTACATCTCCATAGTTTGAGCAAACTGCAGTACATTGTTGTATTTGCCAAAAAGGCTGGAGATGCAAATGGTGAAGTCAAACTTGAAAGTATTTGTACTGACATGATTTTTTATTGGCAGATACTCTGTATTATTGTTGTCTGAATCTTTAGTTGATATGAGGACTTGTTTTGCATTTTCCATGTGCTTGCCTTTACAAATCACATCTGAGACATGAAATGGGAAGCCAAAATGGTCACTGTGTATCTGGACATCTGCCTGAACAGTTTTGCAGTCATGTACAGTGATGCAGTAAACACAGTAAAGTGGCTGAAGATTGTTTCTCTTGATTATGCTAATGACTCGAATGACCCCGTCCAGTCTGTGGTCGATAAACGCAGACACCATGAAATGCTCCGAGTCTTTGATGGGCGTTATTGAAGCCTCTTTGACTTCTTGCATCGAAGCCTCTGTGACTTTTTGCATCGAAGCCTCTACGGTTTTTTGCATATTATAGAAAGGAGCCATATATTGGGAAAGAGAATAATTGCTTGTGTATGCCAAAATCATTGTGAAAATAATAGTGATAGTACATGATAGAGCAAGAAGCTTTTTTAATGTGCTTTTATCCATCTGCTCTTTAGTTCCTGTAGAGTAAAAAAAAAAGATGAATTTCAGAAAATGTGCAAACTGTTGTTCTGTCTATGAATTCTCTCTGTCCGTAAGGCCTATAAGCTTGAGGCTTTTAATTATTTTAATTATTTTCAAAGTTAGGAAAAACATACATACATACATACAGTACAGTCCAAAAGTTTGGAACCACTAAGATTTTTAATGTTTTTAAAAGAAGTTTCGTTTGCTCACCAAGGCTAAATTTATTTAATTAAAAATACAGTAAAAACAGTAATATTGTGAAATATTATTACAATTTAAAATAACTATTTTCTATTTGAATATATTTCACAAAGTAATTTATTCCTGTGATGGCAAAGCTGAATTTTCAGCATCGTTACTCCAGTCTTCAGTGTCACATGATCCTTCAGAAATCATTCTAATATGCTGATCTGCTGCTCAAGAAACATTTAATGTGTACAATTGTACAAAATATTTGTGTACAATATTTTTTTTCAGGATTATTTGATGAATAGAAAGTTCAAAAGAACAGTGTTTATCTGAAAACTAATCTTTTGTATATAACATTATAAATGTCTTTACTGCCACTTTTGATTGATTTAATGCATCCTTGCTGAATAAAAGTATTCATTTCTTTAATTTCTTTTCAAAAAAATAAAAATAAAAATTCTTACTGACCCCAAACTTTTGAACGGTAGTGTATAATGCTACAGAAGCTTTGTATTTCAGATAAATGCTGTTCTTTTGAACTTTCTATTCATCAAGGAATCCTGAAAAAAAAAGTACACAACTGTTTTCAACATTGAAAATAATCATAAATGTTTATTGAGCAGCAAATCAGCATATTAGAATGATTTCTGAAGGATCATGTGACACTGAAGACTGGAGTAACGATGCTGAAAATTCAGCTTTGCATCACAGGAATAAATTACTTTGTCAAATATATTTAAATAGTACACAGTTATTTTAAATTGAATAATATTTCACAATATTACTGTTTTTTACTGTATTTTTAATTAAATAAATGTAGCCTTGGTGAGCAGACGAAACTTCTTTTAAAAACATTAAAAATCTTAGTGGTTCCAAACCTTTGGACTGTACTGTACATACATGTGCTTTTGCTCACAGACATACATTATATATATATATATATATATATATATATATATATATATATACGTGCACACATAAATATACTTGTATACTTATACTTTTAAAACTTTAAAACCAGGCTTTGTAAAGCCAATATTCAAAGTTGCCTTGACAGTTTGACTTTTATTTAAAATAACAGTTTCTGAATTTCTCTGAACTACTGTCCATTTTAATTATACTTTTTGGTTTTTTTTTACATAAAAATTCAAATTGTAATTCTGCATACTTACTGCTACCTCAATTCAAATTCTAGAATTGATATGGAATATAAACAGGCTTTTAAATCCAGTTCTAAACCACCATGCTGTGAACACTTCTGGTAGTCTGACTGGTTACCACAGATGCTGTTATTTTAAGTTGAATTGAAATTAGAATATTCCTTTAACTTGTTCACTTACATCATCTTAGTCCATGTGCATTTTAAATGTCTAACATGGGTTAATCATAAACCAGTTTTTGAATGTGGAAGGGCGTCAGTTAATTCCTTGTTCTTTTTATGGCCATTTATGCTTACAGGAATTATCGAATGTACACAACATTATCACAATAACCAAAACAAAAAAAAAATCGTACTTAATGTATGGTTTACACCCAAGAAGACAGTTAGTTAGTTGTGCTGCTCTAATGAAGCTTTTGTTGAAATATGTTAGTGATTTAGCAATAGTGACATATGGCCGGCATGAAACTGACATGAAAATATAAATCAAAATTTAAATATGATCACTGTTAAAGTCAGAATCATCACAACAGAGCAATTAAACACTGGATTCAACAGCTGTTCCCATGGAGCTCCTGACGATTTAGCACATTAAAGAAATCCTATTCTTGCCACAAAAGCAGCTAATTCAACAAAGAGCAATAAGAGATTATGGTTGCTTTTATAATTATCTTCAAATAAAAATTGTAAAACAAGATTAAAATAGATACGTACCTTTTGTCACAATATAATCAACATCATTGCCTTACAGGACATGTATATAGGCCTAATTCTATCTGGAAAATTAAAAAAGAAAGAAAAGAGAGAGAGAGAGAGAGAGAGAGAGAGAGAGATTGAAGAATCGGTGGTAGCAAGAACTGGATAGATAGGCCATGTAATTCTTTGACCTCAAAAGAAACGATTTGGAAGGGTGCTGTCTTAGGCACACCCACACTCTCAACTAACCATTATCATATCACTCATGCTCCTCAGGTGAACTGTTAATCATTTACTGTAGAAAAGGCCCGCTATGAATATATAGAGAGAGAGACATTAGCGCCCCCTTGTGACTTTAAGGCACATTACGCTACTCAGCTTACCGAAGCGTATAGGGAAATGCTAACAGGACGCAGTTCAGAGCGCACGATTAACGTCCCGCTGTTGTTGTTGTTACAGAGTGCGTTCATATACAAGCAATTCTGGGTAGGCGCCATAATTTACAAATTGTCAGTTACTAGTTTCAGATTACATGACAAAAATTGTCGTTAGTAATGTAATGATTACTCATTCTAGGTAATGTATTACGACTAGGCTACTTTTTAGATTACTTTTGATCTTACTCGTTTATCACATTGATTTTGAATAGGATAATCTTGTACGATATTGATATAAAAATACAAAGAGAAAAAAATATATATTCCATTCTTGTTATCAACAACATGAAGTGCATCATTACATCAGGGTTTCTAAAGACTGGGGTAATGAAAAGCTATTAAGTAATTAAATCATAAAATGAAAATAAATAATTTAAAAATAAAAGCAAAATAAAAATAAAACATTTACTAAAAAGATTTTTAAAAAAAACATTTACCTGCATGTCACGTGACCATTGACCGACATCAGAGTACTGTGAACTTCAATTTATTATTATTTATTTATTTATTATTATTATTGGCTTAATTTTATTATTGACCTAACTTATTAATGTAAATCTAAGGGCTTACATCAAGTAAACATATGGGCAAAGAGCTTCAGCTGACAAAAAAGTTTGATGAATCCATGCATTGCATGTAAATAATGAGACATTTTAAAGGGGTGGTATAATGCCATTTTTACAAGATGTAAAATAAGTCTCTGATGTCCCCAAAGTGTGTATGTGAAGTTTTAGCTCAAAATACCCCACAGATAATTTATTATAGCATGTTAAATTTTGGGGCAAAAACGCTTCGTTTTTGTGTGTGTCCCTTTAAATGCAAATGATCTGCTGCTCCTAAGCAGAGGGCGGGGATTCAAGAGCTCATGTTAGCACATAGTGTTAGCAGCGCCAATTAGGCTACCTCATAAAGACTCACTGAAAATATCAGAAACTGTTCAGCCTTTTTTGTTTAAACCGAAGTCGGACAATGATGGAGAGACTCAAGAAGAAGAGACAACATGTAGAATGCAACAGGACGTTTCTGAATGGTTAGTTGCTTAACTTATGTAGCTGATGTGGGATATCTTAAAGTCATTGATTAGCATATTCTGTCATGATATTCTATAAATCGCTTGTGTGGGAACTGTTGTAAGATGCCTACAGAGCCAGAGAATATATGCTGTATGAAGATAGAACAGGTATACTTTAGTTTAATTATGGTTATAACTTATGTTGGCATCTTGCTTTTATGACATGCCATTGCATTTGTGTTACGTACTGTATTACGATAACATGGCCTCACCCCTTTGTTGTGTGTTCTCGGCGGCAGGGTTCATGTAAATTGTAGGGTTATTGATGTCACCAACCCGGGAAGAAGCTTGTTGTAGTCCCTACCAGCCGTTTGTTGTAGTCCTTAAACGGTGAATTCTTTAAAAGAAATTATCTCCCTTTGCTTTGAACTTTGAGCGTCGTAACTTTGCAGATGTAGTTTGTGCTCTAACAGCAACATTACACACTAACTAAAGTTAAAAAATGAAATCATAATGTACCACCCCTTTAATGTGTTTGAAAGACAAATGCCTTCCAGAGACAGTGATACAAGGTTAAATGACTCACTGAGTAATAATACAAATAATAGAGTGTTTGTTGCAATATGCAATGCTGCAATAAGTAAATACTTTTTTTTAAAAAGTGAACTGATTTCTATAAACCAAAAAAAGTGATCAAATGCTTTGGGACTGAGTTTTCAGTAATAGGCACATGACTAGTGGCTGGTCAGTGTGTGCAATTCCACAAACCTGGAAAATCTTCTGAATGTATATAAGCAGTAGACTTTTATAAAACGGAAAATGTAAAATATAACAAAGAATGAATTATGAATAATTTATTGCCATTGTGAGAATAACATGTAATGTAATCAATAAAAAAGTAACTGTAGTAGGCAGATTATGAGTTTGTAATATAATCTAATTATAAGTACTTAATTTTTGGAATCTCATTATGTAATCCAGATTACATGTAATCAGTTACTACCACTGTATACAAGTGAGTGACTTCGTTTTTATTCATTACCTTTGAAGAGCTGTATTTTGAATGTGTAAGTTTGATGTATCAGCAAATTGCTAATTGTGTATGTGCGCTATGTGCATTGTGTACTGTGTCATGCATATACAGTGCAGATGAAAGCATATGAAAGACTGTTAAATAGTGATATTTGTGTATAATATTGTAAATTGTGAGTCATTTACTGTATAAGTGAGATTGTTCATGTTATACATGACTAATCTCGTTCCTACATATGAATCGATTGATTTTTGTGCATAAGTGACAGATTGAGTTCATTTTTGTTTTTCCTGTTTATTTACTGAGTATTGTTATTTATTTTTGTTTAGAACTATTCATACAGTGGCACATTCTAAACTACTCTGCCATACCCCATGCTACTTGTACTACATTTGTTCACTCAACCAAATACTACGACTGTAAATGCTTCTACAAGCCTCAAGCCATTAAAGTGTACTTTGTCTCTCAACGGACGACTTATGTCTGCTCAATATCCACCAGCACCCACACTAGTCTCCCCCACAAATGGTCCTTCGAGCCAGAGTCTTAAGCAAGAACGATGCATCCAGAACATTGATCGACGCACATACATAGCAAAGTAAAGGAAAGACTGTAAAAATAGAGCCCACTGTATAGAAATATTCCATATTGATTTTCAAAGGTGTTTTGTATTTTGAATTAAGCATTTTATTTAGGCTAGTTGTGTTTTGGGTGTTCTGCCCATTATCTGGTCATGTATATAAACTCCTAGTGGCCATTTTCAGTATTGCAGTTTGTTATTCTTCCGTAGGCCTACATAAGCAATACTAACCAACAGTCAACGTGTAGCATCAGTTTCAATTCAGTGCGCAAACAGCCTTTGCCTTGGAAAAAGAAACGCCTGTAGGTTTATTTGCTATTTGTAAGCGATCTTTAAGAGTGTTATGTGGTAACAAAATTACTTCTTGAAAGCAAAGTGTGTGATTGATAGGCTATAATATGATGTAATAAAGTTCTACATGGTACGCATGTGCAGATTGCAGCGCACAAGAAATTAATGTACAATTTGTAATTTAATTTCTTCTATGTTATATTTCAGATTTTACAAAAAAAAAGGATCACAGAAGTAAACATTCTGGAAAGGATAAACTGCTTTGTGTGTGTTTTAGTGGTCGACCCATTGTTTTTTTTTTGCAGATGCCGATATCTTAGAGAGCTCCCTTTATAATCACAAAAAAATCCCATTCATATTATTTCATCGTGATCTCAAGAAGTTCTGTAACAATAAATGAAACTGACTGCCTGCTGAAACGGCAGCAAGCTTTAGAGAGGTGATCTCAAGAATCTGGCTCCAGATTTTTTTTTTCACGCTCGAGTAGATCATCCGCAAGTTCAGCAATTTGTGCTAGAGCAAAAGCCGAAGCAGCATGCTCAAAGGTTTTTTATTCTGAAAAAGAGGCAAAATTATGAAAGAGAAAGCAGAATTGGAAGCAAAAGCGGCGAGATGCAAAGCAGAATTAGAAATTTACATGTGCAACAAAATCAGAGGGCAGCAGTTTATGAAGCCACAGTAGAACCGGAAGATCCGCTTCACAGAATTAGCTATTCAAGATTCAGCACAAAGCACCAGTGAGTATGTGGAGAATCATTCTCTGACTCAAGAGTCAGAGAATAAGAGAACAGTGGAGGCTACAGTGCTCCACAGCATCCCACATGCTATGCAAACTCCCATGAATCCTCTCTCAGAGACTATCCATTGAGACCTTTAGAGACTACTGACCTAACATCTGACACAACGACAGTTAGTGAGTAGCCTACTAGGTTAATGACATTTGATGGCTGCCCAGAAAATTATTGGGCGTGGAGGACATAATTTCAGAGTGTGATATAAGAGATCTCAATTTAACTGCCAGAGAGGAGTTAGACCTGCTCGTTAAGTGGCTCAGGCCAGAATCATCAGTACATAAGGTCAGTACATGTCCATAATGCAGCACTAGGTGTTCAAATGGCATGACAGAGATTAGAAGAAATCTATGGAAGCACTGAGGATGCTCTGTTTGTCACAGACACGTCAGGTTCCAACCTCCAATCACAACGCACGCCATCACCAGAATACTGATCACCGCCACCTGCACCTCATCATCGCACTCTTCACCAGCACTATTTAACCCACACGCACACAGCACTCCACGTCCAGTCTCGTTCGCATATACCCATGTTATGCTTACCTCAAGGACTCCTCTTCGAATACTCACCTGTCTCCAGTGTGTCTCCTCCCCTCTGTGTGCCTCGTCTGCTGTGTGGGTGTGTTTCCGTCAGCTCCTCAGTTCTCCAGCGATCTCCTCTGTGCTCCAGCGATCACCAAGCTCCAACTTACATCAACCTGCAAAGAGAAAGGACAGTAACTATTCCTCATACCACCTGCTTAAACTCCAATATAACCAGTTCACTCACCTGTGTGTGTTCACCTGCTCTACTGTGGTCAAATAAACATCCATTACCTGTGATATCTGTGTCTGTCTCCTGTATACCGTAACAGAAGACCGGACCAATACTGCAGACCCAGTATGAGCCAGCCAGATCCGTTCCAGGAACTCGTGGATGCGCTTCAGCGCACGTTATCCACTCATCATCCACCGCCATCTCCAGTTACTGTCCCTTCACCTGCACCAGCGAACACCACCAGCCATGTCAACACTCCTTCTTCACTGCCGCCGTACGCCAGTCCCATGGCCAAACCGGCGCCCTACTCAGGATCGGCGGAGGATTGCAGCGGCTTCCTGCTGCAATGCACACTGGTCCTGGAGATGCAGCCGCACCTGTACCCGAGTGACACCTCCAAAATAGCGTTCATCATATCTCAGCTCAGTGGCAAAGCATTAAAGTGGGCCGACTCCATCTGGTCCCAGCGGGGCGCTGTAACCCAATCCTACTCGGCGTTTATTTCCCACTTCCGGGAAGTGTTCGGGAAACCGATCACGGACTCTTCAGCTGGTGAGAAACTTTATAATTTGAAACAAGGATCTCTGTCTGTTTACGACTATGCTTTGCAATTCAGAACGCTTGCAGCACTCAGCGGATGGAATGAACGAGCTCTAATAACAACGTATCGCCAAGGTTTGGAACCTCGGGTGCGGCTGCATCTCGCTGCATGTGAGGACTCCATCGGCCTCGAAAAGTTCATCCAGCTCTCCATTCGCTGCGCCACTCGCATGCAAGCGTGCATCCAAGAGCACCAGGACCAGTCCCTCTCCAACGTGCTCCTCTGCCGGTCCGAACCCGTCAGCACCCCAGAACCAGCCCAAACACCTATAGATGTTGAACACTCTTGTCTGTCTTCTGAAGAACGCCGCCGCCGGCTGACCCTCCGTCTCTGCCTCTATTGTGGTGAACCCGGGCACGCTATTGCTGCATGCCCCACATGACCGCCGCGACCCCTGGTGAGTGCCATTATTCCTGCTACTCATAAGTTGAAACCACTCACTACTGTCGTCAATCTTACTGCCGCCAATGTCTCCCTTACAGTGGTCGCGCTCATCGACTCGGGGTCAGCCTCCTTCGTATCAAGACCACTCCGTCTCCTACCATCTTCACGCTCAACTCACTAACCGGCAGACCCCTGAGTCATAAGCGCGTCCGCACCGTGGCTGGACCAGTGACCATTCAAGTTGGTTTACTACACCGGGAAGAGGCTCACATGCTGGTTCTGGAGGACTCAACTGCTGACGTGGTTCTGGGGCACCCATGGTTGGAGCAGCATAATCCTATCATCTCCTGGAAAACGGGCGAAATCCTGAAGTGGGGCGACACTTGCTTCTCTCACTGCCTGACTGAACTTCCTGTTCCACCATCTTCCTCGCCTGACCTCGCTCTCTGCGCCACATCCATCGAAAGTCCAGTCGAACAACGCTCCGTCGACATCCCCAAGTGTTACGCCCCCTTCAGCGATGTCTTCTGCCCGCAGCGGGCTTCCAAGCTGCCTCCACACCGGCCATGGGACTGTGCCATCGACCTGCTTCCGGGTGAACCAGTGCCAAAGGGTAAGATATACCCACTTTCCATCCCGGAGGAGAAGGCCATGGAGGATTACATCAAGGAGGCCCTCGCCCAAGGTTACATCAGGCCGTCTACTTCCCCTGCTGCTTCCAGTTTCTTGTTTGTGGCTAAAAAGGACGGAGGCTTGCGGCCCTGCATTGATTATCACTCCCTCAACAAAATAACTGTCAAATTCCGGTATCCCCTTCCTCTCGTCCCAGCAGCCCTGGAACATCTCCGTGGTGCCACTGTGTTTACAAAGCTGGACCTCCGCAGCGCGTACAACCTCATCCGGATACGTGAGGGGGACGAGTGGAAGACCGCCTTCATCACCCCTACTGGCCACTACGAGTACCTTGTAATGCCGTATGGACTGGTCAACGCCCCCTCCGTATTCCAGGATTTCATTCATGAGGTGCTCCGGGAGTTTCTCCACCGCTTTGTCCTAGTCTACATCGACGACATACTCATATACTCCCGGAGCCAGGCCGAACATCGCCGACACGTTGCGGAGGTCCTCACCAAGCTTCGCCAGTACAACCTGTTCCTCAAGGCAGAGAAATGTTCATTTCACCAACCTTCCGTCTCATTTCTGGGCTACAACATCGACCACAGTGGCATCCGGATGGACGAGAGGAAGGTGGAATCCATTACCAACTGGCCAGAACCCACCACCATAAAAGAACTCCAGCGCTTCCTCGGATTCTCCAATTTCTACAGACGTTTCATCAAAGATTACAGTACCATAGCCCATCCACTCACCAGCCTGCTCCGTCATCAGCCCAAGTCTCTGTCCTGGACCCCGGCAGCCACCAACGCCTTCAACCAGCTCAAAGAAGCCTTCACCACCGCTCCCGTACTCGTACATCCAGACCCAGAGAAACAGTTCGTCGTAGAAGTGGACGCCTCAACAACTGGAGTGGGAGCGGTGTTGTCGCAGCAGCAGGGGACGCCAAGTAGACTCCATCCATGCGCCTTCTTCTCCCGCAAGCTCAGCCCGGCGGAAGTCAACTACTCCATCGGTGACAGGGAACTTCTTGCTGTTAAGCTTGCCTTGGAAGAGTGGAGGCATTGGCTGGAGGGAGCCAAACACGCGTTCCTGGTGCTGACTGACCATAAAAATCTTGAATACCTTCGATCAGCTAAGAGACCCAGGCAAGCCCGTTGGGCAATGTTTTTCTCCCGCTTCAATTATACCATCTCATACCGCCCAGGCACCAAGAATGTAAAAGCCGACGCTCTCTCCCGTCTTCATGCTCCTGACGAACAAACCGAGGAACCAGAACCCATCATCCCGAGCTCTCTCATCGTAAGTCCTATTACCTGGTCAGAAGAGACCATACCCTCCTCCAATGCCTCCACGAACCCTCCGCTGGGCTGTCCACCCGGCTTGCTCTACATTCCACGGGCACGACGCACTCCCACCATCCACTCAGCTCACACGTCACTTGGCACTGGTCACCCGGGGGTCAATGAAACCCTCTCGTTGCTAAAAGAACGCTTCTGGTGGCCAGGGATGGCATCGGATGTCAGAAGGTACGTGCAGGGCTGTAGGGAGTGTGCCATCTCCAAATCTCCTCGTCATCTGCCAGCTGGGAAACTCCTTCCGCTGCCCGTTCCAGATCGCCCATGGTCACACCTAGGAGTGGATTTCATTACAGATCTCCCTGTCTCTGACGGAAATACCACCATCCTAGTTGTTGTGGACCGCTTCTCCAAACCATGCCGCCTAATCCCACTTCCTGGATTACCCACTGCCATGGAAACAGCCGAGATCCTCTTCAACCAAGTCTTCAGATACTTTGGAATACCCGAGGACATTGTCTCCGACCGAGGGCCCCAATTCATATCCAGGGTATGGAAATCGTTCAACTCCCTCCTAGGTGTGGCCGTTAGCCTGACATCTGGATACCACCCGCAATCGAACGGGCAGACAGAAAGGAAGGTGCAGGAGATCGGCCGCTTCCTCCATACCTTCTGTCATAACCACCAGGACTCTTGGAACCAGTTCCTGGGTTGGGCCGAGTACGCCCAAAACTCCCTCCGACAGTCTACAACAGGACTCACACCCTTCCAGTGCGTACTCGGCTACCAACCCCCACTGTTTCCCTGGGATGGGGAATCTTCCAACGTTCCGGCAGTGGATTACTGGTTCCGAGAGAGCGAGAGGGTCTGGGACTCAGCACACCATCAACTGCAACGAGCCCTGTGCAGACGCAGGAGCAGGTCAACCCGGTCACCTATCAACTCCGTCTTCCACAAGGGTATCGTATACACCCCACTTTCCACGTGTCACTCCTGAAAGCTCACCACCCTTCTGTTCTTCCCACAGGACCTGACATGGCTCCTGCCGAACCCCCCTTCCACTCATCCTGGAGGACGGAGCTGCATATGAGGTTCGGGAAATCTTGGACTCCCGACATCGTGGTGGTCAGCTAGAATACCTTGTGGATTGGGAAGGATATGGCCCCGAGGAACGCTCCTGGGTCCCAAGGAACGTCATCTTAGACCCCAACTTACTCCAAACATTCCACGACAGTCACCCTGAAAGACCGGCACCGCGGGGAAGAGGACGACCACCACGGCGTCGGGGTCCTCGGCCCTCTGGAGCGGGCCGTGGAGGGGGGGGGTACTGTCACAGACACGTCAGGTTCCAACCTCCAATCACAACTCACGCCATCACCAGAATACTGATCACCGCCACCTGCACCTCACCATCGCACTCTTCACCAGCACTATTTAACCCACACGCACACAGCACTCCATGTCCGGTCTCGTTCGCATATACCCATGTTATGCTTACCTCAAGGACTCCTCTTCGAATACTCACCTGTCTCCAGCGTGTCTCCTCCCCTCTGTGTGCCTCGTCTGCTGTGTGGGTGTGTTTCCGTCAGCTCCTCAGTTCTCCAGCGATCTCCTCTGTGCTCCAGCGATCACCAAGCTCCAACTTACATCAACCTGCAAAGAGAAAGGACAGTAACTATTCCTCATACCACCTGCTTAAACTCCAATATAACCAGTTCAGACAGGACCACTTTGGCAAGTTACTTGAGTTTATTGAACACAATTATCTTTGGCGGTATGGTTCCTTATGGGGGTTCTTGCTCCAAAATTAATTGAACATACAAGAGCTTTAACATTAACCCCCTGGAACCATCAGCTTGGAAATACAGAGACAATTAAGACACTAGTAATGTCTTTAAGAGCGAACGTGGTATCGTGTAGATATGTGGGCCGTCTATACTGTAGCTTGGTTATGAGGATGAGTGTCTCTCAGCAGTGAGGTCCATGCCAGCCGGGACTTGAAGCCTTATGGACTTTAAAGGTAGTGATCTGAAACAAAAGATGATGACAACCAGAAGGTGCACAGTAATATGCTCATGCTTATAATGGGGAGGGAGGGAGGGTTGCGAGCAGTTTGAGCATACTTACCGAGCAGCAATGCCACGTATATATGTCCCGTGTCTAATAGGAGAATGGTAATGATTGGAGCGATTTGACAGCTGACCGCGTCAGCTGGTCGCAGCACTATGCCTACGTGGCCTTCCTGAACTAATGCTGCACTCGATTTCAGACAGGACCACTTTGGCAAGTTACTTGAGTTTATTGAACACAATTATCTTTGGCGGTATGGTTCCTTATGGGGGTTCTTGCTCCAAAATTAATTGAACATACAAGAGCTTTAACATTAACCCCCCCAAACATAATGAGAAGGATTACTTGCCCGAAGTAGAACCCCCCAAAACCATACTTGTTCCATTCCTGCAAAAGAGAAAGACAATGTTATTAAGATATCCTTAATGTAGCCTACTGACTATCAGAGGGGTATTCTCCCCTCTAAAAGGAGGGAGAGAATAGCAGGCCCCTCTTTTAATTTAAGTAGCGAGGGGTGTTCATCCCCTGCTGGGGAATGAACAGCAGGCCCCTGCAGTTACAGCAGCAAAGGGTGTTCTCTCCAGCGGGAGAAAACAGCAGTCCCCTTTTTTTTTTTTTTTTGCGAGAGGTGTTCTTCCCTCGCTGAGGGATGAACAGCAGACCCCTTCAAATATAGCAGCAAAAGGACAGCAGTCCCTTTTTTTTTTTTTTTTTTTTTTCAGCAGTACTGGCTGCTGCTGGCCCCAATATACAGCAGTGGTGACTCTCCAGCGGGAGAAGCACAAAGCAGCATGTCCCCCTGAGACTGGCATGAGGGGTAGGAGAGCAGCATGCGAACATTGATTTTGAGCAGTGTGGACAAGAAAACTTAGGGTGATTGTTCCCGCAATAGCTGCAAGCATGAAAATATTTAGTTATTAGGAGTACAAACATTCTCGTTGAATTATGGCAAGAGGGGTTTTTGCAGAGCGGAAGCAGCGCGTTACGCTGGGTTCACACCGCAAGCGGCAGCAGAGCGGAAGCAGCGCGTTACGCCGGGTTTACACCGCAAGCGGCAGCAGAGCGGAAGCAGTGCGTTACGCCAGGTTTACACCGCAAGCGGCAGCAGAGTGGAAGCAGCGCGTTACGCCAGGTTTACACCGCAAGCGGCAGCAGAGTGGAAGCAGCGCGTTACGCCAGGTTTACACCGCAAGCGGCAGCAGAGTGGAAGCAGCGCGTTACGCCAGGTTTACACCGCAAGCGGCAGCAGAGCGGAAGCAGTAAGTTACGCCGGGTTTACACCGCAAGCGGCAGCAGAGCGGAAGCAGTACGTTACACCGGGTTTACACCGCGAGCGGCAGCAGAGCGGAAGCAGCGCGTTACGCCGGGTTTACACCGCAAGCGGCAGCAGAGCGGAAGCAGCGCGTTACGCCGGGTTTACGCCGCAAGCGGCAGCAGAGCGGAAGCAGCGCGTGAGCGTGAACTGCAGCTGCAGAGACGCGCGAGTATTCACACTGGAAGCGTTTGTACAGCGTCACAGCAGCGGCTCGAAGCTACATATAAAGTGAGCATTTCTTTACAAAGACAGCTATAAATTTGTTTTTATAGTTGGTCATTGTTAAACTTGATAGGCATGGAAGTTGTTAACATGCAAGGTGTACAACACTCACATATAAACATAAGCCTAAATAAAAATAAATAAATAAAAGCCTCGTGTCATCCATTGCTGCACACGAATGAGGTAAGCTTTGTGTTTTACATCATCTGACGCATGACATGTTTACAACACTGCAAACTCGGCGAAAAAGACAGCAAACTCGGGTTTGATTTGGGTATGCAAAAGCCTATATTGCTGTCTGTGTAATAACGAAAATAATGTTAATATATCATATTTTCTGGCTAGTTTAGTTGAGTTTTCTATAATATACCATACTTTAGCCCAAACTGAATAATTAAACACAAGTTTAAATGAGTAAATCTATATAAATATTTAATATTGATTTTCTTTCATGACATGCTTCAATTCTTGTTAAAACACACTAGATATGCTTATCTGTGCATTTTGAGCACTTTTGTGTGAAATCATATTTATTTGTACATTAAAGGTGTACTTTCACTTAATTGAGCGTTAGCAGCGCAGCAAAAATAGTTGAAAGTACATTGCTGCTTTAGATGAAAATGATTTGTGGTATTTGTAGAAAAGAGTACCTCCGTAAGACATTGCGAGATCCGAAATAATGGTAGATAGGTATCTAAATCCTTTCTCCTGTCTGGATACACTTCATGGATAATGTCTCTAAACACGGTGAAAGCAACGTTAAATTCTGCCATGGTTAAACTTCTGGTGAGCCTTGGATCGTTATCTTAAAGAATGACAGAAATGTCCCCACAACCTCTTTCGTTAGTTCTGCGCATAGCAATATTTTAAACAGTTTAATGTCATTACCTGACAGGATTTGAGCGCGCAGTTGGGGAGAAATAGCAGCTGCTGGGGGCAAAAAAAGGCACCCCGGTGGAAGCGGCAGGTACCGCAAAGCTTGCGAGCAGTTTGAGCATACTTACCGAGCAGCAATGCCACGTATATATGTCCCGTGTCTAATAGGAGAATGGTAATGATTGGAGCGATTTGACAGCTGACCGCGTCAGCTGGTCGCAGCACTATGCCTACGTGGCCTTCCTGAACTAACGCTGCACTCGATTTCACTCACCTGTGTGTGTTCACCTGCTCTACTGTGGTCAAATAAACATCCATTACCTGTGATATCTGTGTCTGTCTCCTGTATACCGTAACACTGTTAAAGAAATTGAAGAATTTCCCTAAAATTTCTAATAAAGACAAGGTAAAGTTGAGAAAGCTTGGAGACCTTGTGTTAGAAATTGATGCAGCAAAGTTAGGAGGCCACTTACCAGGACTAGCTTATCTAGACAACGCCCATGGAGTTAAATCAATCATCAAAAAGCTGCCATACAGTTTGCAACAAAAGTGGATTGCACAAGGCTCCAGATAAGTGGATTGCTCAAAAGGCTCCAAGAACAAGGAAGATTTCCGTGTTTCCTTTCCACCATTCAGTTTCGCAAGATTCATTGATAATCAAGCGAAGATCAAGAATGATCCAAGTTTCACATTCTCAACGACCAGTAACCAGACTTCTGTCTGTAGCAAATTACAGCAGCCGATCATTTGTATTAGTCAGTAAGAGGCATGTCAACTGTGCATACACCCCTTCAAGTGAAAAGCTCTGAAAAGAAATTGATTAAACCACACAGTCAGTGTCCAATCCAAAATAAACCTCATCCATTGGCAAAGTGTTGTGAGTTCAGATGTAGACACAGATGATCGCAAAAGGTATCTGAAAGAAAACAACATTTGTTTTAGATGTTGTACATCTTATCTGCATGTTGCTAAGGACTGTAAAGTCAACATACTATAAAGTGTAAAGAGTGTAACATTGAGAAGCCCACCACAGCACTACATCCGGGTTCAGCTCCCTGGCTTACAGAATCGCCTGCGGGAGAGAGCCCGCAGGGTGGGGAGCATTGTATCCAAGTGTTTAGAAATCTGTGGGAACATGACAAAGCCCAGATTGTGTTCTAAAATCTGCTTGGTGACAGCATATCCTTGTAACAAACCTGACAGTGCTGTGAGGATGTATGCAGTATTTATGATCAAAGTAATCGATCATTAGCCAAATCAAAGTTCTTTGATGTTTTTGGCATCACAGGAGAGTCATTCTTATATACCCTAAAAACATACTTGGGTACTATGGAGATAATAGGACGCAGAGCATCTGGCTTCACAGTTCAATCCATCTATGGGAAAACTCAGGTAGAACTTCTTACACTCTATGGGCCCTATTTTAACGATCTAAGCGCACGGTCTAAAGCGCGCGATGCAGGTGCACTTAGGGCGTGTCTGAATCCACTATCGCTAGTTTAACGACAGGAAAAATTGTCGGCGCATGGTCTAAAAAGGTTGTCCCTATTCTATTAATGAGTAATGGGTGTTTTTGCCGTAACGTGCAGTAAACGTCTCATCTCCCATTCCCTTTAGAACCAGTTGCAATCGCGCCATGGCAGATTCACTATTTACATGGCAAAATTTGCAAGTGGAAAAACTGAACGCTTCTCTAGTGAAGAAATGGATCTGCTCATGCGCGAGGTTAAAGGAACACTCCACTTTTTTGAAAATAGGCTCATTTTCCAACTCCCCTAGAGTTAAACAGTTTTACCGTTTTCGAATCCATTCAGCTGATCTCCGGGTCTGGCGGTACCACTTTTAGCATAGCTTAGCATAGTTTATTGAATCTGATTAGACCGTTAGCATCTCACTCAAAAATGACCAAAAAGTTTCCTATTTAAAACTTGACTCTTCTGTAGTTGCATCGTGTACTAAGGCCGACGTAAAATGAAAAGTTGTGATTTTCTAGGCCAATATGGCTAGGAACTATACTCTGGGGTGCTGGTTAGGTGAAACTGTAGGTAGTGGAGGCCCCTTTTGAAAATCAGCTCAGGGCCCTGCCAGTAAGCACATTGCAGAGTTCAGAATGAAAGTACCTATTTTCGGAAACAGTCCGTCTCGAGCAATAGCTATCTCTGGCCTAAAACAAACAGCTGATCAAGGAGAGAAAGAGTATGCAAAACAGTTTATCATGAGAAACTTTTACGTGGACAATGGACTCACCTCAGTGTCTTCTGAAGCTGAAGCAGACCGTCTCTTGCAAAGAACTAGAGAAATGTTAGCAGAATCAAACCTGAGACTGCATAAACTGGCATTAAACAGAAGTTCAGTTATGGAGGCATTAGTACAAGGATCTAGTACTAAGTGTTGATCCTTTACCTCTTCAACACAGTCTAGGTGTAAGCTGGAATCTACTGTTCACAATTCAGGTGTCAAAAGAAGTGAAGCCATTCACACGAAGAGGAATCTTACGGTCTGTATGATCCGCTAGGATTCACAGCCCCCATAACCATACAAGGTAAGGCATTAGAGCGATACATTTCTGTAGACCAATGTGATTGGGACACACCACTCTCAGCACACAGAGAAATTCAGTAGAGAGTGTGGACTGATGATTTACTTCATCTTGAAACATTTAGTGTTACCAGACCTTACATATCAGTGTCACTGACTTCTACTGTTCAGAAAGGTATGTATGTTTTCTGATGCTTCTACTGTGGCAATAGCTACTGTAGCATACCTCAAGACTGTAGAGAATAATGGCCAGTGTCATGTAAGCTTTATTATGGGCAAATCAAAACTGGCTCCAAAATCAGCCCATACGGTGCCATTGTTTGGATTTATGTGCAGCTGTTTTAGCAGTTGAGTTTGCAGAATTGATAACCAGTGAAATGGACATTGATCTAAATTCAGTGAAATACTACACTGATAGCAAAATTGTACTGGCATACATTAACAGTCCAGCGGACAACGCTACACAAACCAAAACCTCTCTTGACCATGGGAATGCAGCAAACCAAACTTTACATAGATGAGAACAGGCAAAGAACTTATCTAAACAGAGTGAATAAATCCACATGATGAATGAGGGATAAAAAGGAACAGGTGGGACTAATCAATAAATCAATGAGTAACAAAGGAAAATGGAAACTGAACAAAGGTAATGAACTAAATGGTACACAAATGGTAATTGACACATATTGCATGTAAATTAATATCAAGTACATAAAATAATGCAAAATGTATATAAAACAATGTATTTATAAATGCAATGATAAATTTACAGTAATCTTATCTTAACAAAAATATACCTTTTCTGATTGGGAACAAAGAGGCCAAAAGGAAAGAGGCAGTTAACAGGAAATTTATTCACTGGGTTCAAATGAATTCAGAAAATGAAAGGGCCAAAGACATATGCAAGACAATCAGCACATTAGCTGTACAGTGCAGTATTTAAGTACAAAAAGATTTACCTTTTTGACTTTAACTTGCTCTATATCAGTTGGCTGAGATTGTATTTCTCAAAAGGCATTTATAGCAAAATTTCAGATTTTAAATTTATCACATTTGCATAATTGTTATCAACTCTAAGGCCTTAACAAACCTGAAAAAATCAATGTCTGGTTCACATTCGGGATCAGTTCTTGCTCAAAGTCCCAGACTCTTTTGTCTAAAAACAGTTGGTCTTTGGTAAGATGCCCCTGCAGTGGATCTCTCACATGTACAATCCTACATACATCAAACGGTACATTGTAAGAACCTCCAAATTCTTTTAAAATGGAATGCACTGATGTTTGCTCCACCATCCTTGGGTTGACAATCATCTTTGCAGGATTGTAAACATATTTTTGATCAGGTTCTCTGTAAATGTGCTCCATGATATTGACACCAGGAATATTATTCCACTCTGCTCGTTTGAACTTCCCACTGTCCTCAAACTGTGTTTTGGGGAATATATGGTTCCCTATGCGGAACACCCCTACACTAGGATGAGCAGACTGGAGATCCTCCATAAGAGATGGTAAATTGCTGTGTTTGTATGGCATGATGATCTCATCAATATCATTCAGGAGAACGTACCTGGATTGATACATGTGTCTGTAAATGCACTCGTTGAGTGTTACTAACTGACCGTAATAATGGAGATCGCCCTTGTGTTCCTGGAAGTTCCAGCCCGGGGATGGGTTCAGAAACTTGTTGATAGGCCAAGAAACAATCTCCAGTATCCCCTCTGTTTCATAATGTTTTAAGAGCTTTTCCAGGTCTGGTCCACAACTAGTGTTATAGATGACCACGTGCTGTACACCCAGAAGCTTGTACATCTCCATAGTTTGAGCAAACTGCAGTACATTGTTGTATTTGCCAAAAAGGCTGGAGATGCAAATGGTGAAGTCAAACTTGAAAGTATTTGTACTGACACGATTTTTTATTGGCAGATACTCCGTATTATTGTTGACTGAATCTTTAGTTGATATGAGGACGTGTGCTGAATTTTCCATGTGCTTGCCTTTACAAATCACATCTGAGACATGAAATGGGAAGCCAAAATGGTCACTGTGTATCTGGACATCTGCCTGAACAGTTTTGCAGTCATGTACAGTGATGCAGTAAACACAGTAAAGTGGCTGAAGATTGTTTCTCTTGATTATGCTAATGACTCGAATGACCCCGTCCAGTCTGTGGTCGATAAACGCAGACACCATGAAATGCTCCGAGTCTTTGATGGGCTTTATTGAATTTAAAGCCTCTGGGATTTTTGGTACATTATAGACTGGAGCCATATATTGGGAAAGAGAATAATTGCTTGTGTATGCCAAAATCAGTGTGAAAATAATAGTGATAGTACATGACAGAGCAATAAACTTTTTAAATGTGCTTTTATCCATCTGCCCTTTAGTTCCTGTAGAGTAAAAAAAAGAATGTCAGAAAATGTGCAAACTGTTGTTGTACTCTCTGTACATAAGGCCTTTAAATGTTCAAACTTGAGGCTTTTAAAACCAGACTTTGAGAAACCAGTATTCAATGTTACCTTGACAGTTTTGCTATTCTAGTTAAAATTACAGTTTTATGAATTATATTGAATTATATACAAATCATTTTAATAATATTTATTTACATTCCAATTCAAATTGTAATTCTGCATTCTGCTACCTCAGTTCAGTTTCTGGAATTGATTTGAAATTTAAAAAGGCTTTACTCAAAAAAAAAAAAAAGAAAAAAAGAATCTAGCTAAAGATTTCAGCTGTTTACTCAGTTTACCTAATTAAAATGAGCTAAAACAAACAAAAGTAACACAAAACTTGAATTGTTTTACTTATTTGTACTCAATTTTATTATGTCAAATGAAATTTGTAAAATGTTAAGTTAACTTAATCCATTTGTGTTAAGATTATGTGAATCATCTTTGTTGCATTGATTGAAACAGTGGAGTAGATTTCTACTTCCCAGCATGCTTTGCATAAGGCTGGATCAGGAGAGTAAGGCCCTGTCCAAATACCCACACATACAGACTTGGCCACTTGAGAGCATGTGCACTGTCTCTGCAGTCTGAAAAATGCCAAAGCGCAGTCATTCATTGCATTCAGGAACTTACATGCCCCGATTTTGCGTCATGTCTAGGAAAACTTTACTGTGCTAATCAAATTAATTAGATGTTGCATAAAAATATAAAGTGTTGCACATTTTATTGGTGCAGAGACTGCAAAGATTTTGTAAAACATTTGATAATGAAGCACTCAGTGAGACTCATTGAGTAAACAAAAATCTTAAAACACTTGCAGTTTTCAATCCTATACTTGAACTCTTTGGCTGAACTCCGGAAATACATTATGCAAGTAGACTCAAGTGCAAAAACTGCAAATGTGGTTATTAGGACAGGCCCGTCATGTTGAAGTGCTATTTAATGTGTGTGAGTGTGTGTGTGTGTGTGTGTGTGTGTGTGTGTATGTTTTGTTTTTTAGTAAATGGAAAGACCTGTTAACGTTTATTGTTCAGTTATGTTTGAAATTTATGTTTGACATTTTTGTGGCTATACTATTGTGCTGAAGAGAGCTTTGCATCACGCTGCGGGTGACTACAGGAAATGAAGTGAAACTATGTTGTAAGTTGCTCTCAATGAGCTATAACTGTGCTGCCAGTAACAAGTAACTTGTTACTAGTTCATTGAGTTTGTATACTGCAAAAGTTACACGAACAAGTGCTACATTGGTTATTAGTTTTAACTGAAGTATGTAGATATATTATTATAGGGCCAGCACATAATTTACCCGGTCTATTTAGTCAGATGATCACAGAACATGCATGTGTACAACAGCTACTCACCACTGATATATATATAATCCTACACTTTCCACATAAACAACTAATTCAACAAAGAGCCATAAGAGATTATGGTTGCTTTTATGATTCCCCAAACAGAAAATTGTAAGATAAGATGAAAATTGTAACAATAGTATGGGGAACAATTCTCACTTTTAACTAGAGGCTTATTTGCTTGCATATTGGCTGTTTTTTACTTATAAAGCACATATTAATGCCTTATTATGCATGACCATATTCTACGTCCCTAAACTTAAACGCTACAGGAACTACCTTACTAACTATTAATATGCTGTAAATTAAGAGTTTATTGAGGCAAAAGTTATAGTTAATAGTGAATATGTGCTCCCTATACCAAAGTGTTACCATGAAAATATATACAGTACCTTTTGTCACAATATAAACATCATTGGAATCTATCTGGAAAATGAAAAAAGAAGAAAACAGATCGAAAACACTACCTTTGGTAACAATAACAGGAACAGCCAATTCCAAAGCATAAGTTGAACTTTTCTTAATTAAACATGTATGTATTTATAATTCTTGTTGTAATCAAGTTTGCTGTTTCATCTTGCGAGGGTTGTGCTATTAGCCTTCGCTCAGAAACTGTGACGTTAAAGGAAACAGTAAACTTCCGGTCCCGTGAGGAGTAAGACAGGAAGTTTATCAGACTCAGAGCACCAGAAGAAAAAAATTAAAACAAAGTATTTTAAAGATGGCACTAAATTAAACTTGAACCTATTTATTATATTAATAGTCTCTACATGTTGTTATTTTATTGTACATAATCAATGCATGTTAAGAGAAAAAAACCGCTTTGTTGTATTAAAAGAAAAATAAGTAACGAAAACTTCATCAGTATGTTTTGTACAAAACTCTTTACCTTTTTAACTTGACCTTGGTATAAATCAATTTTGCCATAACTTTAGCTGAGAAAATAGTTCTCAAAAGGCATCCTATTTTTTCTAAGCAAAAATTCAGATTTTAAATTTCTCACATTTGCAGCAAACCTGAAAGTTTCAGCGCTTGGTCAACATTCTGTATCAGTTTTTGCTCAAAGTCCCAGACTCTTTTGTCTACAAACAGTTGGTCTTTTGTAAGATTCGCCTGCATTGGTTCTCTCACATGTACCATCCTAGACACATCAAATTTAACATGATAAATATCTCCATAGTATTTCAAGGAGGAATGTACTGATGTTTGCTTCACTTTCCTTGGGTTGACAATCATCTTTGCAGGATTGAAAACATATTTTCGATCAGGTTCTCTGTAAATGTGCTCCATGATATTGACACCAGGAATATTATTCCACTCTGCTCGTTTGAACTTCCCACTGTCCTCAAACTGTGTTGTGGGGAATATGTGGCTCTCAAAAATGAATACATTTACACTGGGATGAGCAGACTGGAGATCCTCCAAAAGAGATAATAAATTGGTGTGTTTGTACGGCATGATGATCTCGTCAATATCATTCAGGAGAACGTACCTGGATTGATACATGTGTCTGTAAATGCACTCGTTGAGTGTTACTAACTGACCGTAATAATGGAGATCGCCCTTGTGTTCCTGGAAGTTCCAGCCCGGGGATGGGTTCAGAAACTTGTCGATAGGCCAAGAAACAATCTCCAGTATCCCCTCTGTTTCATAATGTTTTAAGAGCTTTTCCAGGTCTGGTCCACAACTAGTTTTATAGATGACCACGTGCTGTACACCCAGAAGCTTGTACATCTCCATAGTTTGAGCAAACTGCAGTACATTGTTGTATTCGCCAAAAAGGCTGGAGATGCAAACGGTGAAGTTAAACTTGAAAGTATTTGTACTGACACGATTTTTTATTGGCAGATACTCCGTATTATTGTTGTCTGAATCTTTAGTTGATATGAGGACGTGTGTTGCATTTTCCATGTGCTTGCCTTTACAAATCACATCTGAGACATGAAATGGGAAGCCAAAATGGTCACTGTGTATCTGGACATCTGCCTGAACAGTTTTGCAGTCATGTACAGTGATGCAGTAAACACAGTAAAGTGGCTGAAGATTGTTTCTCTTGATTATGCTAATGATTCGAATGACCCCGTCCAGTCTGTGGTCAATAAACGCAGACACCATGAAATGCTCCGAGTCTTTGATGGGCGTTATTGAATTGAAAGCCTCTGAGATTTTTGGCACATTATAGAATGGAACCACATATTGGGAAAGAGAATAATTGCTTGTATATGTCAAAATCAGTGTGAAAATAATAGTGATAGTACATGATAGAGCAAAAAATGTTTTAAATGTTCTTTTATCCATCTGCCCTTTAGTTCCTGTAGAGTAAAAAAAAGATGAATGTCAGAAAATGTGCAAACTGCTGTTCCGTCTATGAATTCTGTCTATAAGGCATATAAACCTTCAAATTTGAGGCTTTTAAAAAGCAATTTAAACTTTTCTTTAAAACTTTCAAACCAGGCTTTGTGAAGCCAATATTCAAAGTTTCCTTGACAGTTTGACTTTTCAAATTAAAATTACAGTTATATGAACTTATATATTTTCAACTACAGTCCATTTTGATTATACTTATTTACATTCAAATTCTAATTGTAATTCTGCATACTTTCTGCTACCTCAATTCCAATTCTGGAATTGATATGGAATATAAAAAGGCTTTTAAATTCAGTTCTAAATGATTCAGTTCTAAACCACCATGCCGTGAACACATCTGGTAGTCTGATTGATTACCACAGATGCTGTTATTTTAAGTTGAATTGAAATTAGAATATTCCTTTAACTTGTTCACTGGCATCATCTTAGTCATTTCTATATAAATGTGTAACATGGGTTAATCATAAACCAGTTTTTGAATGTGGAACGGCGTCAGTTCTTACCTTGTTCCTTTTATGGCCATTTATGCTTACAGACACAACTGCATATTATCCAAAAAATGTAACTTACTGTTTGGTTTACACCAAAGAAGTCAGTTGAAATATGTTAGTGATTTAGCAATAGTGACATATGGCCGGCATGAAACCGACAGAACAGAACAATTAGACGTTGGACTCAACAGCTGTTCATGGCACTCCTGACAATTTAGCACATTTAAGAAATCCCAAAGAGCTATAAGAGATTATGGTTGCTTTTATTATTATCCACCACTGTAAAATAAGATAATAAATAGATACATACCTTTTGTCACAATATAATCAAAATCATTGGCTGACAGGACAGGTATATATAATTTTATCTGGAAAATTAAAAAAGAAAAAAACAGATCGAAAACAGAAGGATACCTGTGGTAGCAGGAACGGAATATGGCATGTAATTCTTTGACCTCCATAGAAAGAATCTGGAAGGGTGTTTTCTGAAGCACACCTACACCCACACCCACAATTATGTAAAACCATAATCATATCACTCATGCTCCTCAGATGAACTGTTGTAAAATGTAAATCATTTACTCTGCAAAAGGCCCGCTATACATATATAGAGACATTAGCCCCAGTGGCTGAGATAGTGCTGGCCAGTGAATCCAGTGGTAAACAAAGTAACTAACACTAATACATCAAACTTGTACATTCAAAATACAGCTCTTCAAAAGTAATGAATAAAACATACACAACGTTACTCACTTGTATATGAATGCACTCTGTAACAACAACAGCGGGACGTTAGCAAAGTCTTTATCCGTGAGCACTGAACTGCATACTGTTAATACAGAATATTAATACTAATGTGTCTTAAAGGGATAGTTCACCCAAAAATGAAAATTCTGTCATCATTTACTCCCCCTCAAGTTGTTCCAAACCTGTATGAGTTGCAGATCTCGCCCCCACCTGACTACCATAGTAGGAAAAAATAATACTATGGTAGTCAATGTGGGGCGAGATCTGCAAACATTCTTCCAAATATCTTCCTTTGTGTTCAACAGAACAAAGAAATTTATGTTTGAAACAACTCGAGGGGGAGTAAATGATGACAGAATTTTAATTTTTGTATGAACTATCCCTTTAAGACACTAGTATTAACATTCAGTATTAACAGTACACAGTTCAAAATGCACAGATAAAGACTTTGCTAACATCCCGCTGTTGTCGTTGTTACAGAGTGCGTTCATATACAAGTGAGTAATTTTGTTTATGTATTTATTTATTCATTACCTTTGAAGAGCTGTATTTTGAATGTACAAGTTTAATATATTAGTGTTAGTTATTTTGTTCACCACTGGATTCATTGGCCAGCACCATCTCAGCCACTGAATCCATCTCATGGCGGATGAGACTGGCATCCAGTGTGGCGGATCCTCCACTGATGTTGGTCCCAGTGCCCTCAAGCCCGGCGGTCCCAAGTCCAGTGGTCCAAAGTCCAGTACTCTCAGAGGTCCTTTCACCATCGGCTATGCTTTCCGTGATGGCAACCGCAATCTTGTGTTTACTGATCCCCTGCCTCTTCCAAGGTGGCGGCAACCACTACAGTTACGGTTTCCTATGTTTCATTGTCGGTTGTTGTCCTTCTGTGGATCTCGTGTGTAGTAGTTTTCAGTTTCATCTCCATGTATCCTTGTGTTCCTTGGTTGTTACCTTCATTATTAACATAAACCTTCATTTAGATCCATCTCTCCTGGATTTCTTATTAGTGTGCCTGCACATTACAGGTGAAGTGGGTGGTTTACAATGCAGGGGTTCACAGTGATTTTTGCAGTTCTCTATTACTTTCAGCAACATTACTTAGGTTCATAAATCCAGTTAGTGCCAGCCAGCCTCATTTTGCCCTCCATGATTTGAAGTGTGGGAGAGAGTGTGAGTGGAGGAGATAGATGGAGATTCTTCTCTCTCTGACAGGCAGAGGGGTCTGACAGCATTTCCATGGATTTAAATGAACACAGAACTCTCTGTACTGTCAAGCTACCACCACCTTCCATTCATCTTAAGTTCATAACGTCAGTTTACTCGGTCTCCATGGAGAGCTGCCCTCAGCATGCCATTTCTCAGCCTTGGAAAAAACCCTATCTACATTGCAATTTTTGGCTTTTGCGTAGTCGAGGTAACCATGGATACTATGGCCATTTTTCATCAAAAGGTAGGAGATTTCTGTTCGATTGTGCTTTGTCTGGATTTCATACATTCATTTGAATGTTCCTTACACTTAAAGATCATTTAGACATGGTTGAGGAAAAGCTTAATTGAATTTTAGCGTTCCCTTCACCATCTGCATTTCTGACTCTAGTAAGAGCAAGATGCCAAAAACACATGACCAAGAGAAGGACTCTCACCATCACTGACATTTGGGTAAAAGGAAGAAGGAATAGGAAACACAATCCCACCCTCTGTCCATGTGCCAAGTCATCCTGGCAAGATATTTCACCAGACATCACCATGCATCACCATGGACAGAGGTTGCTTTCATTACTGCTGCATATTCTAAGTTTGAGGCTTCAGTAAGTCTTTATGCTTTTAGCAAAGGCTCACTGATTAACTAAATTTCCTGACAACAACAAAAAGAAAAAGAGCTTCAATGTTAGACTGTCCATTGCAATGAACTGATTCAAAATGACCACTTATCGATGTTCACAGTACAGTATTTTTAATGTATTCAAATGTTTTAATAAAAAAAATCACTAAATATTGTTTTTTTTATTATTATGTATACTGATATATTGGTGTAAAAAGGAGTAATTAAATACAATTAATCTTTGTGGTCATTTGGTAAACTCAACAAATATGATTCTTCTTTGTGTTCAAACAGTGACGAACATGCTTTGATTATTTTTAATTACATTTTTACTTTATTTAACTTGCTGTGCAAAGGTTGCCAAGAAGAGTGTAAAAATACAGTATATGCTAATGAAATGCTGCATCCCCAGTGGGTCCCTTCATTTTAGCGCAGTACCTAACCTTTACTCAAACACATTCTGCTTTCTGTTATCCCACTCTAATGCACTTTCGCTGTTCCTTCTCTTCCATAATGGTGTTGCAGCTGTGGATAGAAAAAAGTATCAAATTTAAATAAAACATGTATATACAGCATGCTGTTCTCATTCAGCACGAATAGTCAATTAGGTTATTATGCACAGTTTTATAACATTATATTGGTGTGTAATATAATCTCATATAAGATGTCATGCAGAAAACCATCAGCTAAAAAAAAAAGTGGAAACTTGTCAGCTCTAGTCTTTTTTTACTACCTTAATGCACCTTGCTTTTACACAAGGTAGTCATTAGCAAATGCCCTTGTGATGTCTGCACCAAGCAAGAGCTCCTCTTAAAGTGCCCCTGTTATGCTATTCGAAAGGTTCCTAATTCTGTTTAGGAGGTCTCCTACAACAGGTTTACATGCAGCAAAGGTCAAAAAACACTTTCATTTTCTTCTAATATACATTGCACATCACCAATTTTTCAATGATTCTCAAACGACTCGTCAGATGAATGAGTCTCTCTAAATCCCTCCTTTCCAACAGCCTACTCTGCTCTGATTGGCCAGACGGCCCAGTCTGTTGTGATTGGTCTACCGCTTACAGCGAAATTCGGAAACAAACTCACATTACCCTGATTCAGCTCCAGAGGCTTCCTAAAGCTCAGTGATTGTACACACTGTAAAGACAGAATCGATGGGATTGATTTTACCATATCTGAGCGTGAGTCCGATGATGAAATATTGGAAGAACTACTTATTCAACCCGAACCTCCATCACAAGGACGACTTGAGCTGGACGTTTCTCAGTGATGATGCGCTACTCAGTTTGACATACAATATGAGATGTTGCAACTGCAATAGCTCTATACATCTGCATTAACAAGTGTATGTCCATCAACAAACCAATGTGTAGCCTATATTTTTAATTTATTGCGGTGCAATAAAAAAGTGGGTAATAAAGTGGGTACTGTCCCATCTTTAACCACTGATTCTTCACGGCCTCATCCTTTGGAAGTGAACATTTCTCAGACACGTTAATGTTGTGATTAGTAATTAATTAGTAATTCTTTATAATTTGTCATAGTTACCTATTAGTTTTTATTGATGCCAATCTCATTCAGTAATTATTGATCAGTAAGGAACTATCTTAAGCCGGGTGCACACTGGACAAAATCACACAGTGTGCACCCGCCTTTAGTCCTAAATTTGATTACTGATTAGTTAAGCTTGTTTCTATCTTAAGGCGGGTTCACACTGTGCCACATTTTGGTCATCTGAGACAAATTTTGAGAATCCTAAAAGATTCCTGTTATAAAATGTGTAGTCTTTGATCGTTAGTTTGACATGTTCATCGACAGCCGATTAAAGGTGCTAAAGAGGATGTTTTGTTTTATACATTTTTGCAATATTACTTGAAACTGTCTTTACTAACGGATAAAAGACTATTTATTAGGTGCACTGAAAGGAATAATATTAATATACATAATCTGTGCACGAGGTAGGGCCTTAAAAACATCAGCCAATCGTTTACGCGATCATCACGTTAACGATTGGCCCTCTGGCTTGTCAATCACTGCCGTGACGTTCCTTGTGAGAGACGAGCGCGGCTGCGCGCTCCAGTAACTTTCCACACTCCACAGGCGCCGCATGCTATGTTTTTGTCAGGAGACAGGAGTAACAACTGCAGATTATGAGTTACCTGCGGTGAGTCCGACATAATGAATCCAAAAAACACGACACAGTGAATGCCGGTGGTAAACACTCGTGTTCCAATACTCGTGCACGAGTTTTGGGAGGCGTTCCTTTGAAGTGAGCTGTGAAGGAGGGGGGCTGTTCTTACGCATGCTCATTTGAAAAACTCAGTAACAGTCTTTGGATTCTCAGTCGACGAAAAAATCCTCTCTATCACCTTTAATGACCGTTGCGATCAAATTTGAACTTCTCCTTCGACAAACGTCAAATTGTCTTAGTTTTTCAAGATAAGTTGTGATCAAAATGAACGGTAGAGATTTATTTGTTAGCCACCATTTCAGTCCCGCGTGTAAATGTGACTCGCTCTGGCGAAATGAGTCGGAAGTCGCAATGTTCTATTTTAAGATATGGGCCGATAATGTGGAAAAACAATGAAAAAAATCTATTTTTTTAAGCTAATTTCAAAGAACAGACTTTAAAAAATAATCTCCCAAAGTTTCGTAGTTCAGATAATTGATTAAAGGTATTTAAATGGCTATTAATTTGACATGGTTTTACTAAATTCGCTGGAAATGAACTTCTCAACTCCTCTCCTCACTTATGAGCATTTCCCGGTATCCCCTGAAACGTCACTATCTCTGCTCTCCAAATATGGTGTTACACGTTGTATAGAACCAATCAAAAAGCTTAGAAATGTAAACACACTGACATAAACGCTGATTTTTATCAATGGAAAGCCCCGTTTCGACTGACAGGCACGCGATTGGTCCAGCCATCCTCCTGTCAGACTAGCGCGCGCTCTGTGTAAACAAGCTAGCAGATCTCCTCAGAAAGATTCAAGTTCAGTACTGTATAGTATAGTGTAGTATACTGTGTGTAAGTTAGTTCTGATTTATTTTAACCCAATATTTAACTGTTGGTATCTCCGTTATGAATTTGTTACACTGTTATTGTCAACTAGCCTACACAAAGTTATGATTGCATAGGCTAGCATTATTTGTTCTCTCTTTGCTTGTCTCTCTGCCTCTCTCACTTTCTCTCTCTCTCTCTCTCTCTCTCTCTCTCTCTCTCTCTCTCTCTCTCTCTCTCACACACACACACACACACACACACACACACACACAATCTTTCTGTTCAATCTTTCTGATTTTAGTAAATCTTTGTAAAAGTGCCTTATAAAATATTAGTTCAAATAAATCATTTGAGCTTCAGCCTGGTTTAATAGCATTTATATATAAAAAAATGTCTTTGGTGAAATTAAGCTGTAAAATAAATAGTTTATCCCTTTAAATGCAATGGATTTTGAAAGATATCAACAAAAAAACAGGCAAAGAACTTTAAAAGCGATTTTCTCAGGTTTTCAATTGGAAAAAGAGGGCAGACGACCATAATTCAAATGGGTATATCTTTAAAACCATTCAAGGTATGACTTTGACTAGGATATCATTTTAAAGCTTATTTTCTCATCTTTCCATTGATACCAAAATCTCAATTTTGAAATTTGGGTCACTGTGACTCATTTTGCTGGATCAGGTCACAAATGTGTGTGGATTGATGATGTTAAACTCCGGAAAGTTTTCGAACACGGGTCCGTTTTTAACGCATTTTGACTGTCATACAGTCTGACGTATAGGACAGCTGAGATCCCACAGTGTGACATGAGGATCATGTTCGTACAGTCTGACAAGCAACAATCGTAAAGGACTATTATAAATCACACAATGTGCACCCGGCTTTTGTTAGCTGAAGTGTTAATGTAATACTACTCATTTGTCCTGCATTACTTCCTTGCATAGTTACTTATTAATGACAGACCATTAGGCCTAGCCTACTCTAAAGTGTTACTGAGAAAGGTTAGTGACCTCAACAGGTGGGAATCTGGTTTAAGTGTACTTCATAATCAGATGAACAGATCAACAAGCTTGAACAACATGACTCAGCATGAGGAGGATGAAAAATCAATATATGCCAAACCCCCTCAAGGCATCACTGGCTGTTCTTCACTAGCAGTACATTATAATTCCAGATCATCTGATCTTAGTTTTGATTTTGCTTGTACAGCTGTAAGGTGATTAAGTGACTGCTTGTGAAATGAGTAAATGGCAGTAATTACTGTTCTTGTCAGAAGGACGGAGTTGCAGTCTGATTATTAAATTACTGTGTATGGAATGTGGATCCTTTGTTATTAAATCACGTTAAGGTTGCTCAAACGTGGGAGTAAATATGACTGAACACTACTTAACTTGCATTCATACTTATGTATAGGCTATATAAAATAGCATCGTAATCAAAAAGCCCCAGGTTCAACGAGATGTAAGAGTGTCCACATTAAAAAAAAAAACATAAATCATATCAATTTTGTTTTTGAGAACGATTTAGTGTACACATCTTTATCATCAGTTAAAAAATCGAAATGTTCTTTTTGTACCTTTTAAAGTTGGCATGAAACAGAAGTTGCGAAAGTCTTTTCTTTGTGACATGTCCGAGTGAAACAGCTTCTCAAACAAGAAGAAAAAAATGTAGGACGGGACTTGATTTTGTCCTTTGGATGGTGGTGTTTTGCTGTTGCTGTGATGTCATGCGAGTGACAGGTTGTCCCGCCCTCGCACCAGTAAATATGTCATCAGAGAAGAGATGTCGCTGCAAGAGGGAGGGGAAGTTATTTTGATTAAAGGTTAAAAGAGGATATGAATTTTAAACAAATAATGATGTATACGAATAAATTATCAATCCAATTTTAAATAGGTTAATCATAGAAGCGGTGTGTTAAAATCATTAAAGGTATGAATTACATTTTTAATATATTTTTGATTAAAATAAATGGACCAGCTACCAAATTGGTATGCCTCATTTGCCGTGTTTGAATGAATCATGCTACCATAAGATATCTTGATAACACATAAGGATTATGCATCAGTCAGTTAGGAGCTGTTCAAACAGCCGTAGACTTTGTTTTGAACACTCTAATGGTGTAAACCTGATTGATCCTCTGTAGTACAGGCCTCTTATCAACAAGAGCAGGATTTGCAGCCAGGACATTGATCTTCCTCTTCCTCCTAAGAGTCTCTGGAGCAGCTGAGACACCTGCTAGCATGCAGCTGATGGACGGCCTCTAATGCCTGCGTGCTCCTTGGAAGGAGTTGCATCATTCATGCCTTGAAAGATCAAAGCCTGTAGCTGAGCTTCTCTTCATGGATCTGTGGCAGGGCCCTGGGTCCTCACACCTTTGCATTGTGGGAACGGCTCCTGTCATGCTGCATCATTTCAAACCCATATGGGAGCAGACAGATGGTGGGCAGGCTAAACCAACGGGAAGCTGGGTTGCCATGCCAATAACAGTGATGAGTTCTCACTAACAGAGAAGGACAGAGGCACAGTAGCCTACAGTATGAATATTGTATTTTATTACTGCATGTAAAATGTGAAGAATTTGTGTTAAGAGTGCAACTGCTGCCGCCCACTTACTCAGCGGCTAGCCTCAGTAAATATTTTTCCTTCATTTTCCTTCTTCATAAGGGTTTTTAAAAATATTCAGTAAGAGCTCTGAGCATTAAAGGTGCTAAAGAGGATGTTTTGTTTTATACATTTTTGCAATATTACTTGAAACTGTCTTTACTAACTGATAAAAGACTATTTATTAGGTGCACTGAAAGGAATAATATTAATATACATCATCTGTGCACAAGGTAGGGCCTTAAAAACATCAGCCAATCGTTTACGCGATCATCGCGTTAACGATTGGCCCTCTGGCTTGTCAATCACTGCCATGACTTTCCTTGTGAGAGACGTGTGCGGCTGCGCGCTCCAGTAACTTTCCACACTCCACAGGCGCCGCATGCAATGTTTTTTGTCAGAAGACAGGAGTAACAACTGCAGGTTATGAGTTACCTGCGGTGAGTCCGACATAATGAATCCACTAACACAACACAGCGAATGCCGGTGGTAAACACTCGTGTTCCAATACTAGTTTTGGGAGGCGTTCCCTCGAAATGAGCTGTGAAGGAGGGGGGTTGTTCTTACGCATGCGCTCATTTAAAAAACTCACTAACAGTCTTTGGTTTCTCAGTCGACGAAAAGATCCTCTGTAGCACCTTTAAACCAAGATGAACACAATATTACAAACTTTCATTTGAGGCAAAAAAGTATTTGAAAAAGGAAAAAGAAATACGCCATAAAGCAGCAGGAATTACGTAACCTAATTCAAATAATGGTACGATACTACTGACATAGGTCTATAATCATTTATTGTAAGCATAAAACAGCATACTTTCAGTTTATTGTAAAATATTCATCAACGTATTTCGTTCCTGAATGTGTCAGTGAACATGATTTCATGTAAGTACAAATGTGAATGTCTCAGTGAGTGCTTTCGAATTGGTTGATGAATCCATGTGAATGATTCAATGGTTCACTCATAAAGATGTGCTGAATTATGAACCGCATACTACTCTTACTATTTCTGCCATAGAAAATGTGGTAAAAGAAGTATGAGTAGTATAGTATGCGGATCTGAATTCAGCAATGGTCACTCGTTTCGTTCCTGAATGAATCAATTTGTTTGAACATATGAATTAAGTGAATCACTCTGACTCACTCAAAAAACTTGCCACCACCTACTGGCATAACAATGTTACATACAAAGAGTATATCATTGTCGCCAAATTCTCAACACAAATGCAATGACTGAAAGCTCAAACATGGACAAGGAGTGATAAAAGAAACAAACAGTGAAAAGTCGACCACTCGACCAATCAAATTCGAGGATCATGACTAACTATTGTAAACAAATATATAAGTAGTTTGAGGAAATTCATTCAGTTATATCAAACGTGCGGATTTATGGAAGTTCTTTTCTCCATCTTTTTCTTTTGCATAGAAATGCCGACTTCTAATGCAGAATTATGGGTAGTGTAGTTCTTCAGCAGGAATTCACCTATCAGTCTTCTACAGAACTATCTATCAATGCTTAACAATCGATATGTTATCACTAAAAATGAATCATCTTTAGGGATTTTAACTCAAATAAAAATAGTCTGCTGTTCAATATTATGTGGACAGTAAACCATTTGAACTAAGCTGGTAACACTGTGGTCTCTGGATTTTGCTTGCGTTGTGCTTAAGAACACCACTTACCTATAAGCCTGTAAAACACAGGCATATTGCTTAAATCGACTATATCCTGATAAACTTGTCATAGTCACCTTCAGACTACTAAAAGCCCTTATATCCTCTGTGCCCTTTTCGACTATCTTTCAGGCTATAAGATATGATGAACAATGGCAGCCCTTAGCTCAGCAGTCTTGTCTCTGCTAATTCATTTCCCCTGTGCTTCTCTAAAGATACCTCTACCACAGACACTGCCGTGTGATCTTACTGGTGACACTGTAATGAGTTTGCTATCAGCAGGGCAGAACCATAAATTCAGGCCAGACAGAGAGATAAGGCAGAGAGAGAGGGGGGATCAGGTGTAGTTATGGCCTTGATTATTCTCAGAACAGCTGAGGGGTCATCAGCTAAGAGTGTTATCATTCAGATGACTGAAGCAGCGATATTATGAGTTATATATCTCACTCAGTTATGGCCCTGCAGACTGGAGAAGAAATGAACAAGCAAAACTGAAAAACACAAGGACAAGCTTTTCTATATACGCTGCAGGACACAGAAAACAGACATTGTGATATTAGGTCATAGCTGTGCAAAATCTATCTAAGTGCCTCAGCAAAACTCTTTCAAAGATTTGATGCCGTTAATCTTGCAAATCCTGGAAAATCCAGTGATTAGCTTATTATATCTACTTGGTACCTTGTTAACATGGCCTTGTTTCCTGGCAGGACTGATAAGCAGAACCTGTGTGATCTTATTCCCAGTTGTTGTGTCATTATTTACAGGTTGCAAATATAGTTTATAATTGCCCTATCCTTCAAAGACAGCCTCTTTGCAGAAGTCTGAATTACACTGTGGAAAGATACAAGCCAATCTGCGATGTGTAACCGCACACAAACACAAAACACTCAGACACACTCATGACACTAAAATAATGTATATGAACACTAACTTATTAACACAACATAAAACTCAACAAAAAAGTTTTAAAACTTAAAAAAGAAGAAAATATTTCTAAAATAAATTCTAAACAAAAGAGAAGGTTTACACAGGGAATTGCCCTCTCTTTATAAATTATAAGGCAATTCTTAGTTATAAAAAATAGAATTAAATGTATAGCCTTGAAGAAAAACAAATTCCATCAAAATAATTTATAATTTTTACTTCTGAAAAACATGTTCTACAATATTTTACAGATATGCATTATCTTGAATATTTTTATACTGTGTATGGAAAGATAGATTAAAGGGTTAGTTCACCCAAAAATGAAAATTCTGTCATTAATTACTCACCCTCATGTCGTTCCACACCGGTAAGACCTTCATTCATCTTCAGAACACAAATTAAGATATTTTTGATGAAATCCGAGAGGTATATAGACATAGACAGCAATATAATCACCACTTTCAGGGTTCAGAAAGGTATTAAAGACATTGTTAAAACAGTCGACATGATTATCCTTACGTATTTGACACAGTAAGCACAGTGAAGGCTTCGATGCATGAATGTGATGCTGACGCAGGAGCGTCCCAATAATGAGTCACCATTTTGATGTAGAAGCACTGGACGTAAACAACATGAGAATGACACAGAAGAGAAGAGATGGTTGAATAAAGTCATTATTTTTGTTTAGTTTTTGTGCTCAAAAAGTATTCTCGTCGCTTCATAAAATGAAGGTTGAGCCACTGCAGTAACGTCAACGGTTTTAACAATGTCTTTAGTACCTTTCTGGACCTTCAAAGTGTTGATTATATTGCTGTCTATGGACGAGTCATATACCTCTCGGATTTCATGAAAAATATCTTAATTTGTGTTCAGAAGATGAACGAATGTCTTACAGGTGTGGAACGAAATGAAGGTGAGTAATTAATGACAGTAATTTCATTTTTGGTTGAACTAACCCTTTAAACCAGAGCTGTCTTTTAGTATGACAAAAGCAAAGAAATAGAAGAAAGCTGCCTTGAGACAGAATAGAAGCTGAGTCACACCTCAGCACACAAGCCCTATAGAGAGCAGGAAGAAAATAGATAATAAGAAACAAAACAATCAAATGTCAGCTGCCAGCGGTGTTTTGCACTGTAATGGCTATGACAGACTGGGAAAATAGTGTTTATCAAAAACATTGTTGTTCTTTTTCACTGCATTAAGAAGGAATGCAATGGCTCCAGTGGGATAGTTCACTAAATTACAAGTCTGCCAGTTACTTTAAAGTTGTAGGATGCACAAAAGCAAGATATAAAGCAATAAAAGTTTCACTCAGAGGGAAACAAGCGGCTGGATTACAGCTACAATAATGCTATTCAATTGACCAACAAGCCTGGTCTTGTATGGGCAGCTCCCATGGCTCAAACTGCAAATACATGTGCATTTTACTCATGATTCTATAAGATGGTGTCTGTATTCAGTGTGCTATAGGGTACAGACACTTTTTTTGTCATGTTTGATTAAATAGCCCACAAAATCAGCCGTTTTCAGCTATTTGAATAAACAGGCAGGTGCAACAGTACAATAAAGTTCTATTATTAGAAAGGCAGGAAATGCTAAGGTTATGGTTGCCCAATAAAATCATTTCCAGATGGATCATTTAAAAAAAAAAAAAAAAAAAAAAAAAAATGCAGATTTAAATGTAAAATTTTTCAGTTCAGTTTTCATACATAAAAACATTATTAGTACATATCACAAATTCTTATTAAACATGAATTTAACATCAATAGCATTTCAAAACACACCACTGATCTGATTAAAACCAAGACGTTATATGATTAAATCTTTATTTTGTTTTCAAATAAATATTAAACAATATAACACCAATGACACATTTGACTGAGTAAAAAAATATTAAAATAAATTCATAATTTTTTTTAATGCAGTGGAAAATCAGGTTTGAACTTTGAACCTTGCCACAACTTTTTTTTCCCAATATTGGTCTGCTATTTTATTTTTCTAAACTAACAACCATTCTATCAAACATGCTTTATATGAATTATTATTATTATTATTATTTGCACATATGCTTAACCTGAAGGAATAGACAGACAGACAGACAGACAGACATATAGACAGACAGACAGATAGACAGACAGACAGACAGACAGACAGACAGACAGATAGATAGATAGATAGATAGATAGATAGATAGATAGATAGATAGATAGATAGATAGATAGATAGATAGATAGATAGATAGATAGATAGATAGATAGATAGATAGATACTTGGAATTCATAAATAAAAATATTAAAATTCATCTTTGTTCTTGAATCAGCAATCAGCCTATCAGCAAGATATGACACCTTCATAATTAAAATCATGTCTCAAAGCTGTGCCATCGCATATGTCTATCCAGCATGAGATTCGTGTGCATTACACACACACACACACACACGCACGCGCGCAGGCAGGGTTCAAGCGCGCATCCAACGTCGCACGCATGCGCAGTCACTGCGCATCTCAAACAAGAAACGCAACGCATGAGGGATGCGGTCACACCCCCTCGTCTTGTCTCAGTACGCCCCCGAGACCCGTGGGCGAACAACAATACTTAAGGAGTTTGATGCAGCCCACCCTACAGCATCTAATATGATATGGAGACTACATAATCTCTAAATGATCCGTGACTGATACATAAATCCACAGATTATCTGCACCTTCAGGAGCTTAACTATGGATGAAGACGGTAAGATAAATGCGTACACTACTAAAAGCTTGAAATACACTGGAAAAACAAAACTTATGACTTCAAGAATTATCTTAGTAAGACCGATAAGGTTGCAGTGGTTTTGGGTATCACTGATGTGTTTTGCGCCGAAAGACATTAGGTCATTTTACGAGAGATGCTCGATAGTGCGGGGCTCATGCCGCAGCAATAAATGAGAACAAAGTGTGCTTTTGTGTTACATTTTGGTGCGATGGGCAAAGGTTTCATTTTCGCAATGCACTTTCGAAGGACTGTAAAACCACGACATGTTAATCAGCTTCGTCAGATTCATTAACAAGCCTTATCAAAGACTGAGGACGGAGGATGTTGATATACGCTACGCTTTATGGCGACCTTGTAAATCAGGTTGGTTTGCAAGTCAGTAAATTGTACATAGTGGACTTTGTGGTTTTGCTAGGTATCCAGGCGACAGAACATGTGGTACAGTATGTGTTTGTCCAGAGAAGGTTTAGGGAGGAGTAAGTTTAGTACAATGTATGGATAAATGTGACATAGCCTACATTTAACAGTAGGACATTTGACATAAATACTTTTGGGAAGTTGACAAGTGCTGAGGTTTCACATGTTATATTTCATTTAAAACTATTTCTAATGTTATAATTGTTAGGCAACCTACCATTTTATCATCTCATATTAATTGAGAAGCCATATGTATTTTTGTGTGTGCTTTAATACCATTTTAAATGAGCTTGTGATTACAAAAGTAAAAAACATAAAAGAAATGGCACTTTAACTTTCGCCTTTTACCTAATATTTTGAAAAAAAGGACCGTGAGCATGCGCACAGATGTTTCAATGGATAATCAACAATACAAGACTTTACTATTAAAATTATACTCTGCTTGGAATCAAAGAGAGGGTTAGAAAGAGGGAGGGAGAGAGAGAGAGAGAGAGAGAGAGAGAGAAATGCTTATCTTGTTTTTGCTATATTTATTTTAACAGGCCATAAATACTGAAACCCATTAAAAAGACAGTTTGTGCAATGCAGCAGTCGTAATAGGGTATGTTGCACCTGTTGTTCTGAATACATGCAATTGCTTGGAAAACAAGATGAAGAAAAAAAAGATTTTACAATATTATTGTACCACTTTGACCACTTTTATGCAAAAAGTGTTATTGAGTCTTATTCTTATTGAGTGCTATTGTCTAAATCAATTAGTACATGAACAAAGTAAAACAGTCTCTTACGACCTAGAACAGTAGATATTAAATGGTGGAGATATTAAATTTGTTCTGCTGAACACAAAGGAAGACATTTGGAAGAATGATTGTAACCAAGCAGATCTCTACCATAGTAGGGGGAAAAATATATGGTAGTCAATGGGGGGTGAGATCTGAGTAAATTATGACACAATTTTCATTTTTGGGTGAACTATCCCTTTAATATTGTCTTTTTTATGTTTTATCTATAATTAATTTCTTCTCATAAACTACTGAATTAGCTAGTGGCAAAAATGCAATGCAGCTTTGATTGTAATGGCAGTGATCTAGTTTTGTTGTGCAATTGAAGAGGAAACGAAATGTGCAGTTTAAGAAGAACATAAATGTGCTGAATAAAGACATTATGTTTGCAGTTGAAAAGAAAGCTGGGAAAACAAAGAAACTGAAGTTTCCACTTGTTTCTATCATAACCTTATAAACTAAAGACTTTTGTGAGACTTATAGACTAAAGATATTTGAGATTCATAGGTTGGTATAATCGTTTGGACTTTCAGTTCCACTAAAAATCCTTTGAGCTTTCTTGTTGGAAAAGAAAAGAAATTTCACCTCCAAATCTACAGAATCTCTACAGAATTATCCAGCTGGGCTGCTTTCACTGAGAGACTCAGATGCATCTTTCCCATTATCCATTGTGTCCAAATATAGACTCTTTGCCTCATATCCGGCCAAAAAAAAAAAAAACCCACTCTGCAAGCTCGTTTGAGGAATGGGTTGTGTATTTAAGGAGATAGGCATCATGTGAGATTAACTGCTGCTGCTAACACTTTCTGCTGTCATGGTTTCTTGGAGTCAAGACTGTAGCTTAAAGGAATTTTTCATTACTCACAATGTCTGTAACTGACTCGTTCAGTGAACCCATGATGACGAACGATTCACTCCAGAACTGATTCTTTTGGGACTTAGCTGACGATTGTCATATTTTATGACCAGTTTATTCAGAAATCCCGGTGAACTCACATGCCTTCTCCTGCAAGTGTACGTGCATACTTTGTACTTCCTAAAAGTGGTTGTTTTCAAGAATGAATGATGGTTAAGAAGTGAAAGGAAGCTAGTTTTGGCAGACTGTGATGGAAGTGTCAGACAGGTGGTGATTTACTCTGTGAGGGCAGTCAGGTCTCAGTCACAAGTACTGGCTCTGCTAGCTGTGAAAATGCATGCTGATCAGCCACCTTGCAGAAAGGAAGAAGGGAATTATTAACATCTACTTTGCCCAAGATGGACGTTTTGCTTTTTAATGTTTTAATCCAAAAAAAGATTAATGACAATGCCCTCAAAAACTCTCTGTCATGCTCTATTTTTTTGTCCTCATTATATTTCTATTTGTGGAACTTTCCTTTTAAATAATTGCATCCTTCTAAATTATTGCTAAATGCTGGTTAGATGGGCAAAAAGCATTAGCTGACCAAAGGAAAATGTATTTTTATTCTCAGTGTTTCAGTGTAATCTAATACTGTACGCAGAGGTGGATCAACTCGGGGTGATACAGTAATATTTTATTTAATTATGTGATATGTGAATATAATTTGCATGCTTTTCTCAGCTTTTATGTTACTTCTCCATCTTTTTGTGACCTACAGTGTTAAGAGCGAAGGAGACGGGCAATGCGAGATGATATTAGCCCACCAAGAGGACATTTATACCCTTAGTCAGCTAGAATCAGAACCAGTGAAAATGGCAGCCCAAAGTAACCTGATTCGTAAGCATTTACCATGAGTGACACTGTTTTATAAATAGCTTTTAAAATGTGCGATTCAGCTCTCTTTAACAATTTGGAGAGGCCCAGACGGCATTCAACATTTTTAGACACAAAATAGTTATGGGTTATCCGCTAATCACGTGAGACCTCTGGCTGCAGAGACACTAGAGCAAATGCTTCTAAAAGTAGATGAAGTGCTTAGTGCACTTTAAAGTGCAATTTTTGTTTGTGCCGAAAATTGTTCCCAGCAGACATGTAATACACTAGTCATGGAAGTCATCCAGTCCCAGCTGCATCAATCACAGAACCGCATCAGATCTGATCTTAGCCCAGGTGGAGTTTTATTACTCTTTATGTCCAAGTGATAATGTCAACCTGAGTTTTTTTTAATGAGGAGTTGCCACTGACAATGTGTCTGTTAGTCCATCCCTTAGGATGCACAAAAATACTCATGTCAGTTTATGTTATTTATTTTTGGAGACCATCTAGATATCATTTGATATTAAATAAAAAAACATTTTCATGATACTGTGCTTTCACTTTGGCCTGCAATGTATGAAGAATTTGTTTTAGTACTGTTAGTGCAAAAAAACATTCACAATGTAATAATATGTTGAAAAGCTGAAATTCTAGTACTGTTTTAGATGAATCCAGTGAAAGAGTGAAGGTGTGAGTGTGTGTGTATGTGTGTGTAGACTGCTCATCGGTCCTTTCTCAGCAGGATGAACAGATGGTTTTCAGGCTTGGCTGAAAGGAGGTAGCCAGTAAGTGGGGCTCCGTAGCTCCTACTGTCATTTAAAAAATCCCTGAAAAGCCAAACATTGTAAATAACCTCGAAATTAGCTCCTAATCCTTTTGTAAATGCCACACAGCCATTCTGCTGTATCCCAGGATAAAAAAGCAACCAAATACAATAACATTTATAGTAGATAAATAAAATCTTATTCTTATTTAAGTTCAACATTCAGTAAAAAAAAACAAAAAAAACCCATAATTGTCACACACACAGAGGCAGGGTGTAGAGACAAGCACAAACAAAACGACCCTTTGTTTTGAAATGCAAATATTTAATAGGACAAAAGAAGATAGTCTCAAGAAAGCAAAGTCATGAGGAACAGTGAAAATCAGAGCAAACATAAATATAGACCATGTGCACAGATGTGTGCATCACTTTCATGGTTCTTGTGTGTTTCTATGTGCAGCTGGAACTGAATTCTGGGATCAGAACTGATCTTCTGCATTTTAAATGAGCAATGTGCAACATATCTACCATCTATGTAAAACTACCATCTGATATTTACCAGTTTATATGCTCTCCTTTTTTAACCTTATTTCCACTCTATTCATTTTTATTTCCCCAAAGACCAGAGTGGCACTATTATTAATGGGCAGGAGTAGGGCTGTTGCAGTAGGATGTGGTAAAACTGTATATGTTATTTTGTTGTTGTAAAAAAGGCATCTGAATAAGAAATCATTTGAATAGTTTTAAATTCTTTTAATTCATATTACATTTCATATTCATTCTTTTTTTTTCATTTAATTTGGCAAATATGTGAATGATGCCTATAACTTACTGTGCAGGCATTTGTACATAATAGTACATAATAGTGGTCCAATGTATGTGTTGTGAAGCAAGATCATTTTTAAATGAATGCCTTGTGAGGTATCTTGCAAATCCAAAGATAAGTCATGAAATTCTCTCTTTCATCTTCTTTTTAATGTATTATGTTCTTTTCTAAGCATAAGTAGGTCATTTTCAGAGATCTGACTTCAAATGGGATCCGTTATCCATATTATTTAGATATTTAAATGGTTGAATTAAAGAAAATGTGTATCTAATAAGACTGTTTTTGATTCTCTTTAGGAGACATCAACTGAGGGGAGAAATAACGGGGGTCCATTTAAGATGACACGTACGGATCCCCCTGACATATTAACATCAACTTTGTATCAAGACATAAATATTGGCCCTAACTCTGGGCTCTCAAAGTATTCTGGATCTTCTAAGCAATGTGATTCCCAAATGGTTGGCCCACTGGATCAAAACTTCGAAACTATTAACAAGAGACATTGCCGTAGCTTTGACTTCATTGAGTCACTGGATGACCCAAAGGACTTTTCCTCGTCCATGGAGTATCCTTACAGATCTGATCAGCAGACAGTAAGTAAGGATGCAGTCTGGAATGGCATTGGACAGCAGGGACACTTACGTTTTTCCTCACCAGATCTGTTCAACTCGAGACTCTCCCATCAACAAATCAGCACAGACAAAAGCAATGAGGCAGCAAAGACTAGTGTTCATGGTAAGCCTCGCTCAAAAAGTGCTCCGAGAGTTCGAGCCACCCTGACCCCTGTACCCATCACAGTCTCGCCACCTGCAACCATGAGGCGTCGGTCTCCAGTGGACCCCCAGAAGAGATCTGAAGGTTTGCCAAATCGAGAAGCCTCTCATTTAAACAGGGCTTTAGTTAATGAAGTTCATCCAATCAAGTTACAACCCCATGCACCCCTCTATGTTTCTGATTGCTTTGAGGAGAGCAGACAGGAGAAACAAACTAACACTCCCCACGTAAGGTGTCGTGTTGATATTAAGCCAGATGCCTCAGTTCTCCAGCACACTGCACGGAAAATGCCTACTCACAGAAGTAATGTTCCCTGGCAGCTTTCCTCAACATCAGGGATCAGGAACGTCTCTTTTCCAAGTCAGACATCCACCTCTAGAACACCTACTCCCAGTGAGTGTTACAACATGGAATATAGGCAAGCATATCAATATCCCAACAGCTTGTCCGGTAGTTACATTCAGTCTGGAGAGATCCCTTTCGGAAGGACTTCTCCTAGAGACCCAAGGGAGTACAGGACCTTGTCTAATCCTAACATCCCAACCAAGTTCTTCTACACGGACGATCCCTGCAGGTATCCAGTTCACCCACCAAGTAGGACATATTATCAGGATGACCAATACAGTATTAACAGCAGCAACAGCCAAAATCCCTCTGTTAGTAGTCAGTATGTACTTGACCCAAGGACTCGCTGGGTTCATACTTTGCCTGTGCGTTCGTACTATGCAGATTCCCATCGTGAACCCTTGGATCCATTTTATGGTAGACCATATTCAGTGAGTGAGCCAGGGCCATACTTCATATCTACTCCTCAGAGTGAAACATACTTTCAGGAGGATCCAAGAGCATATGCATTTCCCTCTGATCCCTCAAAGATGTTCTATACACGGCCTTGCCATTACCCAGCAGAATTAAACATTCCTATGAGAGGATATCATACAGAGGGACGACGGCGGCCACGTATGTCCCAGGTCTTTTCAGATGACTGGCACCGGTCAAGCATTGCTACATATTCCAGTCAGTACGCATCCTCACAGGCCACTCCTCAGCGAGTGCCATCGATAAGCCCGTGGTATCCCAATGACTTTACAGAGCCAAGTCGTTTAGGAGCAGATGTCCGAAATTACTCAAAATCCTGGGACAACATTCTAATCCCTCATATGGACAGAGAACATGGCGTTTCAAGAGGCAGGAGTTACGAGAACCTTCTCCATCAAGGAAGACCAGGAGTTCCTTCGAATAATAGCCAACAACCGGTTATTGTAAACCTTTCTAGTTCGCCGAGACGTTATGCTGCCTTGTCTCTCTCTGAAAACTGTCTAGAAAAGTGTGCTGGTGACAGACAAAACAGTGCAAGGGGGCAATGGTTTGTAACTCCAGAGATTACAATTACTGACAATGACATCCGTGCAGCAAAGAGCAACAATAGAGATGGGGGAACTAGCAGCTGGAATACCCAAAATACAGGCCGATGTCAAACGGCAAACATGCATAATTTACAGAGACCAGCAAACCCACCAGAATCCACAGAGAGGAAGAACAATAATTACTCCTTGCAGCAAAGCCTTGAACAGCTTGATGAGCTGCTAGCCGACCTAGTCATTGATTACAAACCTCAAAATAGCAGGAGACCAAGCAAGGATCTGATAGACCAACTCAAACAATTGATTCAAGATGACGGGACCAAAGAAGGGAAGAGGGATATAGATCAAGAGGATTCAGGACTTTTGAACACACAATCAGACTCTTCAAAGACCAGCCCAGACACATTTAAAGACCATGACAGTGGTTGTGAGGGTTTTCAGCGGAGTGTTGAGGACATTGCTTTGAACCAAATTGCAGCCGAAGATGACACTATGGTGTGCTCCAACAGGAAATGCTTACGCAAAGACACTACATTCAATGCTTGCTTGTACTTCAAGTCCTGCCACAGTTGTTATACCTACTACTGTTCAAGAAACTGTAGGCGAGAAGACTGGGACACGCATAAAGAGAACTGTCTTTATGGCCGTATTAGTAGTGTTTGTAGGCACATACTAAAACACTGTAGAGAGAACTCTGACATTCATAAAGCTTTTTCACGCATTGCTAGGGTAGGGTACCTGTCCCGCGGGAGAGGAGTTCTGTTCCTGGGTTTTCCAAACCCCGGGTGTGCAGATAACTTTCTTCAAGTTGGTCTTGACAGCCTTACAATCTCTCCAACATATCTGTCCCTTCGAGAGTTAGACAGTTTCAAAGACAACCTTGGGCAATACTGCAAAGAGTTGCAGAATGCAGGCAAGGAATATGACCCCACTGAATGTTTCCTCCTGAATGTATCCATTGCTGTTGGAGACCTAGTGCCTAAACTTCCTTCACCCAAATTACAAACACCAACAGTTCGCAAGTATGCCAAGGTCTCATTGGCCTCCTCAAGCCCAGATAAGAAAATCTTTAAGAAAGAATGTGAAATGGAGACTCTGATTCTCACCCCTCCTCCTGGGACATCTGACATCGACAAGGATGGCCAAGAGGGCAGAAAAGCAAGAGAGATTTGTTTCATTAACATCCAAAGGGAGCTTCGTACCAGAGGTGTATTCCTTCGCCACGAGTTCCCACAAATATACAACCAGCTTTGTGAGTTTGTGGAGAGCAACAAAAGGTTCACCCCCACCACAATTTATCCCATTGATAAGAGAACCGGAAAGCAGTTCATGTGTATGATCATGGCAGCGTCTGAACCAAGGATGCTTGATTGGGTTGGTGCACCACACCTTCTAGATGACATTATATAATCCTATGCATCCAGTATTATGAAGCTTTTGCTGTATAAAATAAGACTTAAATGACTAATGTTTTTAGATATGTATTTTAATAGTGAGACTATATTTGCTGTTTTTGTGTATGGCACTAAAAACTAGAATTAATACAAGTTGCTTATGGGATAAAAAGCTATGTACAGTATTTATTAGAAGATATATGAGCATATGTTTTGTCTTAAAATATGTTTCCTTTTAGCAACTACTATATATTTCATTGGCCCAAACAGAATCAGAAGGTTTTTTTATTAATTAATTTTAATCTTTTTTTTTTTTTTTTTGCATTTTCTGCACGTATATTTGGGGCAAAATTTTTCTGCAGAATAGATTTAAATCTGTTAAATAGAGCTTAGAGTTTGTATACTCTCATAAGCAAAGCTCAAATTAGTCTAAATATTTAATAAACACACAATGGTTGGGGGGATGTGCACTAGTAGTTCCAATTCTGTGGAAATTGTTGAATTTCTGTGGATTATTTGTGGGCCTGCTTATGATTGTATTTCTTGTGCTAGTATGTTGCAGTGAGGATATAACAACTAGGATTTCATTGGAGAACCTCTGGAGAAAGTTTCTTTTTCTCTTGCAATACAATAGTGTCTAAAAACCATTGTCTTTCGCCCCTTGAGAGGATAAAAATGCACTTGCATGGAGACTGCATGCTGGCAAGGAAAATGCAAATTCACTTTACATTTTGTGATGATTTATAATTTCTTTAAAATAAATTACACTCACAGATGATCAATATGGCAGACAAGAACATATGTCAGGTACATTTTTTCAAATAAACTGCTTGGAAGATTTCACTGTATTGTACATGGCAACTGCTTTCTGTATTGTATTTATGGAGTACTATATCTATTCACATGGTTAAATCAGCTTAAATTGTTAACAACCTCTAACTTTACATGACAGGAAAACATTTATCTTTGAGTTATCCACATTTCCATTTTTATAAAAATAAGATTACTTATTTATTTATTGCTAATTTATTCATCTGACATGAAAGATTATTAATTATATTCTGTTTTACATTTTTCATGGTATTGTGAAGTTCTGAAATGATGTTTCTATTGAAACATCCATTGAAATATTGCTGTGTGAAAAATTTAAACATGTATATAAAATATGATATTCGTATTTTAATCATTTATAATGACTGACAAAACTTAGATGCCTATATTTGAAATTTAATATTTCAATAGAAAATTTAAAATTTGAAAAAGATTTAAGCAACGGTGTATAACACCATTGTATGCAAGATTGTTAGATTTAGCACTTTAATAAACTGCTGAGGGTACAAAATATTTATAAACAGACCATTTAGATAATGTAATCAACAGCATGCACACAACAAACCTTACAGTAATTTAAAAATAGTGTTACGGTGTTTATTTCTGTTGCCATTTTAAGCCATGCATTATTTATTTATTTACACTGCTCATTACCTGTTGTGTTCTGTTGATGAGTGCTGCTTTATTCCTGTATTATGGTCAATAAATGAAACACCCAAAAGTACTTAATGTCTCATGCATTTGACTCATAATAATAAATAATACATGAATAGTTCAGCCATGAAACTCTATTAGCGTTCTGATTGGTTTCTTCAATGTAATGTTCCCAGCCAATCAATTTCACGTATCCATAACCATTTCCCTATATAACCACATGGCATCCAAACAAATGCACATCTCTGCACACTATGCAAATGATCATTCTAGCCCTACGCCTCCCCAACACCACCTGCCTAGATCTGTAACGGGTCTCCCTCTCTCTAGTAGCAGCAACATGTTTACTTTAATTTTATGTTCCGAGCATTTAACAGAAGCAAGTATACTTGCTTTGCAGCTGTAGCGGCAAGCATAACTTCAGCAGCAGCATAGCAGATCTGGTCTGCCAAGACCAAACCTATGTACATTCTATTTACATTAATAAAATGTTTTACAAACTATCCTGAGAGTTGTCATGACTGAAAAATGATAACACAGGCATCATGTTATTTGTATTTTGTAGTTTTGGTAATTCAAGGGCATGCTTGTACAAAAAAAAAAAAAGACGTAAAAAAAAAAAATTGCATTTTGTTTTTTAAAATATAGACCGAGCAGTTATTTTTTTCAGTGATGATCTTCTTAATGATTTTGTTTAGTATGGCTGACTGCTGCCTTTACCAAGCATGAAAATTATGCAAAGGTAGGCAATAAGCATGATAAAATGGACTTTTAAAGACTTTTAAGTGAAACTGTGTATATAAATTTGTATATTTTTTTTTAGAAAATGACTGATCGTTTCACTAGATAAGACCCTTAGGCCTACTTCTTTGCTGGGATCGCATAGAGCCCTTTGAAGCTGCATTTAAACTGCAATTTAGACTGTTGGTAACTCTTAAAGTCCACTATATGGAGAAAAATCCTAGAAAGACATGAACATCTTGGATAACATGGGGGTGAGTAAATTATCAGGAAATATTAATTCTGAAGTGAACTAATCCTTTAAGGGTAACACTAAACATGGAGACCTATCTAACAGCTGGAAAAGTGTTAGCCTATAGAATAAATGCCTCTAATAAATTCCTACATGGCATGAAAAGAATAGGACTTTTTTTTTAGTCTATGGCCTATCCCAACAAATATTACTGCAGCGACATCTGCTGGTTAATATAACTTAGCACATGATACTAAGGCGTGCACGATCATTAGACGTCATTTTCAGTTATTGACGCATTTTTGTGTAATCACCAGTAACGTGATAGTAGAAAAACGACTCATGCCCATGTGAGTGCAAAACGTAGGCTACTGATAGTAGCAGAAACATTACATTTAATGCGTGACTGAAAATGACGTGGTGTTTAGCTACTAGCAGTAGGGCTATAGGCCCACAATTCGGAACACTGTGTATGTATTTTACATTAAATTCAAAGATATTTATTTCAAGAAAAAATAAGCAGATTAGTTATAACATGTATAGGCTATTTAAACTGACAAATGCCGTTGAATGCGCTCGATACGAGGGACTATCAAAAGAGTCTTTTCTCAAAACATAGACGATTGTCTTCCTTTTTATGCTACACTTCCAACGTGATCTCGTGGATCTCGAAATCTATTGTGTTCATGTGAAAGCAAGCAAAAATGTTTCTATTATCCCATTGGATATTGAAGCAGAACCTTTCTAGACTGTAAAATATGCATTAAAAGTTTTTTTCCATTGCCCCTTAAATAGGCTACATGTTATGCAGGGCATCACATATTCCCCCTGTTTCCCTCACCAAGTTATGAATTGCATGCATTTTGCTTGGGTAAGGATTGGGTTTCATTGAGGTTTTTTACTTTTATTTTTATTATTATTATTTTTTTTTTTATCACAAAAATGCATTAATAGATTTCTTCATGGCCACATATTCAGTACATGGAAAACACATACATTGAGTTTCAAACTCCATTCACTCTAAAAAATGCTGGGTTAAAAACAACCCAGGTTGGGTTAAATATGGACAAACCCAGCAGGTTGGGTTAAAGGGCACCTATTATGCCCTCTTTCACAAGATGTAATATAAGTCTCTGGTCTGGTCAAGTTTCATCTTAAAATACCCCACAAATTTGCCCCTATTTGGGGGTGAGCATAAACATGCCTTTTACTATATTACTATATTGCTGGCTAAAAAAATAAATCCAAAATTGGTTGAAAATATGTCTGGGTGAAAACAACCCAAACCCTGGGATTGTCCATATTTAACCCAGCATTTTTTGCTTCCTCCTTCTTATGTAAATCTCATTTGTTTAAAAGACCTCCGAAGAACAGGTGAATCTCAACATAACACCAACTGTTACGTAACAGTCGGGATCATTAATATGTACGCCCCCAATATTTGCATATGCCAGCCCATGTTCAAGGTATTACACAAGCCAGTATTAACGTCTGGATCACAGCTGAATCATCAGACTAGGTAAGCAAGCAAGGACATCCGTGAAAAATGGCAGATGGAGCGATAATAACTGACATGATTCATGATATCATGATATTTTTAGTGATATTTGTAACTTGTCTTTCTAAATGTTTCGTTAGCATGTTGCTAATGTACTGTTAAATGTGGTTAAAGTTACCATCGTTTCTTACTGTGCTCACAGAGACAAGAGAGCCGTCACTATTTTCATTTTTAAACACTTGCAGTCTGTATAATTCATAAACACAACTTCATTCTTTATAAATCTCTCCAACAGTGTGTAATGTTAGCTTTAGCCACGGAGCACTATCAAACTTATTCAGAATCAAAAGTAAACATCCAAATAAATACTATACTCACATGATCCGAAGAATGCATGCAGTATGCATGATGAACATCTTATAAAGATCCATTTGAGAGTTATATTAGCTGTGTGAACTTTGTTTATGCACTGTATTATAATCGAGAGCTCGGGGGGCAGGGAGCGCGAGATTTAAAGAGGCCGCAGCCTGAATCGGTGCATAGTTAATGATGCCCCAAAATAGGCAGTTAAAAAAATTAATTAAAAAAATCTATGGGGTATTTTGAGCTGAAACTTCACAGACACATTCAGGGGACACCTTAGACTTATATCACATCTTGTGAAAAAACATTCTAGGGCACCTTTAAGGGTTTTGTTGATGTTTTTTTTCTCCATAGTTTTGGACTAATCTGTTAAATGTCTTAATCATGACATGATCCAATAAAAGTCCTGTTAGTAAGGCAAGCAGTAATGCATAAGGCACTTGAGGCATATAAATTAGTAAATCAGCATATTTCATTATGTAATATGCTCTGTGTTTGAGAAAAAAAGAAGAAACATTCCTGGAGGCAGAAAGGTGGAGGCTCAGAACTGAGATGCTTGTTGCCGGGAAACAGGAAGCTAAGTGAACATCCAGGCACTTCAGACTGTGGGCAGGGTGATAAATGGGGGCTGCTGGGAAAGCATGTGAATGGTGAAATGATACGCCAGCCTTCAGGAAGAACTCCACATAAACGGGAATGCTTCATCTTTATCTGAACAGCAATTGCTTTCCAGTGAAATTATTTGGCATGGCTGAAAATCTTAATGTCCTTGAAAACATGCTCACATAAAAACCATATTCATCAATAATTTATATCATGTCATAGTTTGCAGAGTTGCATCACATGACAGTTATTTCACTAGATGGCACCACATTCCCATGTTTCATGCAGTCAGTGCAGAGTGAATGCATTTACCTTTCAAGACAATCCACAGCATACTATATTTTAAGTTTATAAAAAGTGAGGGAGAGAGAGAACAGCATCATAAGTTGATGATAAGAGAGAAAAATACTTTCAAATGTCTGAGCTTCATTTGTTATCAGCCCATATGCTGGTTCTCATTACCCCCAGTAGAGGGTGGTAGACAGACACTCTTGGTATGAGTCAGAATGAGTCATAAATGATTCATCTGCTGTAAGGGGGAGATGAGCTGCTGTTGTCTTTGTAAGCACCACATGCCCAAACACATCCCAGCCCACATGATCACCAGGTGCTGTAAGCATGGCCAAAGCTGAGCACAAGTCATCCCACAACTTTGGTGACAAAAGATAACCATATCAGTGCTACAGTAGTCATTTATGAAGTTCTGGATTTTACACTGCCCTATAACATAATTTACTTGCAATGCAAGATTATATCATAGATATATGCTTTGTCACTCTTCAGTTATTTTAGTGAGGGGAACATATTTTGTCATTTATACATTGCAAAATCAAACACTGAAGAAAAAAATAAATTAAAAAACCATGCCTAGAATTTTTTTTCTCTTTCTTTTTATTTTTAAGAAAGGATTGCAGAAGTTAATGCAATAAATAAATATTCTATACAAAAAAATATATATTTTACAAAAAAAAAAAAAAAAAATCAAAGTTGTGTTCCAAATTTGAAGTTGATATCACAAAAATTGCACCTGCTAAAAGGTTTTAAAGTACTGTTTCCATTGTAAAGAAATGTCAATGGAATGCAATAATGATTGCTAAAATATGTGATAGGGAAAAATACCAAGATCAACCTGCTGTACCATGCAGGACACTGAAGAAACAGAAAGAAAAATAGTAAAAGAACTAGATTTTTTTGTAAACTAATGCATTTGAACTCATTTGCAAATGCTATTCACAATCACTCTTAATCGTATGCCTATATGTCGGAAAAAAACGGCTCTGTTAATGTTTCCTGTTTTGTCACCTTCAAATACCTACAATATATGCATTACATAGAAACTGACAAAAGTTTTTGAGAACCATTTGAAATCCATAATCACTTGTATTCTGGAAAGTGTAATAAGCTTTTTTTGCTGCACAACTACCATTAAATGACACGTTTTGTGCATATCATAGTGTCATTTCATGAAGCCGATATCCTTTCCAGCAATTCACACGCTTCCTCTTAATGTCTAAGTCGATAATTTCCTTCTCTCTGTAGCAGAGACAGCTTACATAAATTGTTGAAAATGCTGGGCAGTGTTGCTGTAAAGCAGCTCCTCTGGGACAGCTTGTGGGAGGTTGGGCTAATGTGGGCCAGTAATGCACAAATATACCAGTAGAATAGTTTAAATATGCTTCTAAATATACATGCAAATATGTTCCCTTTAGCATGGGGGTCTCTCATGCTATGACATTTAATACTTTGTGCCATTTGCCTTCAACAGGGGTTTTGAAAGTCCTGCTGGTGACAAAATTAAAATATGCATTAAGCAAAAACAAATATTATCCTAAGTTCAGCTAATTTTCCTATTGAATTAAGTTGGAAAAAAATGTGTAAATCCCTCACACTTGCATCAGTATGAAATTCTGTTTGCAACGTTTTGGTCAGTAGCTATACCTTCCTCAGGTGTTAGCTAATACAATTTCATATTGATGCAAGTTTGAGTAGTGTTTTGCAATGGAGGCATCATAAATTCTGTAAACATTACAGCAATATGGAATTATACACATTATAGGCTTAAATTGCAACACTAAATTTGACATAGTATGTGACTAAGGGCTTTATTCTGTGTCCACCAAGGGTCACTGGCCTAAAAAAAGTTTGAAGTCCCTGGCCTTATACAGATTTAGTTCTGCATGAGTAAATCAAAAGATGTCAGCTGGATCCCTGCTTGGTCAACAAGTTATAGACATTTGAATCCCCTAAGATGGGTACTTTCCCCACCCTCCATCCTGTGTAGGAGTAAGGATGACTCAGAGTCAACCACGCCGTCCTTTGTTTACTGAATTCTGTTTAGAAGAGGACAGTGTTGTTGCTACAGCTGCATTATGCATAGACTTTATCACTACAACCAATAATGCATTCAAACAAAATGTGGTGCATATGACAACTGCATGTTGTAACGTTATTGTTCTTTTAAAACATCCCAATAGTCTGCTGACTGTCTGATGAGTCACCATGAAAGGGACAAAAAGAGTGCAGTGTGACTTTGCTCTCCGAAAACATGCGCATGGTCATTTGAGAATGAGTTAATCTGAGGAACCCTTGTGCCGGTGTTGGGTTTTGTTACCATGGAGCCGGAAGAGTGCATTGTATTGTCCATAAAGAAACCTCATGATCAGTGGTAAACATCATTACATTAGCATCAGTAATCCCTTATATTTACCACAGATAATGGTGGCAATGACCTAAGGGAAGTATGCTGTAATGTCATTTGACCATAACCAGTGCATTAGTTCTGTACATCTAAACAACGGTAATCCACCTGCAAAACACATATAGAATGAAAGCAGACTGTAAAAGCGCATCGTGTCCTTCCTGTTGTGCAGATACCCAAATTGATAATATTTCAATAAGTGTAAAAATAAAAAGAACATGTTTTGTTTGTTTCTGAGAAGCACATAAAGACATTGCGTTCTGAGAGTAAAACATCACCTTTTTATAATTATCATAATTATTGTCTACTTACCAACATTTTTATTGATTTTTTGACAAAAGTGTCTGCTTTTTGTTTCTTGTTCACATTCAGCTTGTAATATAAATTTAACCAGTGATATAAATATATTTTGCTACATTTTAAGCCTCTTTCATGATATTTTTATGTTTTCATGTATGCTAAGATCATTAGACCGGATCATGTGAATGCATTTATGTGCATTCAGCAAATTAGAAAATATCTAACAAGTGATAATGACTGCATTAATCTCACTCTTGTATTGTGATTCCAAAACATGTCCTACAGCCGTTTACTGTTACAGGCAAATGGGATGATAATGTCTGTACTTTTCCATTCCCTAATAGATATTGATCGCTGTATGGTTTCCCAGGCTGTAGTGGATTCATTTCTCAGCTCAGGGCCATTTCTGATCACAGTGAGAAACGAGAATTTAACAGGTTTGTGTTTTCCTGGAAAACATACTATGTGGTATAGAAAGCTGCTTGATTTCAGCACACACAGGAAACCATGATGATAAGGGGAACCCTGACACAGAAAAGACCCCTTCCTCAACATACACACTCTCTCATTAACATACAGGCTTAGCATCTCTGAGTCATTCTGTCATGTTCTACTTTTCAGTTGAAATATATTTTTTGTAAATGTTATTTTATGTCATTCTGTGATCACTGCAAAAATGACTTTTTTACCCCCTTCAGGCTTATTCTTAGACATCTACAAGGTCAGGTCAAATAACCCTTGGGCAAAGGGCTAATAGATGCATTAGCTCTTTATGGCATGAGGTGTTCAAGGGGCAGATTGACCAAATCCTTAGATCAACCCTAAACTTAACCTCAACCTACTCATTAACCCTCCACTGACTTTGACCACTGATCTGTCAGCTCTTATGGCAGGCCAGCATGTGCCATGTCATGAAGGGCCTATTAGCTGCTCTTGAAAAAGTCCATTGTGTTACTTACTAGCACAGGTCACTAACTAGATGAAAGCACCTTGGTTATATGTGCAACACATATATGTGGAACAATTACTGTGTGTAATGCCCCTAGTGGACAGCACTATATCTAGGCATACACAAGTGTCTTTTGTGATCATATCACTCAAACCATATTTGAGGTATAATTAAAAACACATTAAAATGAATTGTGTAAATACTGATCCATCCTGATGCGTTCTGGACAATGGTGAAAGAATGCCTACACTATTGAAAAATTAAGGTTCTTTATTCCAAACAGTTGATGGACAACCCAATTGACTTCCATAGTACGGAAAAAAAAAAAAAAAAAAAAAATAGAAGTCAGTGGGGCCCAACAACTGTTTGGTTACTGACATTTTTTAAAATATCTTCTTTTAAATTAATGCAAATACAGTAACTTATGACAGAATTTTAATTTTTGGGTGAACTATCCCTTTAAAGAGATCCTATAATGCTCCTTTTAAGTCTCTGGTGTCCCCAGAATGTGTCTGTGAAGTTTCAGCTCAAAATACTCCACAGATCATTTATTATAGCTTGTCAAATTTGCCCCTATTTGGGTGTGAGCAAAAACACAGCGTTTTTGTGTGTGTCCCTTTAAATGCAAATCAGCTGCTGCTCCAGAAGAGGGCGGAGTTTTAACAGCCGGCGCTTCAGTTGCTCAACAACAACAAAGCTGGAAAATCTCAGACAGCCAAAATGTAACAGTGTTCAGCCTTACATTGTTCAAACCAGAGTCGGACACTGATGGAGAGACTCAGGAAGAAATTACAACTTTTAGAATGCATCTGGACATTTCTGAATGGTTAGTGGGTAAATTTATGTAGTTGCTGTGGAGTTGATTCAACTCATAGACTAGCATGTGCCACCATGTTAATCTTTTGTGCAAATTCAGCATTGAATTGACCCTCGTTTGTGAAGCAGTCCGGCGTAAAATGACGGCATGGCAACAACACTCTACAACAACAACTCTTCCTCTTCTCTAAATCAGCCCAACATGGCCTCGCACCTTTTGTTGTGTGTTCTCGGGGGCAGGGTTTATGTAAATTTTAGGGTTAGTGATGTCACTAACCTGGGAAGAAGCTCGTTGTAGTCCCTACTAGCTGTTTGTTGTAGTCCTTAAGCAGAATTCTTTAAAAGAAAACATCTCCCTTTGCACTGAACTTTGAGCGCTGTTGTTTATGCTCAAAACAGCAACATTACACACTAAGTTAAAAAAGTTAAATCATAATAGATCGTTTTAATAGATCATCTTGGATATCTAAATGGCATCTGCTAAATGCAAAATAAATGTTCTACATGTGAAGTGTACACATCAAAGAAATTTGGTTAATACACCTGCTTGGCTCAAAAGCAATGTCAAATTTTGATCATATTAAAATTCATTTGATATTCATTTCATTTGTCATATTAAAGATTCTGTTTAAAATAAAAAAATAAAAATTAGATCAAAATTAGGAAGTATCTTTGGGAGGAACAATATCTAGCCTTTTTCTTTTAATTTTTTGTATGTTTTCATTGGGTAATTCCACACTAACATTGTACATAACATATGTAGTCATATGTATTAAGTTCATCAAAGAAAGAGATGGGCCGAAGAGTGGTATTTCAGCAAAATTGAATCACAAAACTTTGAATTTGATAAACTGAATCTCTATACTCATCTCTTGATCAGTCCAGCTATGATACAGCACTCTGTGTCATTACAGTTGCTGCACTGCCATTACTGTTTGAACAAGGTAATATGATCAGGTCTTGTGTTGCTCTTACTGCTAACTCATCTTACTATGATGAGTCATTATAGTCCCGAAAGTACATTCTCCCAGGTGCCGCCAACTGATCTGCCTTCGCTTTTGCAAATGTCAGAGAGTACTATGCACTATTATTGATGCACAACAGTATCTGAAGAATGTCCAGCCTTTTCAGTACAGCAGTTGTGCATTTGACCAAAATAGGTGCACTGTAATTGATACACCTAAACATCCCTCCAACTTTCACATAGCACAAAAAATGAGTGTCTGCATGCTGTATACTTGTACCTGTATACTCTCATACTGTACATGACCGTGGGTGGTGGTGCAGGTGGCAGACTTTAACCATTAATATCATACATACTGTCATGTCTGATGATTCACTGATGTATAAAGGTTTTGGTTAGACCGCACAGACTTGTGGTCTAAGTATAGAAATCAAATTTGTACAGTAGATGGCATTTATTGACTCATGACCTTCACAACTAAAGAAGCATCTGTGGAAACATCCTAGTTGCATTTAATTTAAATACATAAAATGTCAAATAAAATTACAAACCTGATTCCAAAAAAGTTGGGACACTGTACAAATTGTGAATAAAAACAGAATGCAATGATGTGGAAGTTTCAAATTTAATTTTAATTCCGAAAAATATCAAATGTTTAAACTGAGAAAATGTATCATTTTAAGGGAAAAATAAGTTGATTTTAAATTTCATGGCATCAACACATCTCAGAAAAGTTGGGACAAGGCCATGTTTACCACTGTGTGGCATCCCCTCTTCTTTTTATAACAGTCTGCAAATGTCTGGGGACTGAGGAGACAAGTTTAGGAATAGGAATGTTGTCCCATTCTTGTCTAATACAGGCTTCTAGTTGCTCAACTGTCTTAAGTCTTCTTTGTCGCATCTTACTCTTTATGATGCGCCAAATGTTTTCTATGGGTGAAAGATCTGGACTGCAGGCTGGCCATTTCAGTACCCGGATCCTTCTTCTACGCAGCCATGATGTTGTAATTGATGCAGTATGTGGTCTGGCATTGTCATGTTGGAAAATGCAAGGTCTTCCGTGAAAGAGACGACGTCTGGATGGGAGCATATGTTGTTCTAGAACTTGGATATACCTTTCAGCATTGATGGTGCCTTTCCAGATGTGTAAGCTGCCCATGCCACACGCACTCATGCAACCCCATACCATCAGAGATGCAGGCTTCTGAACTGAGCGCTGATAACAACTTGGGTTGTCCTTGTCCTCTTTAGTCCGGATGACATGGTGTCCCAGTTTTCCAAAAAGAACTTCAAATTTTGATTCGTCTGACCACAGAACAGTTTTCCACTTTGCCACAGTCCATTTTAAATGAGCCTTGGCCCAGAGAAAACACCTGCGCTTCTGGATCATGTTTAGATATGGCTTCTTTTTTGACCTATAGAGTTTAAGCTGGCAACGGCAAATGGCACGGTGGATTGTGTTCACCGACAATGTTTTCTGGAAGTATTCCTGTATGTGATGCAGTGCCGTCTAAGGGCCGCAGATCACGGGCATCCAGTATGGTTTTCCGGCCTTGACCCTTACGCACAGAGATTGTTCCAGATTCTCTGAATCTTTGGATGATATTATGCACTGTAGATGATGAAAACTTCAAACTCTTTGCAATTTTTCTCTGAGAAACTCCTTTCTGATATTGCTCCACTATTGGAGCAATCCTCTGCCCATCTTGACTTCTGAGAGACACTGCCACTCTGAGAGGCTCTTTTTATACCCAATCATGTTGCCAATTAACCTAATAAGTTGCAAATTGGTCCTCCGGCTGTTCCTTATATGTACATTTAACTTTTCTGGCCTCTTATTGCTACCTGTCCCAACTTTTTTGGAATGTGTAGCTCTCAAGAAATCCAAAATGAGCCAATATTTGGCATGACATTTCAAAATGTCTCACTTTCAACATTTGATATGTTATCTATATTCTATTGTGAATAAAATATAAGTTTATGAGATTTGTAAATTATTGCATTCCTTTTTTATTCACAATTTGTACAGTGTCCCAACTTTTTTGGAATCGGGTTTGTACAATACTAAATCAGCTACATATTTCCTTTGTACCTGGAGCAAGATCAAAACAGTCAGTTGTGCATGTATAGTAACATTACAACATTCACTTTTCTTGAAGCAAGAAGCATTTTCTTTTCATTATCATCAAAAGTAATAACAAATGCTATTAGGCATTTATGTTTTTTTTTTTTTTTTTTAAATTTAATAGTTGGGGAAGGTGCAATTTTTTAGTTTTTCTATACAAGTTGTTTACACATAAACAATAAAAAAGTGATTAATACATGAAAATTCATCACAGAACTATGTCAAAGAAATGTGATGATCTAACTCTTAATGTAAAAGATAAAGTATATGCCCATTGTGAAATGAGAAATAGGCCTAATCACAAATGTCTGCAAGTGAATACTGCAGCGATCTTAAAACTCACTGCAATTTATTCATGCATTTTCAGCAGCCATTACTTCAGTCTTTAGTGTCACATGATCCTTCAGAAACCATTCTAATATGCTAATTTGGAACATTTCTTATTATTATCAATGGTGAAAACAGTTAATATTTTTGTACAGACTGATTTTTTTTTAGGATTCTTTTAAGAATAGAAAGTTCAAAAGAAACATAAAAGACATAAAACATAAAAAACCTATAAAATTATAAATGCCTTTACTGTCATATTTGATGCTGAATAAAATCATTAGAAAAAAAAAACAAAAAACTACCTGACCCCAAGATTGTATGTCAAGAGTGGTTAGATATTATCTCTCAGGCTGATGTGCTAAACTTCAGCAAACTCTAACATTTGTCCTGTAAATGTCACCTTGTACAAGAGAAGTTTGTTTACTAACATTTCTGTGGTGAGGTATACCCAACTTTACTAAAATCTGGAAGGATGCAGCATCTAAACTTATGCTTTATTTTATGTACATTCAAGCAGGGTTTTTTCTTTTTACACCACACATAATTTGCTGTTGAATAAAATATTGTAAAAATAAAATAAAAGTGAGAATTATGTGCCAGCAAAACAAAGCAAACAAGTCCCCTTTGATGACCCATCGGGACATATGACCTATTTGCAATGCTGCGGGCACTGACATCTGTCGGTCACAGCGGAACTTTTCAAAGGAGTTTGTTGATGACACTGCCATCTAGGCATCTGCTGCACTTAATGAAATTAAATCTTTGTTAATAAGAGCAAAGGCCTTACTTTTTACTAAGTAGGAGCCTGTCTGAGCCATAAGGTCCTTGTAGTTTGACAACAAGGCCACTCAATCCTCTCCCAATTTCACCTCACCCAACCCTTTCAATTAGGGCATGTAGTGTCACTGCTAATAGTGAAAATGATTTATCTTTTCCCTGAGACCTTAAATTTGCTCATTAAGATTCATTTTAAGACTTTATAATAAATTATAGGCTAACCAGTTTATTTGTACATATACAAAAAACTCTGGACTTATTGTCAATGAAATAAACAAGTTAGCTGTTTTAGCAATAAAACATTTAAGTTTAGTTATTTAAGTGTCCATTTGCTAAATTAGCAACTGTTTCTGAGCTTTTATCCCAAGTGATTGACACTGATAGCATGGACAGCCTCCTGAAGTAATTTGAGGTTAAGTGCTATGTGGGATTTAGCCTGCAACTTTTGCAACCTAGATCCTTCGCTGTTAAACTTCCCTGTCCTCAACCTGACCTCAAACCATGCATGACTTGCACCGCTTGTCAAAATGGCAGATATCTAATTCTTTTATCACTTATCTGCACCATTTGGTACACTTTATTGCTGAGCACTGAGTAGTTATTTACATGCAGTGCTCCTTCTTGGTTTATATCAGGGTTTGTGAGGTTTGTGGATATTGCTCATATATTGAAAGTAGTTCAGCTGACATTTGTGATTGTCAGCATCAAGAGTGTGATATGACACAGCTTCAGCTGTGGCTGCTATTAGTATGATGTGCTTCCCCTTCAAACTCATCCAAACCACAGCACCACCTTCAGCAGAGCTGAACCGTTTTCTGTAGCTCATGCAGAGCTTCCTCTCAGTCAGATTTGCAAAATGCAGCTAGTGCTGCAAAACTCACAGAGAATGGGAATCTTTGTGAAATATCAAATTTTTAGTTGCTGTGATATGTATTTTCACAGTTTTATTTTGCAATTCAGAATTATTGAATTATCGATTGCACCAGACAAACAAATAAAACATGAAGATGATACAAAAATACTTCCTTCTACACAGGAAATGTGCAGAAAAACATGCAAGCTGCTTCTAAAAGACGGTTTTCCTCAGGGCAGCTTATGAACACTGACCATATGGTTGTTTCTCACTTTGATGCTAAAATAAACACTGTGGTGTGTACACTTGGGACATGAACAAATATTTCAGGCTGGAATGTTCCTGCATTTGGAAACTGAACGAGTTAAAAATAGAAATCACAAGATAAAGATTTACTAAAAATAGTGCAGTCTGTCCTTTAAACAGATATAAGGGTACTAAAAATAGCCCTTTATCTCATTATACTAAACCTGTCTGTAACCTGCATGTGAAAAGGTAGTGATCAGAGTGGTAGGAAACTCCCATAATCCTCATCAGCCTTCAATGGTCCATTCCAGAACGCTACTGACCACATGACGGGACCAAAATACAGTTTACTTTTATTCAGTGTATTTTTAGAAATGGGGCATCCCAGTGATACTAAGTGGTTATATTTAAAGTGGACAGTTACTGCATTTAATAATACTATGCTTTACTGAAAATATCTTTACATGCAATTTAAACGTCAGACATGATGCTTATTTTTTGTGCTATTTATTAATTTATTTAAAATGCAATGCAATTCAGACATAAATGATTTGAATACATACATTAATTTATAAAGTAAAAAATGACAGGGTGATAAAACTGTACTGATCCCTTGAAATCTTGAAATGAAAACCTTATTAAGGAGTTTGAAATAATTTTTATTATTAATTCTTATAAAAAAATCAAGCTGCTACACTGCTTATTAATATTTGAAAAACATTTATCCACCAAATAAAAGTCGTTTGGTCCAACCAACATGCAAAAACAGGACAAAACAGTGATATCACGGACAGATAGTCAATAAGTCTCTCAACTCCCCAAAAATGTCATTATATTTGTGAATTAACAATTCATGATTTCAAATAAAAAAACTTTTTGCCTTGCAAAATATACTTAAAAACATCTTTGAAAGTAATGATTGCGGTAAAGAGAACATTTTAAGAACCAAAGGTCTTAAGTCAAAGGACTAACAGATCCAGATAATGCGATTGTAGCTTGGCTTCATCAAGCACGCGTTAATCTCACTACCACTGGCATAGCCCAAATAATTATACTGTATAATGGCCTTTAAAATGTAACATAACAGCTAATTTTAACAGTGTTTGAAAGGGTTCATCACATGTCAGATAAATAGCTGCATACAAGCTCGCATGACGTCATGTTCTGCAGCTCACGCAGTGATGAATTATAACAAATGTTTTCGAGCCAATGACAAAGTCACTGAGATTGACTCAAGGCTCCAGAATAAAACCACTAAATATTCCAACCATTCCTGGAATGCCTATCGTGCTCCATGCTGCAGCTGCACAGCTGTGACGAGGACATAATGCCCCTCACAAATGTCTTCCACTGGTTTATCAGGAGTAGACAGAGACAGCTGTGCTCATTAAAGAGTCATCTTTAAAATAATGCCCCAGAATTCCCCGTAGTCCCTTTTGTGTGAGTAAGTGTGCCTTTTGAGCACTTTAATCCTTTGAAATAGTAGACGTTTGATTTCATCTTCTTGACGGGCAGTAGGAGTGTGTTTCTGTGGTTCAGGCAGTTGCTTCAATAAGGCAGCAACTCATAGCAGAGATGAGGCCTACACCTGTTCTCTCAGATCCCAGCCAAACTCAGTTCAATAGATGCCTAGCAACTGCAAGAGCACACTTTGAAAACAAGAATTCTTGCTTTGGCATCTTCTTTGAGTATGTTAAGCAAGGTCATGGAAAAGTTATTTTATGCAGTAACCAGAGAAACACTTTATTTCTATTTTTTTCTGTATTTCTATCATTCAAACTGGCAAAATAGGCCACACTTCTCCTCAGGGGGCAATATTTAAGCTCTGTTCAGTTTGTGAAAAGGGGCTGATTAATTTCATACCAGCATAAAAAAAAAATCTAGTTTCAAGTAGATAAAACCAGCCATTTTTAACTTGCTAATTTTACCATTAAATTATTTCTATAGTATTAAAAATAAAAAGTATTGACCATTTTTATCATTTTATGCCACTGTGAAAAAAATGTATTTATCTACGTCATCTCACTTATTTCATTCATTCGTTTTCAGTGGAAATTTTCAGCTAAGTTGTAGTACGAATCGTCTTCTTAATTCAAAATCAGAGCTAATCTCTATAGAAAAGAAAGTCACAAATGAGATCTCAACTTCACCTAGACAGCAATGAGATTAAATGGAGAGAAAATAGAGACTTTTGTCTAATACTTCTCACTAGGGCTGGGCGCTATATCGCATGCGATTGTCACGCGCATTTCGCCAGTAAAGCCGGTTCCCTGATTACCGCTAAATCGCCATCACCTGCTTTCAAATGGAGCGGCATTTAATAGACAGAGCCGTAGATCACTGACGAGCCACGCAATATCGCGTTCATTATCGCAGATGAATCGCCTTTGGCTGCAGCCAAGTAAACAGAGTTTGCCCTTCCCCTACTGACTTTCACTTTCGGACGGGTGCCCGAATATGGAAGTGAATGAGGCTTTGCGATTTTTTATTTTATTTTATGTAGGCCTACGTGAAATTCTGCATCCATTGTACGATTTTTTATTTATTTTTTTCCACCTCGGAAGGGCAACGTGAGTCGAGAAGGGCATATGGGCAGTTGCCCGGGCAACGTACCTGAGCAACCCCCCTGTGCACGTCCCTGAGCATAACAGAGTTTACCGAGGCCTTGCCCACACTAAGACGTTTTCCTTTGAAAATGCATATTTTTCTCTCTATTTTGACCTTCCGTCCACACTGAGACGGCATTTATGTCAATGAAGACGGAGCTTTTTGAAAACGCTCTCCCAAGTGGATAAATTCGCTTTGTATTGTGGACTGTGAAAATGGAGGTATTCAAAAACGATAACGCATGTTTAGTCATGTGACACAAATTGTAGGCTGCCCACAGAGTTCGGTTATACTGGCATAGTTGTGCCTGCTATTTACTTTCATAGCGTTGCTAAAGAGAAATGTTCCTGTGTAGAATATTTATATTGCATTCCTGCAAAAATGACAGAAATTTTACTCACAATTGCTGTCATGTGGCAAAACATGCTGACAGTTGCGTTTTAGACCATGCACACAATTTTAAGTGCAACCTGGACGCAACAGTAAGTGGTGGGATATTTTGCTAGGCCTATAATAAAATGATCGTGCCAGAAAAATAATACTTTATTATGTCTACTCTCTTGGTATCATCTTATGAGCTTTTATGTTGTTTTAAGCATGCACAGTAAGATAATTTAAGCATTTTCAGACAGTGTGAATGAGCAATGACTGGAATAGTTTATTCCATAATGCAATGTGCTCAACTTGACCTTTCATTTCCTATAGATATGTATTGTGGCCATGATAATTAAAATTACAGAATTAATTAAAAAGTCATGGAAAACACTTCTTAAAGGGTTAGTTCACCCAAAAGACTTTCATTCATCTTCAGAGCACAAATTGCATTCACCCAAAACTCTGAGTTCAAATGTTACATTGATTAGCGAACATAAACGGAAGCTCAAACATGTTTGCTTGATGCATGAGAACCAATGAGGTTCATTCTCGCATTTTACGTGGCACGTTTGAGCTACTGCAAGAACCAGTGAGGTTTGTTCTTGCACATCATGCAAGAACGGTTGAGCTTCCGTTTACCATATTTGCATGTATGTTCACTGGTTACTGTTTATATGTGAATAAAAGCCCAAATTAAATCTATTTAAAGCAATATATATAAAATGATAATGTCTTTTCAGAAGACTTGGATTAGAAATAGACTTTCAATAGAGGGACAGATATCTCTCAGATTTATTTGTGCTCCGAAGATGAACGAAAGTCATTTGGGATTGGAACGACATTGATGACAGACATGTTTCAAGTCATTAAAAACAGTTACTAAATATGCTCTTTTTATAGGGTCTTTTTATATTAAAAAAGCAAAAATAATAAAGATGTGGATGTGAACATAATCTTCCACCCTTCATTCTTTCTTTGTCTCTGGTCTTAATAACCTAGTCTTCTCAACATGTGACAAGCACGCTCTAGTGTCCCTAAAAGTGGGACACTTCTTACGCAGCATAACATTGAAAGAGGTTATTGGTACCAGGTTATGCATTGCAACGGCTATGTGTTGACCCACTTACATAACCTATTCTATCTTTTCTATCTGTTCTTTTGTCATCTCAAGGGACACAACAAAAATGGGAGCATCCTCTGATGAATGTGGGCCCGTCACTTTTTCATTCAGCCTCAGTTTGCTGTGTACAGCAAAACAACACATCTCTAACCTAAATTGTGAAATCCAGGTGCCTAAGGTAACTTCAAGATGTTTTTTTGTGCAGTTTTGTGCCCTATTGTGTGTAGTTGGAACAGTAAACAGACAGTACATGGATTTAGCAGAAATAAATCATAGGATTTATGTTTGTGTAATGAATAGTGTTGGGGATAAAGCATTACAAGTACGTAATCAGATTGCTTTTTTCAAGTAACTAGTAAAGTAACGCATTACTTTTAAATTTACAACAAAATACCTGAGTTACTTTTTCAAAGAAGTAACGCAAGTTAATTTGCTTTCCCATGTATTGACTGACACCTCTCCTGTCCCCATGTTGAGAAAAATCGTAAGTGCAGAGGCGCTGTGTGCACTGTGTGAAGATGACGGTTAATCTAGTTGTAGACTAAATGTGAACATTTACTCTTCTCACTTGCACAAATAGTCAGTATTCCTCAAAATGAATAAAAACAGTGAAATGCAATATCAGACTATTGCACAAACCTGCAATAATTAAATACATTAAACAAATATACTTTATGTATTTAATCTCATTTTTTTAATCAATGTCTTTGCTGCTGACCTTGGATGATCCAATTCAACCATACTAATAAGAAAACATCACATTTATGATCAGCCTGAGGCTTATTCATTTCACTTTTGGTGTGAAAGAGCCTTAACATTTACCAAAAATAAAATTCATTTTCACTGTTATTAAAAAACAAACAAGCAAGCCCAGCCCAGGTGAGAAAAATTCATGCAAAAGTAATGTAACACATTACTTTCCATAAAAAGTAACTAAGTAACTCAATTAGTTACTTTATTAGGGAGTAACGCAATATTGTAATGCATTACTTTTAAAAGTAATTTTCCCCAACACTGGTAATGAATGCACCGATAATACATTTCTGCATTGCCGATACCAATAAGATGATAATTATGACCTATAACCAAATCTCTGATATTAATTCTAAACTAGTTGTAAACAATTGTTTTAAGTGTTTACGAGTGAATTTAGGAATCACAACATTATAATGTACAGTTAAAGATTGCGATGCTATCTACACTGGATGTAGCGTGACGCAACTCAACAAATTCCCAACTATAAACTGATACTGACATTTTATTCAGGATTCTTTGATGAATAGAACGTTCAATAGAACTGCATTTATTTGAAGCATAAATCCTTTGTAACATTATAAATGCCTTTACTGTCACTTTTGACCAATTTAATGCATCCCTGCATAAACATATTAATTTTTAATTTTTGAATGGTGGTGTAGATCATCTAAATGTAAAAATGGTGGAAATGAGCATGCACAATTAAATATCTAATTATCTCCAATGATCAATGTTGCAGAGTGCATGTAAGCTCTGCAGTTTTGCAACGTAAGGATACAACAGATATGAGCTAATTCACAAACCTGTCTTCTTTGCAAGATCTTAACTGTGGCCTAGTGACATGGATTGGCTTTTCATGCTCATTGTCTGCACGTGTTTGCAATGGGAAGACTTCATTAAGTGGAAGTATTTCAGAAGAAATTTGACCTGATATTAATTCAACTTTATACTCATCTGTTGTGATTGCTGTGCTGCAAGACTAAACGAAGGACGGTTGAACTGTCTATGATATGGACTTTGGTTTCTAAATTTGAAATTAAATTGACAAAAAGAGCAGAAAAAAATCAATGTGTGAATGATTATCCAACACAGTAGGTTGCAACACAAGCTCTTCTGAACAAGTTTTAAAAAGGGAACATGATGTGCAAATCCATGTTCAGCTCCTTCCAGTAACTCTAAAGCACAGTTTAATCTCATCTGTGCGTTCAGAGAGAGAGAGAGAGAATATGTTGAAACACATCCATGGGCTTTCCTAATCCACTTACAATAAACTTTCACCGATTTCCATCATGTATATATAAAACTGCACAATGTGCAAAAGTTAAAGCTACTCAGACAGAGTAAAACTTATCACTCAAGTTCTGACGAGCATCCAATAACCTCACTAGTGCCAAATATGAGATTTTATTGGCTTTGACAAGTAAATAAGTGCTGTGTTACATGCAGAGACACTATGAGGGGAGAAGATCGGTCACTCATGTACATTTATTCGTATACTGTTTCGTAATGCTAAATATAGTATATGTAGTAAGTATAGTTTGCTTGAGGAAGCGATATGCACAGACGGATGTTAGAAAGTCCAGCCAATTACCTGTTTGAAAAATCATTTTTATTTTACTGGTTATACTGTATTGTTAACTAAAACTAAAACTAAACTAAAATTATTATAAATCATTTCGGTAATTGAAATAAAGCTGAAATAAATTAAAATGTGAATATTAGATGAAAAATGTATAAATGTAAAAAAAAAAAAAAAAAAAAAAAAAAAAAAGATATGCTGTCATGGCAATTAACTGAAATAAGTTTATGTTAAAGTTTATATTAAAAATAAATTAGAAGTAGATTTTTTTTTTATGACAAAACCACAAAATAAAAGATGAAAAGAGATACTATAATGGTATATAATACTAAAATAACACTGAAAGAAGCACAATATTATAGAATTTATGTCAAATTTTATTCTGATTTTAAACATGTTATGTGTTGACATAATCTTGATGAAAAGAGACAAGATTTTGATTGATTCCTATTCAAGCTACTACGACTGGAAATAGTTTCTCAAGTGTGTTACCAGATGACCGCCAAGTGGAATGACTAGCCTTAATAGGGACTTTGGTTATTTGCCAGTTAGCTGGCGACTGCAACATAATACTAAAAATGATCATTTGACCCTAGAATATAGTAAGGATGACAGTCTGATAACACTTCCATATGTAAGTGACGTAAACAATTCTAACAACTTTTACCTCCAAAGTAGCATCAGATGTTTATCTCATGTCAATTTTGTTTCCTCTCCATTAGTTTAAGGTGACCCAAAATTAAGCCACCAAAAAGAAAATATGAAGAACAACATCACCTTTAAGGAAAATTTTCTAAATCTAATAATGTAATCTACAGTTTCATGGCTGGTATGAAATATTTATGGCTGGTGCATTTTCGGCCCGTGTGGTCCGATCCAACAGACCATGAATGCTGAAATTAATGCTGGTTCTGATAGTATAATAATGCAGTGCAAGAACAATGTGTTCCACAACATTTTCAGCATTATTCATCAAGCATTAAAATTCAATTCACACCTAAAGTTGTTGAGCAGATTGAGCTCTAAATCTGGAAACCTCCCTTTTAAGGCAACGTCGACGTCATTTCTACAAAATGCTTGTGTTTCTAAACAATATGTGTGACTGTGTCAACGGCATGTGATTGTTGCTCAGATGGCTTTGTCTAAAAATAAAGCAGAGCTGGCTAAAATATCCTCTTGGTATAAATACTCATTCACCTACATTTGGCCTGCTTTGGATAATTTAGCTTACGTGACAAATTCCCCTTCGTCACTGTGAATGTGCAGAGAGCAGCGTAGATGCTCTGTGCTGAAATCCTCAGCAAACACAAAAGTAGATCACAGATTTCTTTTCCTTTTTATTCTGTCCACTTTATTCTCTGCATTTTCTGGCATCAAACCCCTCTCTAATTGAATCTAATGCATGTGTCTCATTTGTGTCTATATGCCTAGGGCTCCTTTACATTACATTATTATTGATATTTGCATGCAAATAGCCTGGAAAACAACTTGTCTGAACCGAGATGAAAAAGGCAATTCACGATTAGATTCTTGATGTGCTCGCAGTTCTGGCATGCATTGATTGTTCCACTTTAATTGCTTAATTTAGAACAAATGATTGCGTTCCATGAACCATTATATTTATATCCAATCAACTTGAGCTTAAAACACATTACGAGTTTCTGATGAACTAACATTTGCAAAAGGTGGAGATCTTGTCACAAGCCAATTTAGAGCCATTAACATATTTGCACAATCCTTTTCTATCTTTGTCTAGGTGGGACTTGTTTACCAAGGCTTCCTGGATTTGCAGCTCTAAAGGTACTCTAAATGACAGTAGATGAATGTTAGGGCTCATTAATTAACCCCATAACTATGTAAAGGTGTTGTAGGAGGGGTGTTGTACATCTCTTTTGTGCTAGTCTAAAAAGGCCAGCAAGGAAAGAGAAACACTGTCACTGATTCCTTTTTTAGCTTTAAAAAGTCCTGCAGCTGTAAATAAAAACTAAGACAGTCTGTCTATCACATAAAGAAGGAAGTCCTATCTTTCACTCCCCACCCCTATTCGGTGCATCAAGTTTCTTTGGCGGTGTCCTCCCTGTCTTTTGTGGCTTGTTGAAACTTTAAAGAAATATTGTTCTTTGGTCTATACGTCAACCACTTCAAACAGACCAGGTGATACACGCTGTCTGTGTTTCAGTCCTCCCAGCTAAACGCATTAAACTCTCTCCCCCTCACATCTGCCCTTTCACATCTCCTCCCACTCTGTCTCCCATATGCTGTTGAATGGCCTCAGGCCTCTGCACACTGCTTACACAGCAAACACATCGCAGACAACGAAGATACACCACGCAGAAGAGACCCTGCCTGGAAATAGTAGGGTGTGAGATGGTGGGTAACCAGACAGCTGTGGCACCAGAATGAGAGAAATAGAAAGAGACAGTTCAGTGTAAAGTACAAACAGATCTTTAACAATCAGCACAACTGCTTTGACAATCCAAAATGAAACTGAAAACACAACAATTGCTTTGATTTTCTTATATTTTTGTTGTTGTTTGATATCTCTGGCTTTATCAAATAAGAATGCAGCTCAAATTTTTTATTTTTTTCCCCCCATTTTTAAAATACTTGAAACTCAGCTTAATGTGAATAGACAACTTTAAGACATGCTTTTATGTTACATTGTAATCATGTCATTACATGGTCCCTTATAAAATGCCGCCGTGGCATATTAGTTCTAAGTTAAAGGGTTAGTTCAGCCAAAAATGAAAATTCTGTCATTAATTACTCACCCTCATGTCGTTCCACACCCGTAAGATCTTCGTTCATCTTCGGAACACAAATTAAGATATTTTTGATAAAATCCGATGGCTCAGTGAGGCCTGCATCGCCAGCAAGACAATTAACACTTTCAATGCCCAGAAAGCTACTAAAGACATATTTAAAACAGTTCATGTGCTACAGTCGTTCAACCTTAATGTTATAAAGCGATGAGAATACTTTTTGTGCACCTAAAAACAAATAACGACTTTATTCAACAATATCTAGTGATGGGCGAATTCAAAACACGGCTTCACGAATCTTCTAATGTTTGCCTATAGTCATTTGAAAACTAACATTTGCTAGAGACGAAAAGGATCTTTCTTAAGATTAACACCTGCATTTACAGCTAAATGTAAATCGCTTGGGTAAAGGCTTTTTTTTTTTTTCAAACAAAATAATCATATCTCTACAAGCTACAGTACTGTGAGTTTTTGGACAGACCGTGTATTGCCTTTTGGTAGGCCAATATGAATATGAAAATCATCAGTGATTTTTGAAAATTCAACAAGTGCTGGTTTTAGATGTTTTTTTTTCTTCTTCTTGACAGTAGGATATGCGTCTTTTGTATACCAGTTAATTGTTTCACTCACTTTCTCTGCTCTCCATTATATTTATATAGCTATTTTTGCTGATTTTTCAGTTTATGTTTTTGATCCTCACCAAATATATGGCAAACATAAGGTTTTTTTTATTTATTTATTTTATTTTCCCATTTTTGCTCTCAATATTTGGATGCAGTCTGAATGTAGGTCAGTGTGTCACACTGGAGACCACCAGAGTAGCCTTCTGTTTAAAACATTAGAGATCACCTTATCTAGGCCTATAGAACAGGTGAAAGCACAGCTGCTCCCTCTATTTATCCTAGTGTATGTGTTCATGTGTGTTCTGTAATCACTCTTCCCATTGAGTGTGTAACGGGGGCACTGCTTTCATAGCTCTTTACGAAGATAGTGTACATTTGTGCAAACAGGAGTGTAGTAAAACAGTATTCAGCTCTGGACACTTAAATACAGTAAATCTGACATGTGCCCCCTTTTGCTCCCTTTGTTTTGCACATCACTCTTAGAATATACACTGTAAAAAAAATCCCAGTAAAATTTACGGTAAAAAAATGGCAGCTGTGGTTGCCAGAACTTTACAGTAAAAAATACAGTATCAACGTAAAAAAAAAATCTGTTAAATTTACGGTAAAATAATGTATTTCATTAACTGATATAATGTTAATTTACCAACCTAATGAAGTACTAATATCTGTTTTGTACCTTTATAATACACTAACAGTCACCAAACACAGTGGTGATGAGAGTCACATGATTAATCAAAGTTCATCACAAGCAGCTTTTCCACAAGCTGAGGAGGACAATAATAATATATAGAAGGTGCACACAGTGTCATTCACACACACACTAAACACCATCATGGTAACATGCATGAAATTTTAAAAATGCAATAAACATTAATTTAACAACATTAGATGTAACATAAAACCCTAATGATTGATTAGAAAAAAATGAGAAAAACTAAGAAGAAACAGAGTTATTTCAACGAAAATATATCAAATGTGAAGTGTCATGCAGGGAATTGTGGGAATGTCAATTTACGGTTTTTCACTGTAAATTTTACAATGAATTGTTATTTTTCACTTCCAAAAACTGTGAATTTAACGGTATTTTACCGTAAAATTACATTAAATGTACTGTTAGATCTATTACGGTTATTCACCGTATATAGTACGGAAACTTTCTGTAAACCAAGTGACAGTTTTTCACCGCAGCATTTTTACAGTCTTTTACTGTTAAAATCACGGTCATTTTTTACAGTGTAGAACTAAATCCATACAATGTTCCCCCTAAAAGGTTCTATATATGAAGCGCCTGACAGAACCTTTTAAGGTTCAATACAGAACCCTTTCTTCTAAGAGTGTGCAGTGACAAGCTTGGAAAAGACTTTGAGTCTTTGAGACTTTTTTTTTTGGGAGAAAGCGTTCGTTGTCAAGATTAGCAAATAGCTTTATCTGTTTTTGATTTGCTGTAAGCTGTTAATCCCTTCACAGTTGTTTTCATTGAAAAGGATTAACTGCAATTTTAAAACCTCTGTTTCATTTGTTAACTTGTTGTGTTCGATTCCACCTGATATGTAAATCCCTCAGAAAGATGCAGGCTTTGTGTTGGGCCAACGCCCTTGTTAATACATGGAGTAGGAGATGAGAGAGAGATAAAATCCCTGCGTTGTCAGTTTCTAGTCCATCCTAACAGTCAGTAGTAAGACTAGCTCATAAAAGCCAGGTATAATATTCCAGAACTAGTTCAAAGTGATGATATATGACACAGCAGGCAGCATTAATAAGCAGCATGCTTTATTTGTTCCATCATTGATGTTCAGCATTCTGACAGCTCCATGCTGGAATTTAAGTAGGCCCTCAGCCTCCGGCTCAGGGATCGGAAAGCATTCCTCTCATGCCTCCTAACTGAGCAGCACCGACACTGGAACTGACCGGGCCAGGGGAATACCCTGTGGGCTTTACCCATCTCTCTGCCACCAAAACTATTAATGTTTCAAAACTGGATCAAAGAAAAAAATCCACAATGAATCAACGTTTTCACCACAGCTGTTCAGATTTTATAAAAAAAAATTTTATAACAAATTTGCCTTCCTCACTTCTACACATTAGTATTAATTTCTTTTCATTATTGAATGTTGTAATTTATAAATGGAAGAGTTTATGTATGAGCATCATCATTTGTTTACATCAGGGAATTTACTGCTCTCTTGTTTTGTCTCTAGGCTGAAAAACATATTCTGAGCATCCTGTACCACAACATGAACAGAGCTCCATTGTTCTTGATCTTGAACTTTAAATCCTGAGGATTGAGGCTTTTAGTGTGTGTGAGATTGATTTGAACTAGTCCAGGACTCAACAATAAGGATGGCCTAATAGCCCAGGGCCAGCTGATGGAACCATATATACATTTATACTTCAGTCTTTGTAGTATATCTATATACTACAAACATTCAAAAGTTTGGGGTCAGTAAGGTTGGAGTAGTATATTAAAACAGAAAAGAGCTATTTTAAATTGTAATATTTCATAGCATTTTTACTGTATTTTTCATTAAATAAATGCAGCCCTGGTGAGCATAAGAGACGTTCTAAAACATCAGTATATAAAAATCAGTATAAATAATAATAAAAATAAAAATTTAGAATTTTTTGTGATGGGGTCAGTGGAAAGTTGGACACTCTCATACTACTTTGCCTCAAACGTTATGCTAGATCATTTAAATTTCATAAGTCCACTTTATGCTCCTTCAGTCTTTATTATCCTGTGTTACAACAAGCCTGATCTGTATCTAATGAGAGCAATCAAACATCACAGGAGACCAAACACTGTTTCCCTGAGGGTCTAGATCTTTCACATTGAATACACATCATCCATTTAATTACATATTAAGTTCTAAATCAATAATTCATGTTTTCATTCACCAACAGAGCATTGTCGGAAACACACAATCAGTTTTTAAATCAACAGTCCACTTATAACAATTACAGTAACCAGAGGGGCTCCAAACACAGGACAAAGCCAAACACAAAATCCTTTCAAATGGTTTGTCACTTGCTAACACAGATTTTGTGAACCTTTTATCTAGAGTTAAATCACTTTAGTTAGAGTGTGTAGAGAACATACTTTATAACAAAAAAGTCAATTTTCTTGTAAAATGTCAGTAACATTTGTATTATCAGTAATATCATTATTACAATGTTAGTTTGTGTACACATCAGGTGAGAATACTACTTTTATTGCGAGAAGATGTGTATATTATTTAAATGACAAAGTGATTTGATTCATTTCAGGGCACGTTAATTGTCTCCTGATTTTGCTGGGTTGGATTGAGGGGAGAAGGGCAGAAAACCTTTGTCTTTTCTTTGTGTTTTGTGTTTGTTAACCTTTCCAGATTGTAACTCATAATCCAGATGACAGATTAGCAGCTGTTGATGCAGTGTTCTGTGATTTAATCTCCACAGCTGGATGCTACTATCATCCACCTGGATGGGGCAGGGGGTAACCCGGTCAGAAAGCGAGAGAGAGAATCAAAACAGGCAAGTCCTACTTATGTTATTTAATTTGTGGCAGCTTGTGATAGCCAGCTTTATGGATGGCTCTCACTATAGGAGGGTAGTTTAGGATTATGACAGATTCTCCTTGGCAACAACATAATGGGGATGCTTAATGCAAATAATCCTCATGGAATCCTTGAGGTTGCTGATGGAGGATCGGGAAAAACATCCTGAGGTCTTTCTGTACCAAACACTGTACCAATAGGGTCTGTGTTGATTGAATAGTTGAGTTTTATGTTTTGCATTTAGCTTTGTTTTTTCTAGTCATATACACCTAGAAGACTAGTTCAACTTAACAGGTTTCTCTGATGTTGGTCAGACATTGTGGAGAACAAATGGCTAAATAAATATACTAAATAATGTGTTCATAAAAATCTAAAAGGATTTCATTTTGGATTATAGATTGAAAATATCATTAGTTCAGTATTAAAACAAATAAGTGTTAATGGAAAGTCTCCACAATGGTAGGAAAACAAACGTAAGCGTATGTTCCCCTTCGAGGTGATTAGTAGTAATGGTAGTGGTAGTAGTGACATCAGGCAAAGAGAACGCAAAAAACAAGTCATTGTGTTATTGAAAAACAAAAATCAATAACATGAATTATCCAAGCAAGGTAGTCACACAGCTAAAGGGTTCCCTTCTCTACATGAGTGTGTATCTGTGTGTGGGCACATCTCCGTCACTGTTGGCTCTTTTGCGTACATGAGAACGAGGTTATCCGAAATGCCTCTCATTTCCACACATAACAAAAATTGCACCCCCTGAATGCGTCTACAGAAGAATACCCAGTGGACATGAAAAGGTCCACTCATAGCCCACTCTGCTTCATTAATACTGACTTTTTTACGTCAAGAGAGCCTGCAGCACAAACAGTGAAGATGCTATTTGGGCTTCTCAATGAATGAGGCATGAGGCTGAAACAGAGGAATATTTGTTTCATGGCCCTGTAGCAGATTCTTTTCTCTGACAAATAAGTGTTTGATTATGCTTTCTTGCTCTCACTCATACAAACACTGTACACATTGCAGAAATTCTTTTTTTTTCTTTTCAAAATAAATTTTTTGTCTTGTTTTCCAAGTAAAATATCTGAACATTTGTATAACAAGTGGTAAGATACTAATGTGTTAAGACTTATTTTGATGTATCTTGAATTGAGTTTATTTTTCTTACCTCACTGGCAAATTGTCTTATTTAAAGTATAATAACTACATTTGTTCAAATTTATGCTTAAAAGAAGGGAAAAAATGCCAATGGGGTAAGGAAAACAAATTAAATTTAAGATCTTAAAACATGTTTTATGCAAGAATCATAATTCGAGACTCCCTCAACTGATATTTGCAGAAGAAACTCAGAGACTTTTGAAAAATTTAACCCACGCATGATAAACTTCTATGTGCACAAGATGAAAACTGCACATGCGAATGACAACATTTCTCCATGCCCACTGGAAAACATTTGCCTCTAAACCTCTAAAGTGACATTTGCAGAAAAAATAAATAAATAAAAAAATCTGATCAATTTTTGAACCCTGTGCTTCAGAATCAGAATCAGAAAGAGCTTTATTGAGTTTATTATTACAAGTTTATTGTTTTAGTGACAGAAGCTCCACAGTGCAACAGAGTGACAGCGACAAGACAAGACGCATAATAAAAAGAATAAAATAATAATATACAAATTTACAAGATAGACAAAGTGCAAAAAAAGCAAAAAACAATATATAATATAGACAATTGTATGTACAGTTATGTGTGCAAATTGAGATATAAATAAGTGTTTTAAGTAAATAATGTGTAATAGTGTTGTGTGTTCTGTGTTTGTCAAGTGTTCATGATTGCTTGAGGGAAGAAACTGTTCCTGTGTCTGGTCGTTCTGGTGCTCAGGGCTCTGTAGCGTCGACCAGATGGCAACAGTTCAAAGAGGGAGTGTGCTGGATGTGAGGGGTCCAGAGTGATCTTCTTTGCCCTTTTTCTCACTCTGGCTAAGTACAGTTCTTGGAGAGTGGGGAGGGTTGTACCAATGATTCGCTCAGCAGACCGGACTACCCTCTGTAGTCTTCTGAGGTCAGATTTGGTAGCTGAGCTGAACCAGACGGTAATTGAAGTGCAAAGGATGGATTCGATGATGGCAGAGTAAAACTGTTTCAGCAGCTCCTGTGGTAGGTTGAACTTCCTCAGCTGGCGAAGGAAGTACAACCTCTGCTGGGCCTTTTTCACAATGGACTCGATGTTGTTGTCCCACTTCAGGTCCTGGGAGATTGTGGTGCCCAGGAACCTGAATGACTCCACTGCTGCCACAGTGCTGTTCATGATGGTGAGTGGGGGGAGAGCAGGGGGGTTTCTCCTGAAGTCCACGGTCATCTCCTGTCTTGAGCGTGTTGAGCTCCAGGTTGTTAAGACTGCACCAGACAGCCACCTGGATGAGGCCGATCAGTGTGGTGTCATCCGCAAACTTCAGGAGCTTGACAGAGGGGTCTTTAGAGGTGCAGTCGTTGGTGTACAGGAGAAGAGGGAGAATGCTTTCCATTCTGTGACAGTTGAGCTAAAAAACAAAGATGGCGTCTGAAAGTTGGTGGTTAGTTTGTGTTTAAATGTACAATTTCACCAATGTCTTTCACTTCTGATATCATTTCTAGCAAGAATTTACTATTGTGGTCATTAAATATTTGCTTAGTTCTCACCAAAGCTTGCTCTTTTTTTGCTGTAGATCATTAAACCATTACATTGGCTCAGAAGTTTGTCCAAAAATCAGTTTCATTAGGTACCTTAGTGCACAAATGCTCCCTACAAAGTCATTGCCTGATAGGGCAGTGAGGCAACAAGTCAGGTGCCTAAGTTTTCGGATGCAGCCAATGTTTCACTTTTTTCCCTGCAAACGTCACTTTAGGGCCATATATGTTTAGATATATTTTACTGAATTAAAAGATACTTCCGAATGAATACTAAATGAAGACATTTTTAATTCAAAGACTGAATGTCAGATACGTATATATTATTCAGAAAGTTCACTCTGTTCAAATTCCACTTATGTTTAACATGCTGAATTGGGAACAGGCAAATTGGCTTTTAGAGTTACATTTTGTGAAATCTTTGAACATGTTCTCTGTTGTTGAGCTGAATCTTTTTGAACTCCATGTAACTGTGAGTGCGAATCTAAAAGTAGATGCACTCTCTACCACCCATATAATTATGAAGCCTCTGTGACTTTTTTCTGTTTAAAGTGCTCGCTGATAGAACATTAAATCATAATTGAGAAGTAAATTGGACATTTACGTAGAATTACGAAAACTCATTTTCCTTCCTAAAAATAAAGACTGTGCTGTTCCCTACTTACTGTCATCTTTCTTTTTCCTATCAACAGGTTCCAAAGAATAATAGTTCCCATAACCAAGGTAATATATTTATTGAAATCTTGAAATAGTTTGCTTCCCACGGCTCTATTTTGCTAAAACCTTCTCTAATTTAACCATAACCAGAGCAAGGCCAAGGCACTTTATGAGCAGATAAAAATAGCTTGATACATGATTCAACCATGGTGCTTGATACATGATTAACTGATGGTGTGAGGTAATGTTAGAGGTATAGAGTGGGATTGTTTATCCTAGTTGATAAATGAGATAAATACATATTGATATTCATGACTAAGGCACTCAGCTTTCAAATATAGGGAAAAAAGTATACTGTGGAAGCCATGGATACTTCTGCATGGCCATATGACGTAAAAAAAAAAATACTAATAATATAAGTAATAAATCTAAAACTGTAACAGGATCTATAAAACATTGTTGTACTTTGGCGTATACTGGAGATTATACTCATTCTTCTGCTTAAAAGGCTGAGCTTGTTATGGAGGATTCATTATTAGTCATCAATAATTACATCTTCCTTTACCATCATTCTCCTTTTAACGTTCTCAAGTGTAAACAACATGTACTGGATCATATTTCCGGCTGAGCGAAGTGGCAGAGGACCTTTTCAGGAACTGCTGCCTGCACCACTTTTGTAACTCTGCTTATACAACATGACTTCAGATGGCCGTCAGGTGGGGAGAGACCAGAGGTCATGACATGAAAGACGCTGAGGGGGTGGAAAGTAAGTAGACTTTCAAAGCCCCTAAAAGATGTTTAGTGCACCATTATAGGTGCATACAACTAGGACACTTGGTGAAGTGGGACACTGTTATATTATTTCCATTGTTGTTCATATAGTGTAGTGGACATATTTTGCTATATAAAATGATATTGAGAGGCTAAACCATTTGGAATATTTAAAAAAAAAAAAAAAAAAAATTGAGAGATGTGTTCATTGTTTTTCATTTCTTTCATTCCTACACTACCAGTCAAAGCTTTGAGGTCAGAAAAAAAAAATATATATATACTTTTACACAGCAAGGGCACATTAGCCCTCTGGTGCAATTCAGCCATTTTTTACCAAATTTTTTTCCTTTTTTCTTTTTCTTTTTTTACTTAATTGGAATGGTACAAAACTTGGTAGGTTTTGGCACTTGCTGTGTGATTACAAAAATAAATAAATAAAAATCATGGACATGATTCAAAAAGGTTAAATGGTCCTAAAAAATATGTTCAAAAATGACCACATTGGAAATGAATGAGAGATGAATTTCATCTATTGGAAACGTTTGGTACTAACGTTGGTACTGGTAGTAAAATTCTTACTGAAAGCTAATTTTTTGAGATATCAACCTCAAATTTGGAACACAGCTTGTTTATATTTATGCCTTTGATTTTCTTACAGTTTTAGAGTAAAAAGTGTTATAATATAAATATATCTCATTTAAAATTCCATTTTTATGCATTTTTAGGCTCTGGAGGGTTAATAAAGCGAAGTGAGGTCGTTCTGAAGCGATGCGTTTGTGTAAAAAAAAAATCCATATTTATACAAGTTATGAAGTAAAGTATCTAGCTTCTGCCAGACCGCCTTCCGTATTGCTTACGCTGTTCATCCTACGGCTTTCCTATTCAACTTATGGAACTAACGTGACACCAGTTCCATTTTTTCCGTAATTTGAATACGGAAGGCAGTCTGGCGAAAGCTACATATTTTATTTTATAACTTGTTAAATATGGATATTTTTTTACACAAACACATTGCTTCACTTCAGAAGACATTTATTAACCCTCCAGAGCTGTGTGGAATATGTTTTATGATGGATGGATGTGGATGTAGAGACACTTTCTTTAACTCATACTCGTTTGGTAACGCATACAGCCATTATAATGCTCGGATGCATCAGGATATTTATTAATATTTCTCCGATTGTCTTTGTCAGAAATAAGAAAGTTATATACATCTAGGATGGCTTGAAGGTGAGTAAAGCTTGGGGTAATTTTCATTTGAAAGTGAACTAATCCTTCAAGCAATAATTGTGTCGTCTTTAAAAAGAGACTAAACTTAAGTCTGTGCTCCAAAACTTAAGATTTATGACAGTTTAAAGGTGCCCTAGAATTAAATATTGAGTTTATATTGGCATAGTTGAATAACAAGAGTTCAGTACATGGAAAAGACATACACTGAGTTTCAAACTCCATTGTTTCCTCCTTCTTATATAAATCTCATTTGTTTAAAAGACCTACAAAGAACAGGCGAATCTCAACATAATACCGACTGTTACGTAACAGTCGGGGTGTACGCCCCCATTATTTGCATATGCCAGCCCATGATCAAGCCATTACACAAGGGCAGGACGTCTGGATCTGTGCACAGCAGAATCATCAGACTAGGTAAGCAAGCAAGAACAATAGCGAAAAATGGCAGATGGCAATAATAACTGACATGATCCATGATAACATGATATTTTTAGTGATATTTGTGAATTGTCTTTCTAAATGTTTCGTTAGCATGTTGCTAATGTACTGTTAAATGTGGTTAAAGTTACCATCGTTTCTTAATGTATTCACGGAGACAAGAGAGCCGTCGCTATTTTCATTTTTAAACACTTGCAGTCTGTATAATTCATAAACACAACTTCATTCTTTATAAACTCTCCAACAGTGTTTAATGTTAGCTTTAGCCACGCAGCATAGCCTCAAACTCATTCAGAATCAAATGTAATACATCCAAATAAATACTATACTCACATGATCCGATGTATGCATGCAGCATGCATGATGAACATCTTGTAAAGATCCATTTTGAGGGTTATATTAGCTGTTTAAACTGTGTTTATGCTGTTCAAGGCAAGCGCGAGCTCCGGGGGAGGGGAGCACGAGAATTAAAGGGGCCGCTACCTATATATCGGTGCATAGTTAATGATGCCCCAAAATAGGCAGTTAAAAAAATGAATTAAAAAAATCAATGGGGTATTTTGAGCTGAAACTTCACAGACACATTCAGGGGACACCTTAGACTTATATTACATCTTTAAAAAAGAAGTTCTAGGGCACCTTTAAGTTGGAAATGTCATTTTCAGGTCCATGCTCAAAAAGTTAATAAATGGATTATAACTACTGCATCAATATAATTTAGTACAACAAAATCCCCTAAAAATACAAAATATTAAATAAAAAAACATTATCGAACTAAAATATAGTACAATCATTTAATTGAAATAATAATTTTTTAAAAAATCAGTCATTTTTGACCAACACACGAACAGCACCAGGGTTAAATTGATCAAAAGTGACAGTAAAAACATTTATAATGTTACAAAAGATTTCTATTTTAATGAAATGCTGCTCTTTTGAACTTTCCATTCATCCAAGAATTCCTGAAAAGATGTATCATGGTTTCAGCAAACATATTAAGCAGCACAACAACATTAATATTAAGAAGAAATGTTGCTTGAGCACCAAAACTGCATATTAGAATGATTTCTGATGGATCATGTGACACTGAAGACTGAATGGTCTAAAAATACTAAAATAATCAGCTTTGCATAGGAATAAAACGTATTTTAAAATATTTTTAAATTGAAAATAGTTATTTTAAATATATAGTAATAATATTATTACAATATTAATATTTTGCAAAGACAGTACTATTGTAAATTAAAAAAAAAATCTTACTGACCCCAAATGTATGAACAGAAGTGTATATTTTCAGTTATACATTCAGAAAAGGCAGTGTTAGGTGAAAGTATTGTAGATATAAGCAGTTTACCATATCGGCTAGATCTTGGTTTATGTATGGAGTCTGTTGTTTGGCTGTACAGTATGTAACAACTGTGCTTTATTCATTGTCTCCAGTCTTCAGGCTCTACCGGTTGTACTGTTTAACGTGAATGAATAAACCACTGTATATAAATTCCTCAAAACATCCTTATAGCATCTGATAAGATATTTAAGCATTTGATAAGATGTCTATCTTTACGTACAACAAACCCTAGTCAAGTCTGACCCTTCAAAGAGTAAAAGAGTCTTTGTGTTTTGTTTACTGTTACGTTTCTTAACTTTGAGTTGATCAATTTTTTTTTTAATTTTTTTTTTACATAAACCAGAAAATGCTCAACAGTCACTGTTCTGTCCTGCGGCCTTGGTGGTTGGCATTTTAATTGTCTTTCGTAAATACCCAGAACAGGGGCCAAGTGTGGAGTCCAGCACGTTCATCATAAACTGTGATAAACCCACATGAAACTGGAGCACTTTTACAGCAGCTGTCGCGTGCAGCTGGTAACAGGAGAGCTGACTCCAGTCCCAAACATGTGGCGCTACCTGTCCATTTCAAATTTCATGCACACAAGGCAGCTGCCAGGGCTCTTAAAGCAAAAGATACGGGCAAGGGCAGACTGTAAGAAACGGTCATCAGCCACACTAACAGTCCTCTGGGATGGTTAACATATGTCTAATCACGTCAAGCTGGCTGAGGAACGACAGAGGTGCTGACGCTTACAGTGGGTCAGTGGTCCGATAACATGCCACAACATGTCTGCAGAGAGAGGTCAGATTTTTAATCATAAATACTCTACCAGCCAAAATATGAGCACACTTGACTGAATTTATGTGTTTCATGAAGTTAATATGCTTATGCTTAAATGATTGAAATTAGCTATATTTAGCTGATTGAAATAGTTATAAATTATGCCTACTGTACATATGGATTTTTTAACAAAAACAAAACAATGATGACTTTTTTTTAATGAATTAGAAGAAGGATGGCTTTAAAGAAGCTAAAATATTAGTCTTGGCTTTTTGTTAACATTTTTGGCTACTAATTCATGTAGGCCTCTTCCATTTACATTATTTCATAATTTTAATTACTTTATTATTATTCATGTGGAAAATGCGGTCTTGTAAATATGGTGAGAATTTTAAGGCTTTATGCAATGGCATTTTGGTTATTGTTTTACAGTTCCTAACTGTATATATGAATAAATGATGAATAATATAATATATAAACAGTTTGAACTTTATACCTTTTGCTTAAAAGCATAATTTTAACAACATTTTACCATATAAGTATACACATTGCCTGTAAAAAGAATGTAAATAGTAATAGTAAATAAGATAACACATGTTTTTTTTTTCTATTTATTCTCAAATATTTAATCAATTATTTATTTTACAGATAATTACTGAATATTTTATACTGTATATAGTAAAAAACAGCAAACCAATTAACGGTAACCAATTTTTAATCTACTTTTTTATTCAACACACACAAGATATATAATATTATATAATAGTATTTTGTGTGTAAATGTTTATGTGATCTTCATATGAGTCAAGACTGTCTTAATAATCTGCGTATTGAGTCATATTGCCACTGATATCAAAAAGAGGCTCGTTGCGTTTGAAACTGACACTCGTGCGCGCTAGAGATTACAGCCACAAGAGCTTTTAAACAAAGCTGTACCATTGACAATAATTACATTGGATCGGTGGTTCAAGCACCTCAATCATCTCATCACAAAGAAAAGTTCTTCAAAACTGCGATCAAAGAGATTTTGGTGGATGTTAAGTTGTCTTTTCTTCTCCAAAGACTTCAAAGAGCGATGTCTTACAACGGTTCTGTCTGAAAATAAAGGACTGATGTATAGACATTCAACGCTGTAGACAAACACTAAAGACAGACTAATAGTAGCCTCATTCATGCTTAGTTTCTGCTCTTTTTATGTTTCTGCCCACCATCATCCTTTCTTTCTCTTTTCTTTCCCTCTCTTTATCTCGCTCACTCTCTCTCTTTGTGTAATGCTATGACAGCATGGTGAGTCAGCTCCCTTTAAGAGCGCTGGACTTTCCTAACACTGCTGTGATACTCGAGCGCTGTGCAGAAACAGGCAGCACTTCCCGTCAAGCGTCTATCACTCATTAACCGTCACCTGCAGTTCACTGTTGACACACAGGGGCAAATTTTCTCTGTCCCCGACTCGCTGTGCCTCGCACCTCTCTCTGAATTCACCTCGTGCCATGCTGAGCAGTCCAAACATTGGACGGAGAGGTGCGTGTGTTATCAGCCCACTGAGAGATTATGCCACACCGTGGTCTCACTGTCTTTCACGTGCACTTGCGAGCGGGTAGATGTGGAAAGAAGGTCGACCTGCACTTTTAGAGCTAAATATTCAGGAATGACACAATCTGAGGGTGCATGCTGACAGAAGAGATGATAAGTCTCTCTGGATGACCTAATAACTGTATGAGAAAAGTAGATATTGTTTGAAACATTAATCACAGGTTGCTGTCAAGGAACGCAGATGAAAGACAGTAAATAGAACAGGTTACTTTGGCTCAATGGTCATTGACTCCTTTAATGTTTGGATTACCAAAATTACCCCGCTTAAATGGAATTGTCATCATTTATTAACCCATCTTTTTTGTTAACCTATTGATTTTTTATCTTCTGTGGACTGTCAAGCTCAAAAAGAAAAAAGTAGTCTCATGTGGTATATCTTCTGATGCTGTATGGTATGACCATTTTTTAAGTTAATTAATTGATCATTTGTTTTACTTCAAAATTATTTTTAAAATTGTTTTATTCATTTTTATATATATATCTTCTGACAATGCAAGCACCATTATCAGATGTAATATATATATATATATATATATATATATATATATATATATATACATTTGAAGAAACCATAAAATTAATTGAACCAACGCTATCTCACGACCAATTTGTACGAATTTTACGAGGTGGCTAATTTGTACGAATACGTACGACCTTACTCGCAGAATTCATACGATTTGTCTAAACCCCAGTGACAGGTATGTTTAGAGGCGGGGTTTGGCAATTCATAAAATACATACGATTTAGCAAAAAACGTAAAAATTCATACAAGTGAGGTGGTACGAATTCGTACGAATTAACCACCTCGTAAAATACGTACGAATTGCCGTGAGATCGGGTTGATTGAACCAGTTAAAGGGAGACTCAGTAGATTTCGAAAAACACTGTTTGGACGTTAGTCGGGCTGACACCAATAACAAACGTCTAACCAATCAGCATTAGGGGGCATATGAGGAGACAGAACGAGCAAGAGGGGGATTTGAAAAAAAGAAGAAAAAAAAATGCAGACCGAGAGATGGGACACAATACAAAAGAGCTCAAAAGACTATCACTGGAATGAAGGTTTATGACTGGGCAAGCGCTTTAGGACCCACGTTAATATTAGAAAAGCTTTCCAGCGCCGGAAGGCCTGAAAACAGACGTGGAGGCTGCTTTGATTCCTTCACTTGTGAGTAACACTGGGTTTTGATTGCCTGGAGCTGCTGTGCTGTTGGCGACTAACAATGAAAACATTGTATTTACTCTTGTGTACTGTGCATTCATTTTTTGTGCTTCCTTGTCATTCGTTCATCAGCTGCGCTTTCTTTTTCGTGAAGCATTTTGTTGCGCGTCAGCTGTGATAAACAGACATCCACTCTCGAGTTGTGCAGGTAATCCACTGCACACTGACGGCCGCTAGAGAATGCAGTGTTTAGTGTCATTGATAGTGCATTCACCTCGCATGCCTGCAGCGGATGGGCCGGGGTTCAGGGTGGTTAGGATTGGAGTGTGACTTTTGGAGGCAGAGCAATGAAGAGAGGGGTGGGTTTGTTTGGGTTGATTTCAATGCATTGTAACAATGCACAACAGCGTATATCAAAATCTACTGATCCCACCTTTAATTGTACTAAACATTGATAATAAACAACATAATAAATAAATAAATATTGAGAAGATAGATTTATATTTTTACTATTATCCCCATGTCACAATTTTGTATTTAAATTTAAAGTTTAAATATATATTAAATATAAAATATATTTATTTCAATTTTTTTTTTTTTTTTGCTGTTTATTACAGACACACTTTTAAAATGTTTGTTCTGATCGCCATCTTCAACACAAATTGGGTGGGACAGAACATTTTTTACGCAGTCCCTGCATGTTTTTCAGTGTATATGCACACACAGCACCATTGTGCTTTCAATGTGCCAAATGAAAGCGGTAGCCTTCCAGACTTCATCAGATATACAGGCACGTAGATACTCGTTCTGATCCCAATCAATCATAGAGTGCTGTTTGCTGTTATGAGTATAAACAGAGCAGACAATCAACAGTCACTCCGTTCAACAAATTGTCTTTGTTTGGGATGTCAGAAGTGTGCCCTTTGTCACCAGCTTAATGCATCTGTCATGGAACACTGATAAAAATCTGCAGCATGTGTCACAGGTAAACAGCAGGTTGCTGCACAAGGAGGGCAATGAAACACCTTGATGTTTTTGTGACAGGTCACAGTCCAGCTGTACTTATCTCCATCTCTGACAGCTGCTAGAGGACAAACTGTCCTGATGTAGAATGAGCGGTGCTGTTAAGTGCATGTTCACATGCATGCTTGATTGAACAAACCAGCATAACACAACACCAGTACAATAACACTATCCCGTGCTTGGATGCTGGTGAACTAACCAGGGTTTTTAACTAGTTTAACAAACAAGGCCTTCTTGCTAAACCAGTTTCAACAAATAGACTACCGGTTGACCTTTTTGTTGGTGAAAAGCACAGCTATGCTGGTCCACCAGCATGTAAAGTCTTGCTGGTCTAAGTCGGCGTAAGTCTTTCAAAGTGAGTGACCTTGTCCTTGACCTATTATTCACTATTACTATATTACTATTATTACTATTAATATTTTTATATTTTAAGAAGAAAAAAAAAACTCTTTTGTGAGCATTTGACTAATTGTTCTTACGTTATACTTTTTTTTTTTTTTTTTTTTGGCTAAATTACAAATTGATTAAATTAACAATCCTGGATAAGGAACATAGCAGTAAGTGAGCGGTCCTTTAGTATTACTATCTGAATCCCATCCCATCTTGATTATCTTAGGGTCGGCTGAGGACCTTTAGCCACATTCCAGCTAAAGAGAGACACAAAAGATGATGTAATCATTTACACTCAGCCGCTCACTGATGAGCAGAAACTAGACTTGCTTATCTCTGATTTGATAGCAGAAATTCCCAGTGATAGTATTCACCAAACAACCCCTGTTTGTTACTGCTGCAGCCTGCAGATTTTTTCTGAAGATCTCAGCGTTTTATGACACAGTTTAGAGGTGTTTCCACAGGTGTAGCGAATACATGACTGTTTCTGTTGAAACTTGGCAGTGAAGTCCCTCTCTCAGTGAGTAACCGCAGGCTGCTTGAGCTCTGTACAGCCCCATGCAGGTGCTGGGCGTAAAAGTAAACAGGTTTTCTCTGAACAGCAAGAAGGAAATTACCACTTATGTTACTTGAGGGAGCTTCAAACTCTGGATTAACTGTAACATCAAACACTTGAATATTTCCTATAAGCTTAACTTCTCTAATTCGTGCTTTGATATCCTTCTTGAGGAACTTGAGAGAGTTCCCCTTATTAATTGAAATGAGCTTATGTCAACATGGAGATTGGATCTATTCGCTTTTCAGGTTTGAGTCATAGGGTTCATAGGGTTTTGTACTCCTACTGAGCTAAATATAAAAAGTATATGGGATCAGGGCTTGACATTAACAACCGCCTACTCGCCAAACGCGGGTAGATTTAAGCAGCGACGCGTAAAGCAGTCACTCCTACTAGCTACTTTGGCAGGTTTCATTTTATATATAATATATACATTTTACATACATACTGTTTTTATACGTTTTTCAGTTGTAGTCTTTTTTGTCGCACTGAAATATCATAAACGCTTCCAATACTTTTACTTCCAATAGATACACGATACCAGCTGCGCTTTCTCGCTCTCCCATCTCTCTGACAGCGAGTTAACACTCAAACCCACCTCCCCTCACCACTCATTTCATTTTCTCTGGATGAATATTTGTTGGTGTTACAGGGCTTGAATTTCAGTGTGGGATTGCGTGTATTGCACATAATTCTACTCATTCCCGCAGATTTTGTCAAAGTGTGCGCACATAAAGCTGCCTCTCAGTACTAAACGGAGTTCTTTTTCACTGTCTATTACGCTTAAACAGTCAAATACACAATAATGTCAAAATGCCAGTCTTGGCAGGTATTCACGTAAACAGTGAAAGTAAACAGTTGAGAACGAAAACGCATGTGTTAACAGTATAATGGATCCGTGCATCAGATCTTAAACTGACAGTGGTCTAATATAGCTGCTGCCAAATTATGAGATAATATTAAAAATATCTATAGGGCAGTTTTTCCCCATGGTATCGATGTAAAATTGTGGCCAGTGAAAATGCTGAGTAGTTAGTAACTTTGGAAAACCACTAGCCACAGCTGGTGAGCAAAAAAGTTATTAGGTATTAAGATGTAATGAATAGTGTACAGTCACCCAGTCATTATTTTGTGATAATGAACAGCTGACTATGCACTAATTATGTGGCTCCTTTCCAAATGAATAAATTGTGAATAATGAATAAATAAGTGTTGATTTAATTGGAGAAAATAAATTATCTGGAACAATTACACAATTATTAGTTATATTACACAAACCTGCAATAATTAAATATGTGACCCTGGACCACAAAGCAAGTCAATAGGACAATATTTGGCCGAGATACAACTATTTGAAAATCTGGAATCTGAGAGTGCAAAAAAAAAAAAAAAAATCGAAATATTGAGAAAATCACCTTTAAAGTTGTCCAAATAAAGTCCTTAGCAACGCATATCCACTCACAAAAATAAAGTTTTGATATATTTACGGTAGGAAATTTACAAAATATCTTCATGGAACATGATCTTTACTTAATATCCTAATGATTCGTGGTATAAAAGAAAAATCGATAATTTTGACCCATACAATGTATTGTTGGCTATTGCTGCAAATATACCCGTGCGACTTATGACTGGTTTTGTGGTTAAATAACACAAATATACTTTATGTATTTAATCTCACTTTATTAACCAATGACTTTGCTTCTGACATCACATTTGTTTCCTTTTTTTCCGTCTTTATTGGCACACTTCATATGCACTTATGGACTTACAATGGCTGCTGCGTGTCCGTTAAGTCCATGAGACCGTAGGATATCCCATTTTTCATTTTAGGTTTCAGAAGGGTATTTTGGTCAATATGTGCCCTCGATGTGCACTTTTGCTGAGCCTGCATTGAAGTGAGCTCCACAGCAGACTTCGGCTGAATCCCAAATGGCACCCTAAACACTCGCGGTCTTCCTACAAGTCTGCACTTTCGTGACGTAATGGAGCTTTGACTGCCGGGTAAAGTCCTCTGCGTAGCACGCAGACTTGCGTGCTCTGCTGAAGTGTGCATTGAGGGTGCATAGCAGCCGCAAAGGGGGTGCTCGCGAGCACCCTTCTGAAACCTAAAATGATGAATGGGACACCCAACGGTCTTAACAGACACGTGCACGTGGCAGCCATTGTAAGTCCACAAGACCGAAAGTGCATAGAAGTGTGCCATTTTGGGATTCAGCCAGTCTCCCGACAGTCAAAACGACGTTACGTCATGAAAGTGGGGACTGGAAGAGCGTTTAGGGTGCCTGGCAGCACAGCTGAAAGGTTTGTTTGAGCTGCGCCCTCTACTGTACAGGTGTAAATATGTGTTTCCTTCAGCCTGAGGCTTATTTACTTCACTTTTGGTGTGAAGGGGCCTTTACATTTGACAAAAATAGAACTTTGTTAAAAAACAAACAAGCAAGCCCAGCCCTGGTGAGAAAAAGTAATACAAAAGTAACGTAACGCATTACTTCCCATGAAAAGTACCCAAGTAACATGATTAGTTACTTTTTAAGGAGTAACACAATATTGTAATGCATTTAAAAGTAATTTTCCCCAACACTGGTTATGACAATTATTTTAATAATTATATATTTGGCCACAGAATGCAATTATTGACCAATCAAAATCAAGTATGCCAGAAAGCTGTGTAATAAAGCTGTATACTAGAAGCATCATCACTTTGTTTTGTAAAGCATTGCCTCAAAATTGCACTGTAATGCTGAAGAAATTCAATGAATATTAAAAATGACATTAAAACATTCAAATTAACCCTTTCCCTCTAATTACTCTTGACTGAATATTGTAAGAAAGCTTTTCAGGAGTCCACAATCAACTGTCAGCTGAGTTACTGGAGCATTTAACAGTGGCAGTGAGTCATTAATTGTAAATGTGGCAGACTGACAGATTGTGTCACTGTGGGTTAGGCAGTGATCTCATCATGACTGGACTTACACCAGCATTATGCCTCAGAGTAAAAGGACTTGGTACCATTCAGAGCAAAGAAAAATTCTGAAAATTAAGACACATTTTATTTGAGTTATTGACATAAGAAACAATTAGCAATAACTAATAAAACAGCACAAAACCAGTACAATCAAAATGACCCGATGCATAGATTTGTTTCAAAAACCATTCTTAATAACTGTTTAATCACACTTGGCCTTCACTCATTGCGGTGTTACAATAAGCACCCAGTGAAAATGGACACACTTTGTAACAAAAGAGCGTATAATAGGCAACATTTTGCAAGACTGATGAATGTTCGTTTTCATCCAAATGAATCTTTTGTTGAGATGACGGCTGACCCAGAAGCTCACACAACGGCCCCATCATTCTGGGTCATGCAAAACCATCTGCCCCAGCACACGCCCCCACAGAGGGTGTGATTGTAATTTAATCACTGCACAGTCTGACAATGTAAACTCCTCTAATTACTACACAAAGCAGAAAGCGACCGAGTGAACAGAGTCAAGCACTGCATGTGGCAGTTATTGCAAATTTACTTTTAATAGTCAGATCAAATTAAGCCAACAAATAGATTGTCATTTTACTGTACAGTTTACTAACTGCAGTATATTAACCCCAACAAACTATGCAGAGTTTCGTACATAATGTCACAAATATATATATTATATATATGTAATATATATATTTGTGGCACACATTGCCGGTAAAACATATATATAAAATGACCAGCTGGCTGTACATTAAATGTGAATTATGCTTTGTATTTGTCCTGTTATGGTAAATCAGCACAACTATAAACTGTAAGTCACATCAATATGTCAGATGCAGACCCCTCAACTGAGCCTCTTTTGTGTAGTGTCAATGGAGATGGATGTCACATGATTGTTTCCCCCCCCCTCTCTTTGAGGGGTGAAAGTGTCTCATTCTGTGCTCCAGCTCATTCTATTCATTTGCAAAGCAGCTATTTGGGCCAAAGTGTGCCCTTTTTTCCTGGTGCAGACCCACGCACACTTCTCTCCCCCTCCTCAACCACTGTATCCACTCCTGTTCCTCCGGCCAGCCATGTGTTAGTGAAAGAAAGCAGAGTCAGATTTCCTGTGCAGGAGCAGCAGCTGCCACTGTGCCACACACCAGAGCTTTCAGTACACGTACAGAGAGGCTTGATACATCTCTCTCTCTGAACGTCCCTGACTGCTGCTGCTTTTGCTCCTTTTGTCCTTCCTCTTATGTGTATCTGGCTGGAGAATTGCTCTGGACAAGCCTGGCTGCACATCTTTGTTGCTCTGGTGAGCTCAAAAAAAAAAAAAAAAGGCCTAAATTTAAGTTGTGTGTATTTGAATTGCATATAAAATTCCATCCATATGAATTATGCCGTTTTAACAAACTAATAAACATAATGTGATGCATATTTGTCATATTTTGAAAGCACTCAACAAAAATCATGCCATAGTTTATTATTAGCTATTTGCATAATTATTTGATTTCAATTAAATAATCATATTTATTTCAGATTGAATCTAATTGGATTTATTGATGATAAATACATGAACCTGTGACAGAAATCTTACCTGTTTCATTTATGTATGACTGACTAATGTGCATCAAATTAAGTTTATTAGTTTACATTAAAACTCTCATTCTGAAGAATGAATATTAAGAAGGGGGGGTTATGCATTGTCTCTGGAGCCACTGCACGCGTGCTAACATCTCTGTAATCTTTCTGAGCCAAACCCACCGAGGCCTGAGGCAAGGGCAGCTGTCGAGGAAAAGGAGAGAGGAGGAGGGAATCAGAGAGAGAGAGAGAATGAGCACAGCTGTCAGTTTCATCAATCTGCCACTCATTTGGAACAAAAGAGCTGAAGGTTCAAGAGGCCCCTTACTGGACCCAAATTCACTTTAATGTCCACTTTTTCAGCAACAGTTTGCAGCACACATTACAGCGATACATGACACCTTCAAATGCATCCATCAAGCAGGCCACTGATAGACCCAACCACACATATTGTTATACCACTGCTGGGTTAAAGAGCACGGTGGAGCGCGTGGTTTGGAAATTGGTGTACTTTATCCATGTAATGATGCTATTGTATGACACTAGATTGTCCCTTCTGCACAAGATCAACTTGCTATAGCAATAACTGCAATGATTATCTGTTGCATGACAACTATGTGCAAGTGTTTTCATAATTGATTTTAAATGTTTTATCTTTTAAACTTTTGCTGAGGTAGTGCCTCCTATGGAAGCTTGTTTCTGACATGAAATAATAATTAAAAAGTTAATTGTGACACAATTCTGACTTTTTTTCTCGCAATTGCGAGTCAGAAAAAGTCAGAATTGCGAGATATAAACTCACAATTCTCAATTTTTTCTTGCAATTGCGAGTTTATATCATGCAATTCTGACTTTTTTTCTCAGAATTGTGAGATATAAACTTTCAATTGTGTTATAATGTCTAATTATGAGGAAAAAAGAATAAAATTGCAAGTTTATATCTCACAGTTCTGACTTTACAACAATCGCAATTGAGTTTATCTCACAATTCTGAGAATAAAGTCAGAATTGCGTGTTATAAACTAGCAATTGCAAGAAAAAAGTCAGAATAGACTTTATAACACGCAATTCTGAGAAAAGTCAGAATTGTGATGCAAATTCGCAATTGCAAGAAAAAATTGTGAGATTTTAACAATTGCAAGATATAAAGTCAGAATTGCGAGTTATAAAGTCAATTCAGACTTTTTTCTTGCAAGTGCAAGTTTTTAACATGCAATTCTGACTATATAACTCACAATTACGAGTTTAAATCTCGCAATTCTGATAAAATTTCATTTTTTATTTTTGGTCCCACTTTATATTAAGTGGCCTTAACTACTATGTACTTACATTTAAATTAATCATTTGATACAATGCACTTATTGTGTACATAATGTTTTTACATTGTACTTATATTTTAAAAACACCTGCATGTAATTAGATCTGTAATTAATTTCTGTAATTACATTTATAATTACACTGTTGACCCAACCCTTACACCTTACCCCTACCCTTAAACCTACCCATACCACCAAAGCTTCTCCTAACCTTACCCGTATCCCACCTCAATAGCAGCAAAAGTGTTTTGCAATTCAATATGAACCCAATAAGGTCATTGTACTTATTTTTTGATGTAAGTACATAGTAGTTAAGGCCACTTAATATAAAGTGGGACCTTATTTTTTTATTTAGTGGCAGAAACAAGCTTCCGTAGCCTCCAGCTGGATATCATTACAGCAATCACAAAAAAGAAAGACTGAACATGTCTCGACTGTCAAGGGAGATAAAAGATGTATAAGATAACATAAAGATGTCTGACTGGGTGGACTTTATCAGCAATGTGAAACAAGCATTGGCACTGAAGCATCTGTACTAAACTATAGTTTGGGGACAAAATTGTCTAAATGAACAACAGAATCTGGAAAAAAAAACGTTTTTTGGGGAATTGAGGGATGTCCTTATTTGTGAAAAAATGTTTGGGTTAGGTTAGTCGATAGCTATTATAATAAGCTTTATATTAAAACAATAGAAGTGCACAGTTTGTCCTCATTTAGAGGTCTACACGATAAAAAAATATATATATTTATATCTTATTTTATGGTTTAAATAAGAAATCCATGAAACAAGATGAATGTTTTTGCAACACTGCATAAGATCCTTGTTGTCAGACAATGTATCTTTAATACAAGTGTATTTTGTATTACTGCATTGGCAGAATTGCTTAAAATAAGCGAAAAAATACTACTATTGCAGTAAGATAAAGTAGACTTATATTCAAGATACAATGAAAAGTTTAAGTAAATATCTTGACAACATTTTATGCAGTGCTACTGCCAAGTTTTAAATATTTTACTAGATAAGAAAACAATTCAATTAAATACTCATTAAAAGTCATGTTTCGTTGCAGTGTAAATCATGTGTATTGAGGTATAAAATCAGTCATTGTGCATGTCTTGATCTCATTCATGCACCTAACAGTCAAAACACATCAAATTCAGCACAGCTTTCAAGTGTGTGTGTTTAGGGTGAAAACAGGTGAAATGTAAGTGGGTAGAGATATAGAGATATGCTTTGCTTTGGATGTGCCTCCTGGAGAACAAAAAGCTATGTTAGGTTTTTTTCTTTTTGTTTTGAAGAGCCCTTGTTCAGTGGACTCTGTCTGTGTGGGTCTGAATGGGGATTCTCTCCCCCGGGCTCCAGACTAACGTTAGTGGAACCGCATTCCCATCTGCTTCTCCCAGGGACCCCCAAATGTCATGAAGGGAGGGAGAGAGGGAGGGAAGGGATGAAGGTGAATGAGTGCAAAGGGAGGAGGGTCCTTTAAGCCTGAGATGAATAGAGTTGTGCAGAACAGAAGATATGAGTGCATTATGGCTGCATATAAAAAATATTTTATATATATATATATATATATATATATATATATATATATATAAACATTATCAGAATAATGGGTGCATATCACTGAATACTATAACGATACTGTATAGGCCCTTCTGGTTATGCAAAATGTCATCATACAAGAATATGTTGTGGGAAGGCAGTTTAAACATTTCTGCGGTTTCAAATAGTATGAATAATGAAGAGATAACAGTAACAAAACTGACTTTTGTTTTTGTTCAATTCCAGCTGATAGAGCCTCTGCACAAAATGAGAGACTGCGGTCTACAGACACGTCCACAAACATTAACGGTCCTCTAATACAGTCCGAGGATTCCTCTCAGCCCACCCCTCCATCACAGAGGCACTAGAGGCTCTTTAATTTGGAAGACATTACAGCCCACTGCAGACCCTCAGGCACAGGCAAAGCCTTTGTGCTCCTTCCATTAGGTTTGGAGGAAGGACTAGGGGAAGCCTGACCCACCCATCTCTGCTTCAAGAGCATATCCCCCCACTACAAGCTGTGTGCTGATGAAACACTTTCAGTTCTACCCGGCAACCCGGATGGCTATCTCATTACCACAGTGCAGCTCGTTCACCTTTTCACTTCCTCTTAAACATTTTTTTTTTCGCATTCTGTCTGTATTTACTCTCTTTTGTCTCTTTCTGTTGCTTTAAGTTGCACGGTGTTGCACAAGTTTTACCAGCTGCATCCTGTGTGTCTGAAAGCCTGGTGCTTTTAGCCATCTCGTCGCTGTTTACACAGGCAGCATGTGTGGCCACACATCTCCGTTCACACACACATGGCAGCACCTGCGCCTGCACAGCATCATGCACTGCAGAGCAGCAGTAGGATGTTTACAACACTGTTGTGTATTCTTGACATATACTGAAGGAATATTATATTTTTTGCAACTTCTGTGTTGTTGTTGTTGGCATTATTATTATTATGACAGCCTGTAGTTTACTCAGTGTCAAGTACATTATCTAAGTGTAAGTGTAAGGAAAGTTATAAAATGATTTCCCACTTGTGGACTCCAGACTGTGAGTCACATGGCACTTTTGCTGTAAGGCTTTCATAATGCCACTTTGTAAACATGCTTCTAAGCTGAAGCTAATATAGCAGATGCCAACAACAACAACAAAAAAGTTCCAATTAGAAATTAGAAAGATATATATATATATATATATATATATATATATATATATATATATAATATATAGTTATAGGTAGAAATTAGAAATATATAATTTGCTATATACATGCATATATATATAAATCTATTTATATATCAATAAATTATATTGATATTATATATATATATATATATATATATATATATATATATATATATATATACAGTATATATACATACATTAAATATGTATGTATTCAATATAGAATGTATATGTTTCATACATTTGTGTGTGTGTGTATATATATACAAATTATATTGATTATATATATACATTTCTATATACAAAATATTAATATATACTTTATATACTATATATATGTATATATATACATTTACAATATTTTATATTTATATAAAAATCTATATATATTTATAATCAATAAATTATATTGATTATATATATATATATATATATATATATAATTTCTTGATATATCAATTGATATAAATATCATTATCAAAATTCTACATCAATAATTTATATATATATATATATATATATATATATATATATATATATATATATATAAAAAATATGTATGATTTTATATAGAATAGAATAAAATGTATGTTTTATACATTTTACAATAAAAATTGTATGTGTATATATAAATAATTAATTAATTATATTGACTATAAATATACTTTTATATATACAAAATACTAATATATACTATATATTATATATATACAATATTGTATATTTATATATCAATATATTTAGAATAAATAGAATAAAATGTATATGTTTTGTACATTTTACAATTTGTGTATATATATATATATATATATATATATATATATATATATATATATATATATATCAGAAAAAAAGATAAAAATTAGTAGAATGTACAGTTTACTGTATAATTTCCTCTACTTATCTCTGCATTTGTGTGTTTTTTTTTAGAACACTGATAAATATGTTTACTACAGTACTGCAGGATCTGTTCTCAGAGGGGTACAATAAAAGTTGCAACAGTCCTACAGTCAATCTCTGATTGGCTAACAGCTTAGCCTGTCTCCAAAGCAACAGTGTCTCAGGACAAAGACATCCCATTCAAGCATCTTCAGTGTGCATCGCCTCAGAAAAAACAAGACTAAGTTTATATACTGAACGGCCTTGAACTTTGGCAGCCAAAGAAACTATGTTGAACCCTGACAGGACTGTTGTCATCTGTACGTTTTTGTGCCCTAAAGACACAATCAGTTACACATTAATCTAAGTTAAATATTTTTGAAGTGAGAATTGTAGAGACACCTTTGAAGACTGAGAATGAGAAAGATATCCAAAATCAATATCGCAGTTTGACCTGTGGCACACGACCCTGTTTGTCCAGGATATCAAAGGCGATTCATCTGACGTGGGAAGTAGACCTGATCACTGGGATGCAAAAGGTAGATGATAAACACAAGTGACATCATCACAGGGGTTGTAAACCCTGCTCACCCATTTTGAGCCAAATAAAAAACAAGCTTAATCAAAACACCTCTTTGATCAAAACAATAATAACTCTGTTCAAAACTCCTTCTCTTTGACACAGTTGAGCAATCCTCCAACAACCAATTAGAGCTCTGTTACCACCAGCAACAACCCCTACAACAGCAAGGCAATGGATCCAGGCTTCTGATTGGTCAAAACTCCACGAGCCTCAGCTGGTGGCCCCTCCCTCTACTCTTTCACATCCACACAGATTAAGCAACATCATCAAAACAAGGCAAGCTTAGTTTTGTTTTCCTGCAGTAGCATAGCTTCTTATAAACAGTGGGCTGTGTTTTGCTATTTGGTGGAATGAGATTCTTGTATAAAGGGAAGAGGAAAGTAATAGGGAGAATCCTTGTTGCCAGGGTTACAGCGTTCTTTGAGGAAGCAGGAATGATGAGATCGGGTGAAATATAATATGTACTACTGAAGGCAGGGTGTTGCATCAGATAGCCTACATTATGATTCAAACATACTAGAAAAAGTATCTGGCTGCAAGTGCATATAAAATCTGTGTAAATTGTGTGAATATTCCAACAAATTTCATCCTGTGCACTTGATGGTGCAATATATAATGAATATACTTTCTTAATGCTCTTAATGCTTAAAGCTTATTTTAACAGAATATATATATATATATATATATTTATATATATATTCTTTATATATTTTTAATGTATTGTATTATATTTTATATGTAAACAAATATTATTATTATTTTTTTAAATATTTAAATACATTTTTATTTTATTTATTCATATTATTTTAGACCAGCTGGGTACAGCTAATCAAAATGGCCATGGTAAAATGCTAATTTTTTTTTTTTTTAAAGTTACATTAAAATCTTAATAAATTGCTATTCATTTGTGTAAGTTGTGTGCATAGCCTTATAATTTTGTGTGTTATCTTTAAACCTGTAAGATATTACTTTTAAAATGTATTACTTGTTCATTTTATTATTTAAATGCATTTTATTTATTTATTTATTTATTTAAATGTTTTTGGACAAACTGGGAATTGCTCATCAAAATGGCCATGGCAAAATGTTACATTAAAATATTAATAGTGCTAATAGTTGTGAGCATATAGCCTTGCAAGTTGTTTAACATTACCTGTTGTACAGCATATAATCTCTCTATAATATTAATATTTTATAACGTTATTAAATATGACCCTAGTCAAAGGATGTCAAATATAACCTACTAACTAAAGGGAGGGGAATCTCTCCACACTAGATCAATGTCAATATCAGACTGATGTTGTTGGGAAGGCATTTGAGTGAGAGAGAACATGCTTTGAGTGTCTTGCTGTTTACTATTGCTTGTTTGGACATGTCAAGGGCATCAGTTGGTGACCCTGACCTTTCAGATCCATCTGTCAGAAAGACAAAACTTTTTTCATCCCACACTGAGCAGCTTCAAAATGTCATTTTCCCTTTATATTTTCTCTGCAACCTATTTTAGTTCATTTGTTTGCCTTTTACTCTGTACACCTGCCTGTGTGCGAAAGGTACAGAATAAAATCAAGAGAATGTAACTCACCTGTAAGTCTTTTTCTTTTGATCTATTAATCATGTCATTTGGTTGATCACACCGTAATGGCCTAGCTGTTAAAAGGTTTCTCTGTGTTTGTCTTTCTATTGTTTCTTTGTTATGTAGCAAATGTCTTTGATGACAAGCAGGTGCATTTATGGAGCTTAGACCATCATAAAGATCTCTGGAGTCAGTGAGGCTTCTAGACTCCTTTGATACCCTTGTGTAATCCTGTTAAACTCTAGGGGTTCTTGTACTGAGACAGTTCTATCTTATCCTTTTGGATTAGGGAACTATCCCTAGTGAATTGGAGAGGCCCTTTAATCTGTTTCTCTGAATCAAGCAGACTAGAAATCAGTTAGTGATACTATAATATTGTTCACTTTAAACATTCCCTTTATCAAACAAACTGGGCTTGTTCCTGTGTGCCGACAATTTTGTCTTAGAACAGTGGAACGATCAGAATACAGTGCTTCAGCCTGGATGGAGATGCTATCACTGTGAAAAATGTGACTCAAATATCCAAAAATTATGTCACGAGAGATGGCGTTGAACTACCTCATGTCTCAAAGCACATAACATTACAAAAACAATGAATGTAAACAAGTCAAAGAGCACTGACCTGTACCACCTGACTGCTGCAGATTCATTTCGGCGTTGATAGTGTTGCCATTGAAGCGCTATTCGAGTCACGAACCGCTCCGCCTTCCACAGATGATATAAATACATATAAATACATTTAGACCACATTACTTAGTGATTGCTATCGGGATGTGAAGAGACTTTCAACCAGCATAACAAAAAATGCTTTTGAGGCAAATCACCTACCCTACCTTTAACTATAAGTCCCTTGACACTGTGGATAAAAGTGATGACGGTGAAAAAGCAGCTCAGCCATGAGAGACACTTTCAAACACAACATGTTTTTAAACGCTAAACTGACGCTTCACTCATATACATGTATACGTCACAATAGGGAAGAAAATGGCGACTTTAAATGGGAATCTGCACATTCTGGAGTTTCGCATGAAAGTGAAAAAGTTCCCTATGCAAGTTAAGTTGGTCACACGAATTTGGTGCACTGACCAACAGAAAGTTGCTTAGTTTAAAAGTAACATCTGTCTGAGCTGTGCTTCATACTTTGCTACACTATTTACAATGGACAATGGCCTTTCACCCAATTATCGCTAATGTGATTGCACCATTATTGATTATACAAAAACATTGTGCCAGAAGCCAGTCAGAATTTTTTAGTCACTATAATAACGCACATCCTGATTTTGCAGAGTTAGACGCATTCCTGTGTCAACATATTTTGTTGATCCTGGAACAACATTCCTGTCTGAAAATGTAATCCTATAACTGTATCCCTACCCCTAAACATAACTCTACCCATAAGTTATCCCTGAAATCAGTGGGAAATGATAGGTGAGTAACACTGATGTAGAAACACCTAACCCTGGTTACCTGACATAAACTGTAAGTTTGTCCCTCAAATCTGATTGGTTGTTCGGAATGTTGTTCCAGGATCAACAACAATGTTGATCCAGGAACAAGTTGCTTTTGGTGAAATCAGTTTCTGCCTCTAATAATACCTTAAGAAATTCACCTCATACTTCTCTTTCTTGGCCTCCCAATTATCCTGAAGACATTTCTTGCATTTCTGTATGAAAGCTTTGTGAGAGTTCTTTTCATTACTCCATATGTAGCTCACATTTGGCAATCTGCTGTACCTGCAGCGGCATCTGCCACAGACTTTCAGATATCTCAGGCATGTGGAGAGGCACATAGTGCCGACATCGCAACATACCTACTGCATTTCATGTCTGTACGGACAAATCGTGTCTGTACAGTTCCGCATTTGATACTGATATTTCATGAATGTCGGCTCTGCATTCTGAAATAACTCACATACATGCTTATACCGACATATTTAGGCATCATATTCAAACATTAGCAGAGCTGCCAAATTTGTCACCATGCTTTTCCCACAATGACAGCATTGCATAGACACATGACTACAAAAGATAACCTAAAAATGTCAGGAATGCTGACGTTGTCTTCCACCCTGCAGTACTGCCTTAATAGTAGATCAATGCAAAGGAATGCAGAACAATCTGAGCAGCATGTGACCCATGAAGATCCTAGAGCTGCACTGCACTCATACCACACAGTTCTGACCTGAATGTAATGTCTGTACCCAGGCACTACAATGCTATTCTGGGACTGTTAGTTCATGTACTCTAAGATCAGAACGGGTTACATAAAGAGCAGCCTATCGTAATCCAGGAGATCACAGACTTCTTTGAAATGAAAAAGGTACTGCCTATTCTACAAGTACATTGAGTTTGTTTATCTGTTCCATGATACTGTTTAAGCATGCATTATTTGCTTCATGATTTGACTGATTTGCACAGCCAAGATGAGCTCTAATCATTACTATCAACTTTATATCTGGAAGTATTTACATTTACATTTTATCATTTAGGAGACACTTTTATCCAAAGCGACTTAAAAATGAGGAAGACAATAGAGGCAATCAAATCAACAATAGGGAAACAATATCTAAGTACTCTGGCAAGTCCCAGTTATTCTAGCACAGTACATATAGATAGTAATTAAAATATAGAATAGAATAATAGAATGGAACGCTTTCTTAAAAATGGCTAAAGACTTGGCTGCTTGGGTTGAGTTAGTCAGGTCATTCCACCAGCAGGGAACAACTTTGGGATGGCACCACAAGGCGCCCTTCACTTGCAGAATGCAAGCTTCTGGGGGGTACCTAAGTCTGAAGTAGAGAGTTTAGGTACAGGGGTGCAGATCCAATGGTTGTTCAACATCATTGCCTTGAATTTAATGTAAGTGGCAATTGGCAACCAGTGCAAATTGATGAAAAAAGATGCAACATGTGCTCTCTTCGGATCATTAAAGACTACTTTCGCTGCATTCTGGATCATTTGCAGAGGTTTGACAGTGCATGCTGGAAGGCCTGCCAAGAGAGAATTACAGCAGTCCACAAGAGCTTTGACCAGGAGTTGTGTAGCATGCTTTGATAGGAAGGGCACAAGCATTGAATTCATGGCATTAAGGTGCCATCATATTTACTGTTGCTAAGCGAATATATGTGTGAGCTCTGCTTCATACATCTACACCAGAGGTCTCCAAACTCTGTCCTGTAGTGCCGCTGTCCTGCAAAGTTTAGCTCCAACCCCAATTAAACACACCTGAACCAGCTAACCAATGTCTCGCATACAAGAAACTTTCAAGCAGGTGAGTTGGAGCTGGTTGGAGTAAAACTCTGCAGGACAGTGGTCCTCCAGGGCCAAGTTTGGAGACCCCTGATCTACACTATTGATAATAGACAACTGACGTTTTTGCCCACAAAATTTTGCCATGACTGCACATTTAGTCTTCCATCATAATATGTGTGAAAATATAACATTGAAGAACATCTTTATACAGTCCAAGTAGTTTAAAACAGCACTTTCAGAAAAAGCTGATGTCAAACTCCCATATCTGCACATCTCATTGTTCCTGAGTCATTAGACCAGGGATGTCCAAACTCTCCTACAGAGTTTAGCTCCAACTTGCCTCAACCCTCAATAAAATCATAAGAGAATCCTCTCATCCCAACCATAAACTGTTTAAATTGCTCCTGTCTGGGAAGAGGTACATGAGCATCCGCACTAGAACTAGCAAGCTTAGGGCCAGCTTCTTCCCATCAACCATCACCCTATTGAACTCTACATTACAACATTGGTTTATATTAATAATTGGAGCTATATATACAGTACGGTCCAAAAGTTTGGAACCACTAAGATTTTTAATGTTTTTAAAAGAAGTTTCGTCTGCTCACCAAGGCTACATTTATTTAATTAAAAATACAGTAAAAAACAGTAATATTGTGAAATATTATTACAATTTAAAATAACTGTGTACTATTTAAATATATTTGACAAAGTAATTTATTCCTGTGATGCAAAGCTGAATTTTCAGCATCGTTACTCCAGTCTTCAGTGTCACATGATCCTTCAGAAATCATTCTAATATGCTGATTTGCTGCTCAATAAACATTTATGATTATTTTCAATGTTGAAAACAGTTGTGTACTTTTTTTTTCAGGATTCCTTGATGAATAGAAAGTTCAAAAGAACAGCATTTATCTGAAATACAAAGCTTCTGTAGCATTATACACTACCGTTCAAAAGTTTGGGGTCAGTAAGAATTTTTATTTTTATTTTTTTGAAAAGAAATTAAAGAAATGAATACTTTTATTCAGCAAGGATGCATTAAATCAATCAAAAGTGGCAGTAAAGACATTTATAATGTTACAAAAGATTAGATTTCAGATAAACACTGTTCTTTTGAACTTTCTATTCATCAAATAATCCTGAAAAAAAATATTGTACACAAATATTTTGTACAATTGTACACATTAAATGTTTCTTGAGCAGCAGATCAGCATATTAGAATGATTTCTGAAGGATCATGTGACACTGAAGACTGGAGTAACGATGCTGAAAATTCAGCTTTGCCATCACAGGAATAAATTACTTTGTCAAATATATTTAAATAGTACACAGTTATTTTAAATTGTAATAATATTTCACAATATTACTGTTTTTTACTGTATTTTTAATTAAATAAATGTAGCCTTGGTGAGCAGACGAAACTTCTTTTAAAAACATTAAAAATCTTAGTGGTTCCAAACTTTTGGACTGTACTGTATATATATATATATATATATCTACACACCTGCCTGGAAGTTTCTAGTATGTAAGAGCTTGATTAGCTAGTTCAGGTGTGTTTAATTGGGGTTGGAGCTGAACTCTGCAGGACAGTGGCCCTCCAGGGGTAGGATTGGACACCCCTGCATTAGACCCAGAGAACACTGTGAACTCTGTGGCTTGTGATCAGAGCGAGCATTAGTGCTAACAGATGCCAGTACTACTGTCTGAGTTGAGTCACTAGCTGCAGGGCTTACAAAGGAGGGGCACATGTGTGCAATGCAGACATCACGCCAGCTGCAAAGTGGTTTTCAGGGTAAAATGTTTTTTTTTTTTCCTTGGTGTTTTGAAGCCTTGTGCACCTGTGAACACAAATGAAAAGACACATAATGTTTTAATCGGAGGGGAGTAACAAGTCAGTGCAGTTTATGGTGAGTAGTCTCATGCTGAAACTGTGAAATGCAACGAAGTGCACAGGGAAGTTTGGTGACCTTTTTAGTCACGTTTCCTGAATAGTACTCTGTGGAAATTCAATTCACAGAAGGCCTTTTGGTCTCTGAGAAAAAAACTACGCATCGTGCGGAAATATGATGAGAACTGTGTTTTGTATTGAGAGCATGTGAGGGCCCGTCGCAAGTCACATGCAGTGCACTCTCCATTGAGCAGGTGACAGATGTGTGAGTTGCTCAAGTCATTCAGCGAATGCAATCTCACCGTGGGGAAAAAAAATGACCAGACAGTGGAGGGCAGACATATTACAACATTTATTTAAAAAAAAAAAAAAAAGAAGTGTGAAATCTGTAGATTAGACACTGTCCCCTTCCCTAACTATAAAAGCAGTTCTGAAAAAGTGCTAACTGCACCTTTATAGACATTGTTTTCTTGAAATGGTTGTCTCTTTCCGCAAAGACCTAGACAGCTGTGATAAAAAGACAGCAAGCCGTTGTCTTTGTCTTGTCCTTGTGTTCTGCTTGTAGAGTGTCTGTCTGCCTGTCTAATTGGTTTTTAATTGCTCTCTGGTTTATGTAAATATACACACAGTGAACTGAGAATGAATGCCAACTCATATTTAAAATTCTCATTTGTCACAACTGTGATATCTAAAGTTGTTTTGGGCATGTGTGAATACTCCTTTCAAAGAAAATGGCCGTGGGTGTTTGTTACTAGAATGACCTTAAGGGGATCTCCATGGTACCTCCATTGTAATTGACCCAGTTTCTTGACTTCAATGCCTTAGCTGAATTAAGTTAACTGCAAAGATCAATTACTATCTGAGGGAGTGTATGAATCTTTTTGGGAAGCGGCTCTCTGCCGTTCTTTGTTTTCAAAAGCAGGTGTGTGTTGCTTTGTGCATACATTGTCAGTTGACTTTCAAGTGCACAAAGACTTTTCAGCGACTACCTGAAATGCTTTTTTACACTTCGCTTTGGCCATTGGTACACAACACCTGGTGCAAGTATTTGCTGTTAAACACATGCAGTTCTTTTCAGAAAATTTCCAGTGATGTAACTTTTGAGTCTGTGAGATGCAAAACTAACTGGACAGCGTATCTAGATCAAACAAACCACAAATGAGTATCTGTCTTACTGGTAGTTTAGCACCCTTTCTCTTGTAAAACCACAAACCATACGTACAAAATCATTGTGTTGAAATTGAGTGAATAAAGAGAGTCTGCAAAAGGAATAGGATTTCCATTAACTTTTTGGTACTAATGTACTATCATTTTTGCTAAATATTTTTACATTTAATTAGTTTTATATTTTGTAATTTTTAATGCAAAAACCAGAGCATGTTAGATTTAAAATCCGTTGTTTCCATTTTAAATACTGACACTGTCTTTATTTATGACCTTTACTGTAAAAACAGATGAATTTCTATTGTTGTGTTTGGTGAGTTCAGCTCAATTAGTCATCTAACAGATCTGGCTGTACACTGCCTCTGCTCCAAATGGATGGTGCAAAACCTACACATGACAGAAGTCAGTCCCCCATTTCAAAGGGGGCCCTTCAGTTGAGCAAGCGGTTTAAAGAAAGCAGCTGGTGCATGGGTGGTGAAAGGTCAGGCAGCGCTTGGAGAGATGCCAGTTTCTCTAGTGCAATTGCAACCTCTCTTTCCCTCATGTAGACTGAACTGCCATGAACTCTGATGTTACTGGGTGAAAATAAAACACATTGCTGCAAGCCAACAGCTTTGAAAAGAAACATACCATAATTGCATTTTTAAGGTATTTATTTCAAAAATTTATTGCAAAAAAAGGTGGCTTTGCCACAATTTGACATTGCATTGTGAATATTTGACAAAATAAAGCACAATTTCTAAATACCACCAAATACTGTAGGGAAATCCAGCTTTTTTCCCCCCAGGATATCACAAAAGACAAGTTACACTAGTGTCCATGTAATATTTTTCAGATAACATCCCAAGTGTCCATTCTTCAAATTCTTCAAAATATCACTTAAACTTAGTTCCTCTTTTAAAATCCACATCACACCAATTCCATGGCTCACCACCTCCGTCAATTTCATAAACGTGTTCTCACAGTCCACCTGTCCTTTTCTCTTCTATTGTCTCCATGATACCACCACAATAGACTTGAGTGGCACAGGAGCCTTGACTTTCCAATGCTCGTCCCAAAAAAAAAATCTGAACCTCAGCTTTTCCAGGACGGCCAACCGTACGCTGGGTCAGTCCACTTATCTTCCCGTTTTGTGGGTAATCCAGACAATATCTCAAAGCTTTTTAGCTTTGCACCGGTGTACCCTTCAGGATGGATGTATTCGACTTGTTTCTGGTTTCATTCACATGAACATGCCAAAGGCACCTCCCATCAACGTTCCGGCAGAGTAATAGTAGGCACCCATTCGTAGACATTGCGGCTCTCCTCACAGAACAAGCCCAATTTCTCAAGAGCAGAATCTTTCCAAGAATCAGAATTGGGGCTCTTTGGAAGGAAAAAAGAAGCAATATTAATATCACATGCAGATGTCGTGCAAATGTAGGTGTTGATAAATTGTAGGTGTAGATGCAATGGAAAGGAGGTGGTCTACTCACCGTTACAAGTATGCAGTGTGCGTCCTTAGGTTCCTCATCCTGATCGCTACCCACGATGTCAGCAAGACGTTCAATGTCATTCACACGAACAATGTTGATGTCGTTGTCAAAGCAGAAGGCTTGAATGAGAGTGAAGTGGATCTGCAAGGCGATGTCACATTCGTACTCCTCATCCGTAGCCAGGACGCAGAAAGCCACGCTGTCTGGGTCACTAAGGTTGCACAAAGGATAAATATTGATTAGGGAACGGTTCAACATGTTCTGCTTGCATATATGCATAAGGATGCAACCTGCTATTCATATTGGGAGGACTAATTGAAAAAGCCATTTCTATATGGCATATAGATATTCTATATAGTAGTTAGTTAGGACCTAATGAATACTACAAATAGCATTTTAACTTAGAAAAAAAAAGATTTTCTGTAATAAAAACCAGATACTTACACATTCATGACTTGTGCAGACTCATAAACCCCAACGGTAAGACAGTCCTGCTTTTTAGCGGAGACCAGGAGCTCCTCTAATGCTGTTCCTGCACTCTGCATTCTGGAGAATACAACCGGCTTGTTAGTACATGTACTTTACGTAGCATTTGATAGATAAAACGCAAAATAACGATAACAGCGTAAACTGAACAAGACACTCACCTATCGCCAGTAGTAGCTGCGTTATCTTGTCCACTAAATTCTTCAAAAGTCATTGTTTTAATCCACGTTAAGTCGCGTTTCGCGTGTCTTTTCTCTGCTGTGAGCTGTGAGTTTGTGATGCCGTATTAAGCGCTCGCTGTGTTTTATACGGGATCAGCTGAATTTCTCGGCAGTGGGCGGACATTCCGCTCATCCTCGGTTCTGATTGGCTCGCGGCACGGGTGTATGGAAATCACTCTGATGCAAGTGCCTTTGCCTGTAAACAGCCCACGTGGGTGTTCAAATATCACTCCATCAACAACACAAAGCAAGCACGGCTCGTGCTCTTTCTGAGTACAAACTGTGTGAATTTGTTGAGTTCATTTTCTTTAATCTTCCATCTCAGAAGACGGAATATATATATCATAACACTCACTGCAAACATATTTAGTTTTTCATTAAGACTTTATTTGGCATTTTTTTTTTTTTTCTTGTAGGGGTCTTTACAAAGTAGGTGAATTCAGGTGTTGTGTCAGATTGTTGTTGTTGCTCCAGTTTAAACCAGCTAGCTATGTATTCAGCAGGGTTACTGTCCTTGTGGGGACGTTTCCCCCCACCCACAATGTAAGCAAAACATGACCCCCACCCCCCAAGACCCACACACACACACACACACACACACGCACACAAAGACTGGTGAGTGAGGCACACGCCACTCTTTTGCATTTGTAAAGGAGTCATCCTAATTTATGTGTCTTTGTCGTGTGCCTGCTTGGCTTGCCATAAAGCAGGAATAATAGCCCCATGTCCCACCTGCCCCTGGCTTTGTTACACCCTGCAGAAAGTGTGCCCAGTGAGATCAAGAGCCAAAACTTTTGTTCCTACATTTTGGAAGTGAGTCAGTTTAATGCATACATAAATAAAAATAGCACTCCACCCTTAACCCGCATTAGCTCTTAATACCACATGTAAAACGGTGAGCAATGTTATTAGACTAACAATTAATTAATTATTCAGCACCATCTTGATACAGCATCACTTGCACATATCAGACTACAACATCAAGACTATTGAAAGCTCTTTGTAATGCTCTATGCAGTACCCTGCTGACCAGTCTAAGCTGGTTTGCTGGTTTTAACTGGTCTCAGCTGGTTTTATAGGGGTTTTAGGCACTTTTGAGATAGTCAGGATTGTAGACTTGTTGAAGACCATCTTCTGAGAACAACTAAGACCATTATACCAGCTTTTTTGCAGATTTAAACTGCTGCAGGGAAGAGCACGACTTGATCTATGTCTGTTTGCAACTTTTAAAGACGTCTCTCCTAATATACCAAACGCTGTAATTACTAGTATACCTCTCATTAAACCATTAAGATTTGGGGCTTATGTTATGTGTGGTATGTCTTGCAGATTTGAACCAAGTGTGTGTAGGGCGTCATCTAGCGGTTGAGCTGTGCATATAGCGCGACCTTTCACGCAGTGTGGCCTATAGTGAGTCACGCTATACAGATGAAAGAGACACATTTGCTTATCATCAGCTCAAATAGCAGGGATGAGTATTTGCTCATTTTAAACGCAACATGAATTCATGCATCTGAAATGAAACTTGCAGGGTATTGATACATGATACCTCGGTAAAGCTGTACAAATGATGATCGAACGTGGAATAACGTCAATAGATTTATTGTTACTTCTCTGCAGAACCAATGATAGCGCAGTGATGCGAGATGTTCTGGCGCCATCTGCAGGTACAGCAAGGAAGTTACATCACCGATTTATCAACGTTCCAAAGATATTTCAATTTCCCTTAAAATCTTCTAATTTATTCTTGCTCATGGATATTTGAGCGTTCTCATATTTTAGATTGTAAACAATGACATTTTGTACTTCTTTTAAAGGATTAGTTCACTTTCAAATTACAATTTCCTGATAATTTACTCACCCCCATGTCGTCCAAGATGTCCATGTCCTACTTTCTTCAGTCGAAAAGAAATTAAGGTTTTTGATGAAAACATTACAGGATTTTTCTCCATATAGTGGACTTCAATGGCCTCCAAATGGTTGAAGATCACAATTAGTTTCAGTGCAGCTTCGAAGAGCTTTAAATGATAACTTACCAGACAAGGAATAAGGGTCTTATCTAGAGAAACCATCACTCATTTTCTAAAAAATAAAAAAAATTATATACATTTTAACAATAAATGCTCATCTTGAACTAGCTCTCTTCTTCTTCTTCTCTATTGGAATTCCGGCAGTGTAGACACTGCTAAGTGTATTACTGCCCTCCACAGGTTAAAGTTTGAACTAATTGTTTTATACTTGCACTAGCATAGTGTATATTAGGGCTGCACGATATATCGCATGAGATTGTCACGCGCATTTCGTCAGTAAAGCCGTAGATCACTGACAAGCCACGCAATATCGCGTTTATATCGCAGATGAATCGCCTTCGATAATGAACGCGATATTGCGTGGCTTGTCAGTGAACTACGGTTCTGTCTATTAAATGCCGCTCCATTTGAAAGCAGGTGATGGCGATTTAGCGGTAATCAGGGAACTGGCTTTACTGGCGAAATGCGCGTGACAATCTCATGCGATATATCGTGCAGCCCTAGTGTATATGACAATTTAGTTCAAACTTTGACCTGTGGAGGGCAGTACTACACTTAGCAGTGTCTACACTGCCGGAATTCTAATAGAGAATAAGAAGAAGAGAGCTAGTTCATGATGAGCATTTATGGTTAAAATATATAAAATTTTTATTTTTTTTAGAAAATGAGCAATGGTTTCTCTAGATAAGACCCTTATTCCTCGTCTGGGATCGCTGTAAACTGTAATTTTGACCTTCAACCATTTGGAGGCCATTGAAGTTCAATATATGGAGAATAATCCTGGAATGTTTTCATCAAAAACCTTAATTTCTTTTCGACTGAAGAAAGAAAGACATGAACATCTTGGATGACATGGGGGTGAGTAAATTATCAGGGAATTTTAATTTGAAAGTGGACTAATCCTTTAAGGTTATGACTTTGTGTATGCTGGAGACGGTAAAATATATATATATATATATATATATATATATATATATACTATGTACAGATTTGCATCTCAGTTTTGGTTAGTGCATTTGCATTAAAGTCAGACAGGATAACTGTGGTTAATTTTTGTTAATTTGCATTTCCTTCTAGCAGCCAAAAGAGGACACATCTGGTTGTAATAACATGCTGGGACATGTACAGAAGATTGACCTAGTTTCAATGTAAGACTTTTGTAGATCACTTTCTAAGAATCTCTGTGGTGTTTTGAAATTAATGCAGGGCCGGATTTTTACTTAATATTGTGACACGCAAAAGAACGTCACGGCCCTATCTGAGGCAGTAAGTACATCAATATTATACTTTTTTTTTTTTATCAATTTACAGGCTATAAAGTTTATTGTAGCTATGTGGGCACTCATTTTTTCCTTGGCATTTGGCCAAAATTGCATGTTATAAAAGATGAAGAGCTTAGCACAAATGCTAGACTAAGATACTCATCTCCTCAAATACATAGAATATTAGCCTTTATATAGGCTTATAAGTGTTTCTTGAGTAAATAAAACGCTGTACTTATTCAAACCAGTTTTCTATTTACACTTGCATTGCAAACAAGCAGAAATCCAAACTGCGTGAAGCACAGGCGAGTGGAGTTATGAGACCGACCGTGTAAGGATCCAATGGAGTTACGAGGTTTAGTCACAAGCTCTTGTAAAACCCAGACAGACAAAAGGTGAACAATAATAATGATTATTAATGGAAAAAAAAAAAAGACAAAATATGGAGATACAAGATTTCTGCCCGATATGTAAAATGGTATATTTAGATAGTAATTGTCTTACAGTTTTTTACTATTAGAGTAAAATAATAATTATCATTATTATTATAATAATAATTAATACTGTTTCCACACCCCGAGGATGCATCATTTCTAGAATTATAAACAAGTCTTTATTGTTTTAGTTGTCATTTCTTTGTATCAAATTTCATTGTGAAGAATGACAAAAATGCACATCTTTATAGTAAACTGATCATTTTTAATTAATAATAACATGATCAAGACAGAAATAAACAGTTTATGAACATTCCAAGTTTATAGACACATCAGTGCATCATATGACCAAAGATTGAAAGAAATCAATAAAAAAGACTGCAATAAAATAAGTCTTTCAAGAGACGAAACAAAATATAAACATCAAAAATGACGTAAAAATGCTTCTCTGACACAGCAGATCATGACATTTGTTTCATATGTATATACATATATAGACATAAACACTTTATTATTATTGTGTGGATATGTGCAACACTATACCCCCTCTAAAAGGTACATTTAAAGCTAAATTTACAGCGGTTTAACGGAAGGGGTTCTAAGCCACAAATAATGCACAAGCAGAAAACAACCTTTACATCAAAAATTTCTTTTCCCTTTTCTAAATACACTCCCATGTCACTATGACTGATCATTTTTCAGTAGTGGAATCTCTTTAAGCATGTGGTTCCCTTACTAAAAAAGGGAAAATAATATTTTACTAGATGCCCAAATGTCCTAAAACGTCTCAAGTAATACAGACAAATGAATACATTCCCTAAATGTACTAAAACTCAATGGGGACGCAATGCAGAGTTCAATACAATATAACTCCTTCACGTTTCCATTGAAAAAGAAACATCATTGGTGCAGATGAAAATAAACAATAATGGCTGGATATCGAAAAAGTGCTATTATAGCATGACAGTAGATCCATGTAAAAAAATTTTAAAAAAAATTAAAAAATGGTCAGACTGTGATGCTACAATGAAGAGAAATGGCTAGACTGAATCTTTTATCTAAAACAAAGCAAGGTTCGTTTTAGATGCTTTCCTACATTTCATCTGACCGGTGCTGTTGTATTATAACCGACGTGGGTTTCTGCTCCATCCAGCTCTCCTTGGTTTTGCTCTGCCCGTCGTAGATCACCGGAGACGCTGCGGAGTTCCTGTGAGACTCTGAGAGAGCTCCGTCCGCTTTGAGATCTGACTGGGCAGTGGTGGGGAAGTCCGAGGAGGAGTTGCTGTTGACACCAGACTCAGAGTCAGACTGCTCCACCCGCTGGTAGTCAGGTGTGTGGTTCTGACCGCCGGACTGCAGCACCTGGTTATTCTCTATAGCAGGCAGTAGAAGGACATCCTGATCCGGCACCTCTTTAGCATAGTCCTCTTTCATGATAGCTGGGAAAGACCGCAGGGATCGGGACATTGCTAGAAAGCAGAGGAAACCCGAATTATTAAATTACTTAGTTGCAAAATTGACGCTAAAATAAAAATATTTTAACACCAATCCCTTTCTGCTCTTCTTATAATATAGTAATGTAAATAGCTTTATATTTCTTTATTTTGATTTTTTAACCTTATTTTGCTCCTAGATAGCTAAGAAACATGAAGCTGTGTAATTAATTTGCATATTTATTTTATTATTCAGAATTAATAGAATATTTATTTTTAAAACTTTTAATCAGTGTTTATTTTTTTTGGGTGTATGCTATTAATTCTTATGCAATTTGTTAATATTTATATTATATTTTTAAATTAATTAAAAAAAAAAAATAAAGTCAACATGAAATCAAAATTGATACCATATTGTTCCGAATATAAGACCCCCCCCCCCCTTTTGTATTTTATAAAGAAAATTTTCATAAAGAAAATGCTTTTATTCAAAAATAATTTTAATATTGCATATTTTTCATATTTTAATTTTTGTATTGAAAGTATGGTAAATACTGGTAAAATGTACCAGCATTTAAAAATAAACACTTTTTTGGCATACCATAAAAATAAAGCTATCCATCTCATAGTGAAAATCACGTAGCCTACCAAAATTTAATTAACGGTAGAAGTGAAATCTTATTGTAGTTTTGAAATCTGGGTAACTTCTTACATTTTAAAATCGCGTATGGAGAAATTTGGTCCCGTCAGCGAGGCACGCAAACATGACAGTCACTCGACTCTTTTAGATGGTAAGCTTTTCTTTGACTTAGAGTTTTTAAGGCTGACTTTGGTAACATTTTATTTTACAGTGTCCTTGTTACACATGTTACATGTATTTACTATAGTAATAACTAAAAATTATGCATAATTACATCTAATCCTAAACCTAGCCTAGCCCTATAGTAAGTACATGTAGTTAATTAACATTACACTCTGACACACGTGTTTTACACGTATTTGGCGCCACCTATTGTTGGGGATGTATTAATGACGTAAAAGTCTAGACCCTGAATATAAGACAAACCTGGGTTTTTTTTTTTCAGATGTATTTCTTATATTCGGAACAATACGGTAATTCTTATTTTTATGGAATATTGCAGTATTTATAATAAATGATTTATTCATGCATATTTTTTTTTTATTTTCTTAATGTCCTTCATAATCTTTAATCAAAATAACTTTATCTCCCTCTTGCAGCGACATCTCTTCTCTGATGACGTGTTTACTGGCGTGAGGGCGGGACAACCTGTCACTAATATGACATCACAGCAACAGCAAAACACAACCATTCAATTAATTCCCTAAGGACATTTTTTCTTGTTTGAGAAGCTGTTTCACTCTGATATATGTTACAATAAGGAAGAAAAGGCTATCTTCTGTTTCATGCCGACTTTAAATAAATGTGTTATTGCTGTAGTGTTGAAATTGGCATTGAGAATTGTGAAACTTCACTGGTACACCACTGATTACTGAAATGGCAATATTCTATAAGTAGACCAAAACATAGCAGAACAACAAGCAGGACAACATTCCTCACTACCCTACAGGAACAATGACAAACATTGTGCTCACATTTAGATGACGTATAGAGCTCTTTCTGATTGCTGCTGCCAAAAGGATTGACTGAGGGGAAGATGATCAGACAAAAAGAAAGCAGGAACACCTAGAAAAGTCAAGACAGAGAGAGAAGGTCAAGAAATGCATCACACTGCCATTGTATTCATGTAAGACAGAACGCTCAGATTACATGCTGGTGAAAGTTTACACTCATACGTCATATTTCTTTTAAGACCAATCCAAATGCCACAGTGGTGAATACTCACCATAATACAAGTGCTGGTCGTGGTGGTTTTCATTGTGGACATTTTCACCATAGCTTGCAGTTTTCTTAGCTGTTCAATGAGGGACCTAAAGATACAAAAATTCTAGTTAATAGCATTTAGATATTATTATAACCTTCACTAAGATTAATTAAATAGAAAATAATGTTTTTCTGATATGATGAACACGTACATGTTTTGTTTCTGCAGCATCTCAACTTTCTTTTGTAATTCCTGGTTGTGAGCAGTGCAGATCGCCACCCTATGGACATACAAAACATTTATTTCAATTACTTAAACAAAAAAGTTATTTATTATTAATATTTGATCTTTTGAACTTTCTATTTATTACAGAATCCTTGAGCAACAAATCAGAATATTAGAATGATTTCTGAAGGATCATGTGACACTGAAGACTAGCTGCTGAAAATGCAGTTTTCCCCTTACAAGAATAAGTTATATTTTAAAATATGTTAAAATAGAAAACAGTTATTTTAAATTGTAATATTACTATTTTTTCAGCCTTGGTGAGCATAAGTAATAATTGTAATCAAATGTTTTAAATGCACAAAATATATCATTCATTCCTGAAACCTTATTAATGGAATTAATTATAGATCATGATAACAATTAAATCTTCACACTAACCTGTTTTCTAGACCATCAACATAAACTTTCTTCTTCTTGCGACTCTCCTGAGCAGACTGCTTGTTCCGGATCTTTCTCCTCACCCTCTTCAAGGTCCGTTCCTCTGCCTAAAGAAACACAGCATTTTAACTAACACCATCATATTATATTTCATATAAACTTCAATATAAAATCATCATAAATCAGAAACCATTTCTCTTACCTTTGTAAGAGGCATGTGAGTTGGAATGGTTGAACCTTCTTTCGCCAGAAGTCTCCTCTCCTCATCGGTCAAAACAATCTCCTTGAATTGGAACTGGAGACAAAATATATGCACATTATAGACTCGTTCAGACTGATTTTTGCGTATATCCAATACGATCATCTTTAACAAGTATGTACAGCAAAAAAACAAAACAAAAAACAATTTTTACAAATCTAAATCGAATACACAAAAAAATCACATTTGGACTGACAGTCTGAATCATCTGGAATCTGATCATTTGGATTGTACCTGGTGGTCTGGTTTGCTATTCTGTGTGGATTCTTCAATCATATATGAGCAGGGTGGCTCAGGGGAGAAGTCGTCTTCCATACTGACATCAAAATCATCTGACGGGAAGAAAATAAACTTAAGATGGGACACTTAAGCCATTTGAACAAATAAACAAAACAAGAATATTTCATGCACCCCTACACACCACCAGAGCATTATCTTACCAACATCTATTAAGACATCGGACTCGGGATTCTCTGAGCGGACACTCAGCAGGGCGTTTGTGTCCTGTGGGAGGGTGTAACAGTGGTCTGTCTGCACCACCTGCGCCTCGTAGCTCTCCGTCACACACTCGGAATAAAGCAGGGGTTCGAGGCCTGGACTGGGGATGGTGTCTGTCTCACTGCCATCATGTGGACTTTGGCAGTGTGGGGGGGTGGTGTCCTCAGAGATGCCACTGTCACTGCCATGAGGAGACTGAGACAAGTAGTTGACAGACAGACCATCCTCTCCCTCACCCAGAAGACTGCTGAGGAAGTCCTCTGTATCCATTCCATCCAGCATCTGCAACAATAAAAGATAAGCAATAAAACTATCTATCTATCAAATACAATGAGTTTCACATCAGACTAGCTCTATGATTGCTTATATTATAGCTTCTGCATGAGAAAAACATGAAAATAGAAATTGTTTTTAGGTTTAGATCAATGACATGAAGGTTACGTACATCATGCCCTGAAAGCAAATCATCCAGCAAGTTATTCCCCTCTGTGAGGAACAGATCACCGGATCCTGGGTCTTCATCTGGGAATATTAGACCAAGAAGGTCTGCATTCTCCATATCCTCGCTTACTGACATCTAAAAGAGATTTAGAGAGGTAGAAATCAAATGAGACTATATAAAAACAGGGTAGGTCCGCAGTGACACTGCGCAGTGACAGGCAGCTCGATCAAGTTCAGACCCCGCCCACTCATCATGTGACTGGAAATACCGTCTTAAACGGAACAACACAAATGACAGCTAACATAACAACTTCACAGCATTGATAGTCCAGCGCATAAGTCACAAGTGCAAACATAAAACGGTTGTGTGTGTGATACACAGTTTTAAGCCCAGTTAAAGCCTGCAGGAAATGCTACTGTAACACGATGACAGCTCTTGGTGCAGATAATAACTAATAATAATTAGTTACTAGTGCCACGACAGATATTATTTGAATCTGATTTGGTTGTATGACATCATTTTCTATATGTTCAACACAATATGTGACGAAATATTTATTTTTACATTTATTTTTCAAATGTATTAATTAATAATAATAGAACAGAATATCATAGAATAGAACAATAGAATCCATTGTGAAAAATGTTAGGATAAATGGAATACATTATATCACGCAAATACAGTATCTGATAAAGCATTTGGTAGGTCTGACGTTTGACAGCTTTACCATAACTGAATTGTGAGGAAATCTGAATTTTGCTGAGGAAGGCAAAGTCGACATGACACATCCATCTAAAAATGCTGTAAAATAAACTCTTACCTCAGTTGATGTTGTACCGTAACAAGATAGGTTGACATATACAACAAATAGGAAGTGCCTTCTCTCTTTGTGTTGAAACGCTGTTCCTGATGAAATCACCCTCCAACGAGGCAAAAATTGCGTCATCACGTAAAAGCGCGTCAGCACGTGCACGTCTTCCTTGAAAGGCTTCTTGGGAGTTGTAGTGTAAATAAATCATGCCTCTAATAAGCCATTTATGATTGTGTACTTTTGTAAAACTTTACATGTGAAAATGTTATTGTAAGTTTAAATTGAGAAAAACTTCATTTGAAAAATTATTTGATTATAAAAACAAAAGTTAAATAGAAACTTAAATGTGCAAAAACACCTCTAGTGTCCATTCTAGTCTACTATGCATACTGCCTATGCATATCGTGTATATATTGCATATTTATAAATCACGTTTTTTTTTTGTATACATGTATTTTATGTTTTTTTTTTGAGGACTCTGAACTGACATGATTTTTATACTGTTCAAAATAAATTTACATTGTATTAGCTAAAACTAACATTTACAAGGAACATTCTGCATTTTTAAAAATAAATAAAATAAATAAATAAATAATTTAGTATTATTTATAAGCTGTTTTTGTCATGCCACATAAATTCCAGGTTTACCTATCCTTGCGTGGACATTTGGTCCCCAGACCATAGGGAAAACCTGGACCCCACACACACACACACACACACACGCACACACACACACACGCACACACACACACACACACACACACACACACACACAATTCTTGTACATTGATCTTTGTGAGGAAATTCATTGACACAATGCAGTCTCTAGCTCCTTACCCTACTAATTACAACTAACTGCCTAACCCAAACCCTTAGCCTAAACCTACACTTAACGTTATTACAACCTTATCCCTAAAACTAAGTCTTGACCCTCAAATAGGAGTCTCAGAAAGTGAGGACAGGCCAAAATGTCCTCACTTTACTCTCTCTGTCCTCACTCCGATGGTCTAGAACATGAGGTATAATATTAAAATATAAATGATTCATTGGTACGCATTCATTTACACAACAATAAAATGTTTTCTAACATTTGTGGTAAAATATTGTCTCTAAAATACAGTGCTGCTTGAAAGTTTGCGAACCACTTGCAGAATCTGTGAAAATGTGAATAATTTAACAAAATTTCAAACAAAACAAAAATTCATCTATTTTTTTGTCTTGTGGACCATACGAAAACATTTTTTATGTAAAATGTCTTAGGACAGTACTAAATAAAAAATAACATCCATATTGTATGTTATTTTGTTAAAATTGTTCACATTTTCACAGATTCTGCAAGGGGTTCACAAACTTTCAAGCAGCACTGTATATCTGTTTTTCCATATCGCAAAGGAAATGTTCGAAACAATGCAGTCTAAAGCACTTTATTACATTTATGACATGTGACATCCATGACATTAAGACAAAGGTCTTGCTTCACTCACCTGCAAACACTCATAATTTCCATTCATTCATATAGACTACTTTATTAGAGGCATTCACTGATCTCACGTTCAATGAAAAAAGATAGCAAAAGAGGTATATCAAATATAACTAGCTGTACTATAGTTCCCGAGAGCTGTCCATCATTTCTATACAAGTTTTCTGAGCATCACAGAATGATGCAGAGTTTGGACGTATGCCTCAGGCTCCTGTATGTCTTCAGACGCTCCTTTTTAGCATCGGTTCCATTCACTACATGAGTAACTACTGGCATGCTCTCCACTGCTTGTCGTTTATGTGAGCGGTGTAAGAGGATTCGATAGACTCCAGTGATTGAGCTCCTGCAGTCTTTGCCCTGGTTGTTACGAATGTGGTCTGCGGAGATGCCGAGAGCCTCCAGGGCGTTTCTCACCTCTATCTCATGCTCTTCAAGCTCCCCTGGCTTAGACTCTGCCAGATGGAGCGGGTCCAGTTTAAAGGGCTCCATGGCCTTGGGAAACTCCACCGGCAGCAGCCACTCACAGCCCATCATCTGTTCTACACTGTAGCGGTCAGACGGCTGGGGTTGCAGGATGCCCCGGATCAGTTTCTGGCAAGGTTCAGGCACCCAGGTAGGCACTGTGTACGCCCCATCCAGGATGTAGCGCTTCAGCTTGGCCACCGTTTCGGCACGGAAGGGCATGGTGCCGGTCACCATGAAGAAGAGCATGACCCCGAGTGCCCAGATGTCCACGCAAACACCTATGTAGTGTTCGTCTCTGAAGAGCTCAGGGGCGGCATAAGGGGGAGAACCACAGAAGGTGTTGAGGGTCTCGTCGCGACGGCTGACGGTGCTGAAGCCAAAGTCTCCCACTTTAACACAGGTGCTACACGTGTAAAAAACATTCTCTGCTTTCAGGTCTCTGTGAATGATGTTATTGTCATGCTGCAAAATGACAAAGAGAAACTGCTATTAACTACTAAATATATAGATATTTTTTTGAATAACAATGTTGATAAATTGATGTAACTGGGTATTAACTGGGTATTAGGTGTACATATGTGGGTGTATTTATTTGTTTAATATAATAATATTAGTATTATCATTGTGCCAAACTATTCAATAAAGTTTTCTTTTCAAGAATTTAATTCGATTAATGGCTTTTTCTTCATTATGATATCAGAACAGTTTAAGCAGCCATTTTACGTCTTTGTACGTCTCCGCCCCCCCAAAAATATAAAAATGTTCAAATTTGATAAAATGCTAAAAATGAAAAACATGTTTATCTAGAAAAGATGTATTTATTGTCATTTTATGTATTAATTTTTATTTATATATGACCTACACCATTTCTAGCTGTTTTGGATCAAATGTAGCAATCATCTAAATAAACATAAAAATATATAATTAATAAAATATTTTAGAAAATATATATATTAAATATTGTAATATTAAAAATAAAAATATATAATTAATATAATAACAATTATTATTTATTTACTTTTTAATACTGCAACATCACTAAACATGTTGAAAATTGTAGAGAATTTTTTTTTTATATATTTAAAAAAAATATATATATTTTCCCCCCACAATTTTTAACATGTTTAGTAATGTTGCAATATTAAAAAGTAAATAAATAATAATAATAATAATTATTATAATATTATATATATATATATATATATATATATATATATATATATATATATATATATATATATATATATATATATTTAATATTAGAAATACTTCATATTTTATTATTTTTTAAATATTTTATTAATTATATTTTTAATTTTATTTAGATGATTGCTACATTTGATCCAAAACAAATATTAAAGAGTAAATAATAATAATAATAATTATTATTATTATTATTATTATTATTATATTAATTATATATTTTTAAATAATACTTCTAAAATTTTATATTTTAAAATTCAAAATTCAAGTCTATTAAAACTTAAAATGTTGACTTGTAATATACATAGTTTAGTTGTAATATAAAAAAGTAAACATAATAATAATTATGTTCAAAATATTTACTACTTTAAAATTAATAATAATTAATATAATTAATATAATTATAATAATGTTCAAATATTTTATATATTTATATAATATATAATAAACTTTAATAACTTTAATAATGCAGATGTTCTAAGATAAAGTTTACTTTATCTAATTTACTGGGTAGACTTTTACAGAGGCCAATGCAACTACAAACCAGGGATCTAATTACCAGGGATCAATACTATGAATATATTAAAATGAATTTAAATTCAGGCATTAAAAACAGGTTTATCATAGAAGAGGTTTATTCAAGTCATGAATGTGTATGAATTGCATTTTTAATGTATTGTATTTTTGAATAAATAAAATGGGCATCACTGACCCTCAAACTATGTATGTAGGCCAGGAAAAACAAAAAAAAGGAGCTGCACTGAGAACATGAAGCTAGCAAAAGAGCATCACCATTTAAACATTCAGCCCACAATTATCATGAATTGCCTCCTTGAATTCTATTCCTTTGCTTCATGTACATCTCACCATATGCTTCACGGCTGAGAGAACTTGAGAGAAGACAATCTTGCTGTCAATGTCGGAGAGCTTTCCTTCTGTGCTGATCTTGGTGTATAGCTCTCCTCCGCTTGCGTACTCCATGACCAGGTGCAGGCGGGTCAGTGTCTCCACCACCTCGTACAGACGGATGATATTTGGATGGTGCAGCTTTTCCATGCTTGATATCTCCCGGGAGAGCAGCCTTTGGGTCTTTTGATCAAGCTTGGTCTTGTCCAAGATCTTGATGGCTACTTTGTCTGTGGATGACAACATAAAGTTTCAGCTACAGAAAATATTCATATTCTTTTGTCTTTGGTACTTTGGTATATACAGAATGAAATGTTTAGTCAAAACAGCAGTAAATGTCCACTGTAATAAAGGAAAAACCTTTGAGCAGTTTTGATATCAGATATGGTGTGCCATGCGATATGGAATGTCATTCTACACCCTCTCTTCAAGATCTGCTGCGACACGACAAATACACTGCGCATGTAATTCACATAGCTTTGTAACGGCACACCATGACCTCCTATCCCTTACACACACCAATCTTTGATGAGGCCTACAGCAATTCTAAAGGTCTCGACAGAAATGTGACACCTCAAATCGACCCATCTCTGTCTGAACCACACAACTTGTCTCAGCTTGACTTTGACCGAGGGCATGCTTCCCACATTATCAATGTAAACTTGACTGTCAGGACACATTTTCATCCATACAATAACACTTACCATAAAGCACACAGCAAAAACACTTAATAAATAAATAATACATATTTTTCACTAAATATGGATTATAACTGCATATAACAGCACTGTATCACAGCAATAAGTTTGGTAGGAAAATGTTATTTGAATGTATATATATTGTATTATATAAATATTTATATTAATACCATATATAATATTTATATATAATATTTATAATGTTTTATTAAATATTTGAGTCATACAACATATATATATATATATATATATATATATATATATTTTTTTCACAATTTTCAACATGTTGCAACACGCAACAAGTAAATAAATAATAATTAATTATAATATAATATAATAAATAAATTTAATACTTAAAAAATGAACATTTTATTATTCAAAATATATATAAAAAAACATCTAATTCATCTCAGCCTAATAATACTGCTGATCAAAAGCTTGGAGTCAGCCAGTAAGATTTTTTAAATTATTTTTATTATTAATTTTTTAAAATTTTGTTTTATTTAGCAAGGACGCATTAAATTGATGAAAAGTGAAAGTAAAAACTTTTACATTGTTATAAAAAAATTACTATTTCACAAAAAAATGCTGTTCTTTTGAACTCTGATGAAAATTCAGCTTTGCCATCACAGAAATACATTTGAATAGTTATTAATATTCTTTTTTATTAATTAAAATAGAAATTATAAATGATTATTTTTTTCCTATTTAATTAATAATTAATAATGAACAATTAATTATAAAATACTATTATTATTATTATTAATAATAATAACAATAATTAATAATTGTAATAATATTTCCCAATATTACAGTTTTTACTGTATTTTTGACCAAATATATGCAGTTTGGTGAGCAGAAGACACTTCTTTCAAAAACATTTAAACATTTTACTGACCCTAAACTTTTGAACAGTGGTGTAGCTATCTTCTAAATGAATATTTGACTTGTAATATATATATCATTTTATCACAATTCTTAATATGTTTAGTGATGTTGCAAGCAACATTAAAAAAAGTAAATTAATATTAATTATTCTAATATTAATTATATTAAAAATATTTAGTACTTAAAAAAAGAACATTTTAGTATTCAAAAAGACTAAATATCTAAATCAACATAACCTAATAAGCCTTTATAATGTAAAACAGCTGTTCTGAGATAAAGATTTTTAAAGAGGTCAATGTAACTACAAACAGGGCTCTAAATATACATTTCCAGGCATTTTACATGAAATTTCAGTGTCGGTGGGCTGTTCTAAAATGAACATATCGATATTTCAACCATCAACTGTAGCTTGCTGGAAAACTTCTCAAGAAAGCCAAAGCATATGTACCATTACACACAATTGCTTACCTTTCGTAAGTGCGTGGATGCCGAGCTTGACGTGAGAGAAGTTTCCGCAGCCGATCTCGCCACGTATCTTGTAGAAGCCGATGCGGCGGCCCACGGTGAGCTCTCGCACCATCTTCTCATCTTGGCACATGTCCAGGTTGAGCTTCTCCAGCGGGGTGAGGCGGCGCGGCTGGGTCCCCTCGTCGTCCGTGCAGATGTCGGAGCTGTCTTGCCGACTCCATCGTGCATAACGCTGGGGACCCACGGCTGAGACCCCGAGGGAGCCCCCCCCAGACGGATAGACGGCAGTCATCCTGCCACAGGCCACTGGGGGGCTTAGCTCATGGCAGGAGACCTGGAACTAAAGCACCACCTGAATGTATGAAATGACACACAAGGAGGAACAAGGAGGAGGAGAAATTTGCTTATTTACTCTACCTATAAACTCAAGGAGCTCATCAAGGAGCAAACAACATAATATAATGTATGATAATCATTATTTAAATATTTTAAACATTATTGTAGTATGTACATATTTGATTTTGAATTGATATTTGGATTTGTTTTTAATGACCCTACAAGTTCAATTAAACCATTAAAATATAAGGATTTATTTTTATTTTAAATAGGGAAGAATAAAATGCTCAACTTGGTTAAGGTATTTATCTGACAAAATTATTTGGTAAAACGGGTAAACTACAGCTACACATTTCATTCTACTATGCAAAAAAACATAGAAAAACAAAATCAACATAAGCAGTTAATATTTAGATGGTTCTCTCTTGTTTCTGCATGTTCATAATTTCTTTCTTTCTGTATGACAGCCTCGCCAAAAATTATGCGAGCACAATCTGGCATGTTTCTGGCATGATTATTAATTTGAAGAAAAACAAATTTAATGCTTAAAATGAAAAAAAATATTAAAATATTAAAAAAAACATTATATCTAATTCATCTTAGCCTAATAATACTATGAATACACTGCTGATCAAAATCTTTGGGCCAGTCAGTAAGATTTTTTAAAATTATTTTAATTATACATTTTCTAAATTTAGTTTTATTTAGCATTAAATTCATGAAAAGTGAAAGTAAAAACTTTTACATTGTTATAAAAAATTGCTATTTCACATAAAATGCTGTTCTTTTGAACATGAGTAATATTTAGTTCTTTTTAGTCTTGTTTTTGCATGTTCATAATTTCTTTGTATGACAGCCTCGCCAAAAAAAAATTGCGTTATCACAAATAAAACAACAGACTCCAAGCGCAGCTATGCAATATGCTTCATGCAATCATTAACACATTTTTAACAATTTAAATAAAGGGTGAAGATATCAATTTTCCTATTCCAGACATCACTTCTATATACACACACATACATATATACATATATGTGTGTATTCATACATTCTTAAGTGCTCACAAATATATATAATATTATGTATAACAATAATAAATATATAAAATATATTAATGTAATACATAATGAATTAAAAATGTACACACACTAATAATATAAGTATATAAATACATTTTAATAAAATAAATTAACAATTTAAGGATTTTTTTTTTCATTACAAAGCATCACTGCACATTAATGAATGGTTCTTTCTTACCTTCACATGTTGTCCTGAATGTCTGTCTCAATTTCCAAAATTAGCTCATTATCGCTACATCTCAGCTCAAGGTTATACACATATCCAAGTATAAAGGAGAAGATTTAGGGTCGTCTGCTTCACCCAAGCAGCCAGGTGTACAATGCTGTTCCTTCCCCTCAGTCCTGCGTTTCCCCGAACCTCATCAGATATACCCGATTTAATTGGTTGCGTTGTTTCAAAGATAAAAATAGACTGGGGATCAGCGTTGAGAACGATGAGGGCTGTGATTGTTGCCTGGCTGCTATAACAAGGCTCCACACTGCTCTCGGTGGCCCTGGTTTCTTGTATGGCTCTTCCTCACATTTAACATCTTTGGCTGGTTGGTTATTCAGAAATGGGGGCACCACATGGAAAACAGCCACTCCCTCTCATTTGTTCATCTCATGTGTTTTTTTCTGTGCTTCTGACTCACTCTACAGTCTTCTTTCTGGGATTAGCGTGCTCAGAGATCCTAATCCGTGCCTTTTTTAGTGGTCCTTAAATCTCCAATGTAAACTGTAGGGACTAAAGAATTCCTGTTTACCTAGGAAGAAAGAGAGAGAGACAAAGAAAACATTAAGACCAAGACATGGCCTTTACCCTGTCCTTAACTCACCTTTCCTTTAGCTAAACCCTTAGCTTATTAATTATTTTATTTCGTTTATTTAGTTTGTCTAAACCAGTGTGATTTTATGAAATAAACCAGTGTGATAAATTTGAAATAAATTAAATGTCTTACTACAAATGTGACTGAAATCAGTGTGTGCATTTTGTGTGGTTCAGGATGCAATTAGGATGAGTTTGCTGATGTGGTTCCTTTAACAACGTCCCTAAAGAGCAAAATATAAGTACACAGAGTGCCCTAGAGCCACTGAACACTAACAGCACACATAAAACAAGCCCTACACACCCATTATGCCACAAATATTATGGTGTATGAGGCAATAACAGTATATCAATTCAGATTACACTTAATCTGATTGCAGTGACAGCAAAATAGTTACAGAAGTAAATTTTTAAAAATAAATTAATACTTTTCATTCAGCAAGGATGCATTAAACTGATAAAAAATGACAGCAAAGTCATTTATAATGATACAAAACATTTATATTTTAAATAAATGCTGTTCTTTTGAACTTTCTATTCATCAAAGAATCTTGAAAAAAAAATCTATCACGGTTTCCACAAAAATTTTAAGAAGCACAACTGTTCAAAATTGATCAAAATAAGTGGTTGGCGGTTTGTGGGTTTCTCCCTTGGGCGAAATCGCATTCTGGGGGGAGAAATGTGACCACAAAGGGCAGTTTCACTTTCACAATCAAAGGGGCAGGGGCTCAAGCCGATGGCCGACGATGTTCACGTGAGCAGCATGATGCATGCGTGTGATGCTGACGCAGCCGCCGTTCTGACATAGAACCTGGAAGTGCTGCACATTGTTTACTACGTGAACAGTGTTTCTGCTTTGTTTTTGCTCACAAAAAGTATTCTCGTCGCTTCATAACATTAACGTTGAACCTCTGTAGTCACATGGACTATTTTAACGATGTTTTTACTACCTTTCTGAGCCTTGAAAGTGGTAATTTAATTGTCTACGGAGGGGTCAGAGAGCTCTCAGATTTCATCAAAAATATCTTAATTTTTGTTCCGAAGATGAACGAAGGTCTTACATGTGTGGAACGGCATGAGGGTGAGTAAATAATGACAGAAATTTCATTTTTGGGTAAACCATTTAAGTATTGAATCATTCAGAATGTTGACTGATATGAGATTGAATGGATTATTTTCACTTGATAAATGTTCAAGGGACCATATCTATCAATTTTAAGAAAGTGTACAATTATAGTTCATAACATAATACTTATGGAGACATGTTTTGCACATGCTCTTTGATCAAAGAACACCAGGTGTGTTGTTTCTCCTCACAGGACTATTGAGCATTGCACCTGCACAGACACCTTTAGGTGTGATAATGTGTTCTTTGCAGGTGGAGACAAGAGGTGATGCTGATATAAGCTGCTGAGCTTGGTTTTTAACAGGGCTCTTTGACGTAATAGACCCAAACTGTTTTCTTTTGTTCTAACTCCCTGAGCATCAGCATCTTGGAATTATAGCTAAACCAACCAGATCTGCAGAAAGTGCTTTGAAGCTGATCAGGTGTTAGTCATGTATCTTTGTGTGTGTGTATATTGTATATCTGTCTACGTACTTGTTTGTGTTACTGCCATTAATGATCGGTGATTTGACAATCAAATAAGAACCCAAACAGTCTTATACGCAACCAGCAGGTCTTTCTGAGAAGTAGAGTAATCCCCCTTCATTCACGCACTCAAAACAGATTAATTCTACTGGCATCAGCACTGAGCATTTAAAGAATAAGACCACAGGTTCATTCGCACAACAACATTTTGTTTACTTCAACTACCCTGAGCGAGAAATACACTACTGTTTGAAAGTTTGAGGTTGTTGAGAATTACGTTTTTAAAAAATGTATCTTATGCTCGCTAAGGCTACATTTATTTGATCAAAATATAGTAAAAATAGTAATCTTGTGAAATATTATTAAAACTTTTTCTATTTTAATATATTTTAAAATGTAATGTATTCCTGTGATGGCAAAGCTGAATTTTCATCATCATTGCTCCAGTCTTCAGTGTCACATGATCCTTCATAAATCATTCTGATGTGCTGATTTGCTGCTCAAGAAACATTTCTTATTATTATCAATGTTGAAAACCGTTATGATGCTTAATATTTTTTATGTAAACCGTGATATTTTTTTCAGGATTCTATGATGAATAGAAAGTTCATAAGAACAGCATTTATAAATATTAAAAAAAATAATAATAAAAAAAAATAATAAAAATAAAAATAAAAATAATAATAATATATATATATATATATATATATATATATATATATATATATATATATATATATATATATATATATATATATATTGTAACAGTGTAAATGCCTTTAACCTCTAAATGAATGAATGTTTCACCAATCATTATTACTTATTCGGGTCTTTAGCAACCCGGATCTATATCTAACACAGATGGATCTTTACCTGTCGCGATAATATAAAACTCTCCTGATATTAGAGTAACAATTACAAAAGAATAAAATAAAGCATATTTTGTTACCTTTTGGATCTTGGAAGGGTTCAGTTTGAGCAAATGTTTTATACCATCATCACTGTCCTCATCAGAGCTCATTTCCCAGTATATTCAGCATCTGGCTCATATTCGTGATCTCAAACATATTCTCAAAACTATAATTTTCAACATTTTGATCACTGACAGCTTTGTCACCAGATCCACCATCAAGTGACAGTGAGTAATATTTGATTGCATTCCATATGTGCTGTGCAGTAAATCGCTGAGCCATTTCAAGTTTTGCTGATGATACTTCCTATTTGTTTGTTTTCTGCCTGCGGTAACTATGAGTGAAACGTCACTTCATCATTGTGTATCAGACATTGCAACCTTATGGAGTAAAGGTGAATTGCACTTATTCAGTCATCAAAGATTCAATTATTGTTGTGCAGAAAAAAATCTACTTACACTGTTACACACCTTGGGTCGTTAGCAACCCTATACAATTTTTTTTTTTACAAAAAACGAATGTGAAAACAGGCATTTTTATATATATATATATTTTTTTTTTTTTTATATTTTTTTTTTTTTTTTTTTTTGTTATTTTGTTTATAATGAATTGATTGAGGAATACTAAGAAGGTTGATGTCTAACTTTAAAAATGAATGAAGAGGAGGTAGTGAATGACATCCTGGGTCACTAAAGACCCGTGGCATGCATTTAAGGTTTAATCTTTGTGAATGAAAAGTGTATATCCCAAACTTTTGAACAGTAGTGTACCTCAATACTGACTGATAAACTGATCATTAAATAAACAATGGGATGGTAGCATGTATAGCCAAACAGAGGGCTGTAAAATTTTATATCATTCTGATAGCCCTACTTCACACACTCTTTACCAAGGCACAGCACACAAAAATCAAAATGATGTTTCTAATGAATACTCAAATCCTCAGGCTTCAAACACCTTCCTGTATGTGTGTGTGTGTGTGCTGCTGCTGCTGAAGGGGCTGCATGATTGAACTGCTGACAGAATTCTCTTTTAAAGTCTAAAGCAAGCAGGAATTCTAAAACAATCCTTTAAAGTCCATGGATGTGCATGTGTCTGCATTATGATCTCTCTCTCTCACCCTTATCCACCCTCTATCTGACCCCTAGAATAAAACCAGGTTTTATATCAATTCATCAAAAACAGAAAAAAGCTCATCATTTAGCTCCTCTCTGGAACATGGCACCATTAGCATGAGTCTCACAGGTAGGATTTAGAATGTGGTACTTACATCAACTGTGTGACTCCCTTTGCACTGACTAAGCGTGAAGCACTGTCCACAGGGGCCATTTCTACCGATCCGACCCTGATCTACACATAAGATAAACACTCCCCACATGGGATATCAGTGTCCCCTGAGCCTTGTTGCATGTACAGGGCTCAGCTAGAAAAATCTTTGGCTCAAATGCAGGCACTCATTCTACAGAAAGTAACATTATGTTAAACATGTAGTATGTGCAAATTCATAGTATTCATAAAATAGAAGAAGTCTATTTGTCGATTAAAAATGTTGATTCTGAATTGCACATCCGTTAGATACTTTACTATCCTACGAGCTCATGGGGGAGGATTTGGGAATGGCAGTGAAGCGATGCAACTGACACCGCAATTTACATGACATTGACAACATAGCAAACATAGTACATTTCATACTACAGAAAACCCTTTTTTAAACAGTCATGAAGTTCCAAATCAAATGTAGTACCTACTCAGTATGCAATTTCATTAGCAGCTTCTGTGTACACACACTCATAGGCACTGCTACACAAAGCTCCCCTGTGTGTGTTTTGATTGAGACACATGGCCAGAGAGGGGAAAAAAAAGAGCTCAGTAGTGAAAAGAACAGGAACAATAGGGGGCCAGAGGTGGAAATCTGGAATTTCCATCACGTAGCTAACTACCAAATGTCAAATCATTTATTGAGAAACGAAGCACTCCAAAGCTATATTGGACCTAACATCAAACCAAGCACTGTATGTCATTTCACATGTGAAGAGGGCATTTAAGGCACATTCACACCAGGAACAATAACTATAAATGTAACTATAATGAGATATATATATATATATATATACACACACCAGCGGACAATATTTTTCTGTTTATTCTGTTTAAGTGTGCGATGCAGGTTTGTCCTCTGCCATTTTAAATACTCAAGCTCTTTAAAGCAGGATGAATTCTGATTGGCTGTCAATGTTTTTATCTTTCATCAGCTGAAAAAAAAAAAGAAAAAAACACGTTCTAAAAGTGATACCAACAATATTGTTTCTCTGTGCCATCGTTATAGTTATCATCCTTGGTGTGAACGGGCCTTTACCTAGGCGTCACAGCAGCAAAAACTTAATTTATAAAGACATTTTAAAAATAATAAAAATAAAACATAAGATCAGCCACAAAATGTTTGTGGATGATATTCATAAAATGTTATAAACAACATATTTCGAGAATGCACTACATGAACTGGTTACGTCCATTTCTAAATAATGCTATTAATTGTAACCACAAGCATCACACATGCTTTAAGAACATGTATTCAGATTTTGATACATGTCTGAATATGTCCATTTTAATGAGTCCTTAAATAAGGAACATAATTAAGGAGTTCAATTGATGTTTAGACCTTTGAGGGAAAAAACATGCAGATTATGCGATGAAACCACAAGGCTGTTTCCGTTTCATTGTGCCCTGTTAATATATTCCCAAGCCATCAAAGCAGCTTTAATCTCAGACCTAAAACCATGTTTCATGTCATCCAACTAAGGAGTCATCAAAGGAGCCTGAACAAAAGTTGACATCAATCCGTGAGAAACTAGAAAGGATCATTCGATATCATAAATTACAATATTCTCAGTAAATTAATACTTCTATTCAGTAGCTATATGGGAACAGCTTTGTTCATTCAGGCCTGGGGATTCACACACCTGTACTGTTCAAACACTAATGTGGCTTTAATATTAACACCTGAGACCCTCTGTAGACCCTCACAAATTCCCAAAAGCAAGACTAAAATCATGTTAATCAAATTTGATTAGAGGATTTTAAACCTGTTTGTCAAGCTTTGTAAATGTTCAGTCATAAGCGTTGGTAAAAATGTAAAATACAATTACATATTTTTATTCAAATAATAATAAATATA